>NW_009953652.1:2326442-2329562 GCF_000747805.2 Chaetura pelagica | reverse complement strand
TGGCTTTGCTGTCCTGCTGGGAGTGAAGTGTGGAGGTTGGTGTCCACTTGGCCATGCCAGCCTTGGCAGAGGAAGACATGTGGAGGGGGAAGAATGAGCCCTGCTTAATAGTTCCTAATGATTTGGTCAGAAACCTGTCTTAGGTTTATTGAGACACTCTGAATCCCTTCTTCACGCTGCAGACAGGAGCCAAGATTTTCATGGCTGTGCTGTCAGTGTTGCTCACCTCCAGGGATGTAATCATGTCCTTGCTCCCTACAGCAGGACTGTAAATCACTACAGCAGCATTCACACTGCCAATACTGCCAGGGTTGGAAATCATTACAGGCAGTTATATTTTCTCCTGTTCTATTGTATCTGCTGGGCTTTCTTTAGTTTGCCTTTCTAAAAAACCAAACCAAACCAAACCAACCAAAAAAAAACCAAACCAAAAAACAACACACACCCCCCCCAAAAAAAAACCAACTAAAAAAACCACAAACAAACAAAAACCCAAACAAACACAACCAGCCTTTTATTTTTCTACTGTCTTAGATAATTTCATTATTGCAGCATGTCTGTTTAACTCAAAAATAATGCTTTGGACTTGGTGTCAAGAGAATTAACCACACTTTTGAGAGAAGACCATTAGCATGCACAGCGAGGAATCCAGCATGGGGACTGATAAAAAGCAGAAGTCAAAAAGGCTCAGGAGGGGACGCTTAATTAGCTGGTGAGGTTTTTCTTTAAAATTCTTTTAAAAATTAGAGAACTTCTCCATGAGTTTATTATGGGCTCCTATATTACTTTCATTTGGGATCTTAAGGGTTTGACCCAAATCTTGTCCTTGTTACACCTTAGAGAGATTGCAGTGCTAAGTGCAGGTAAGCCTGGGAGCCGAAGATGAATCTTCCAAAAGGCTGACCCAACTCCAAAGACAACATGGTCAGAATCTTGTCTCTTGTAGAAATAGGGAGGATTTGAAGCCAAGTTGTTGGTTTAGGACAGGTACATCTGAAAGGAGACTGCTCAGCTGCACAGCTGATCCTGCTGTGGAAAAACAAGGAAGAGAAGACTAGAGGATGCTTTCCCAAGCTGACACTTTGAAGGTGATGCAACTGGAGGCTGCAGATAAGAGGCCAAATGTGTTTAGTCACTGTCTCCTGGGAAGTTACCATAGTCTTTGAGGAACACTGCAAACCTCTAGGCAGGTGCTTATTGTCCCTCTGGATGCTTGGCAGATTGGCTTTTTAGAAGTTTAAGTTGTTCCTATGAATATAAACAGGAGAAAATTCTATTTGTGAGAATGTAACACTTGCCCAGAGCATGGGGTTAGCTGAGCTTGTGACTGAAGCATTGAACACTGGCTGGTGGGGTGGAGAACAGGCGAATACCTCGAGGCTCTTGAAACCCAGGGTATCAGCAGCGTTTTCTTTCTTATTTTGTGCGCATGTGAAGAAGTTAATTACTTCAGTCAGATAATGGTCCTGAAATTCAAACAGGGAACACAAATTTTTGCTTGCTATGAGTCTTCAGGTCCTATTTCTTTACTGTTTGGTTTTCACAGTGTGGCACAGACCAGCCAGAGGAACTGCTTGACATTTGGCCCTAACCAGGGGCTGACAGAACAAAGGCTGTCTCAAAAATACAACTGGAAGACCTGGAAGTTGCTGGGGGCTGAGTGAGGTGAGGAGAAATAGCAATGTGTGCCAGCAGAGGTGTGGGAAGGTTCTTTCAGAGCTTTGCTTCTTGAACTGTGTCATCCCAAAGTGCTGTTGGTCTGTGATCCCTGGACTTACCACACACTAATTCTGGCCCTGATCACACATAGATTGAAAAGCCTTGTATCACTTGCTCACTTTCAAAACCAGGCTATTCTACTTCAGGGCTCTGGCAGTGCAGCATCCTGGGCAGAAACCACCCCAGAACATTCTCCCTTTCTCCTGGTGGTCCTGCTGCCTTCCAGCCCACGGCAAGGAGTGACCTCACAGGAGTCCTATGGCCAAGAGCCTGCAGCTCCAGCCCAGCCATGACATCTAGTGACCCCCCTCTCACAGCAAGATGCTTTGTTGCTGTGTTTAGGCTGCTCTGCTGTTTTCCACCCTAAATGGTTCGTTCAGAATTTGGTTAATTATGCGTCTGGGCACAGTGAGCTCCTCGGTTAATTCTCTGCCTGCTCAGGGATGTTTATCACTGGGCAACATATGCTCAGTTTTCCCAAGCATGCCTTCACAGCAGAGACTTCAGAGACCCTTCCTGTTTTTTTTTTCTCCAAGGGTCTTGCTTAAAATGGCATTTTTAGCTAAGGAAGGCTGCTTCCCAAGGCACTCCTGGTACCTTGGTGATGTTACCACTTTTTTTTAACCACTTTAACAGATTTTTTCCCATTTTGTCTGCTCCTCCTATTTCTCTCTTTTTCCTAAAATCTCTTTGGATAATATCCCTTTTCCCCCCTCCTTACACCACCTCCCTCTTTTTCATTTCTCTCCTTCACACATAAGCTGACAGTAGCTGCTAACCTCGCTGCCTCCTTGGCTCTTCTGAAGTTCACCTGCACTCAGGTCGAGTTTATGTTGATTTTGTTTGTAAAAACACATCAAGCAGGGACCATAACAATGTCAGCCTTGCGTTTATACAAAGAGGGAAAAAGCCCCAGCCAACATGGCAATTAGCAATCAAGGAGCTGATTGATTAATGCCCAATGAAAGAGCTGAAGGGAAATGTTTGCATTAAGCACTTACCTTTAATTATTCATCCTGCCTGAACAGACCTTACCTTCAGCTCAATATTCCAACATAGAGGGAAGCTGCAGAGTCCCCTGTGGGCAGAGGAGGTGAGGAGAGGTGAAAAATGAGGTGGCACCTCGTGTTTTACTGTCTCCTGCTGCCACGGAGGATCTCAGCAGGGTCAAATTGCTGGTTTGCTTCTGCACTCTCAGGGCATTTTGTTGCAGGGAAAGATTGATCAGCTGGGCACACACTTGATGTGGGCTTCCTCTGGCAGCACTAACCACAGATGAGCTTTGCTGGAGTGCTTTTTTCTCTCCCCCTCTTAAAGCACTGGTCCCTTTAAAAGAACTGGTGTATACTGAACTTCACACTGAGGAAATACAGCACTTGTGTTGGAGGAGTCAGCAGCAGG
>NW_009953652.1:2308229-2326426 GCF_000747805.2 Chaetura pelagica | reverse complement strand
CAGGAATGGTGAATGGGGAACTAAATGCAAGTGAAATATATTTTATTTATATTCTACTCCTCTAACCCTAAAGAAAGAATCATAGAATCACTGAAAGGTTTAGGTTGGAAGGGGTCTTACAGATCATCTAGTTCCAGCACCCCTGCATGGGCAGGGGCACCTCCCACTAGACAGGGTTGCTCAAAGTCCTATCCACCCTGGCCTTGAACGCTTCCAGGAAGGGGACCAAGAGATGTTAATGGTGTCTGTTTTTATTTTGCCCATGCATTTTGTGTCCTTTCTCTTGTTCATGGAGTTGGCCACTGTCCATGTGCCAACCAGAAGTGCTTTAGTGTATCGAAGCCTGCAGGTGACAGCAATATCTTTGCATCATGTATGAATGAGACATGTATAGTTACTGCTTCACTGTGGCTTTAGGTGTCTTCTTGTGCAACTCTGGCCTGTTCCCACATGCCTGTTGTGCACATTTGCTTCCAGATCTTGTGGTTCTGCGAAACTGTCTGGCATTGAGCTGATGGAGGCTCTGGAAGGAAGCAGTGGCATCCAGTAGAGAGTCAGCAAAAGGGGAGTAGGTCCTGGGGGCAGGGAAAAAGCCCACCTCCAGCTCCCTCACATCAAAGGCACCTCTCAGATCTTTTAAAGTCTGTGTTGGTCTCTGGTACAAATTCCCTCTCGATGTGCCCCAGGCTGATGGTACTTCACCATTTTTTTAGGTGTTATCTTGTTTTAGCCATCTTTATTAATATCTTTGACCATATCCCCTGGCCTGCTCTGCAAGAGTTTTATGGTTTGGGGTTGTTGGGTTTTTTTTTTCAGTTTAAAATAGTCTAACTCATCTAATGGATGAAATGGAAACTTCATTGACTGATTTACCCAGGGGAGATACGTGAAGCTCATCACACCTAAATTAAATTATATCTTGAGCACCTTTCCTTTGAGCGTTGTCATTTTCCTCCAAGAGGCTGTATAAATTGCTTTTTCATTTTATTTGATGTGGCAAACAGCCAGGACTGCAATCCATCCTTCTCCAAATCCTGAGCAGTGATGATCAGTCAAAGCAATCTAACATGAAGGTTATTATCACCAAGTGTGTGGGTTAGCAGGGCTGAAGAAAATAATGTATTTGCCTGAATTAACACCTAAGTGCATCCTGATACAGAAACTCTGTTCTCACAAGACTTCTTTTGATTCAGGAACTCCTGTGAACTTCATTGATTGTCTCAGCCCTTGATTTCCCATGAGTGACACAGAAGGCAAATTAAGTTCATGGCAGAAAGTCTTCTAAAGATTGTGTAAATCTTTATACTAATTATGTTAATAACATAGGTGGGATAAGCTGGAGCAGTGTGTACAAGGTGAAAGTGGACTGCGCAGTCAAACCAGACAGGGAATGGATTTTGGATCACTTATGAAGAAATGAACAGTAACATCAGAATTTGCTTTTTTTCCAGCCCAAGTATGTGGAAAAAAAAGATGCTGGTCTGTTGTTTCTGTGGTAACCAGAGCTCTTGCACCAAGGCTCAAGGAGGTCAGTAGTGCCATGCTCCAGGTCTGCTGCCCCACCAGCCTGGACATCTCCCACTGCCAGGGGTTCACAGAGCATCTTACTGAGGGCAACGGGCACGTTAATGCTCACCTTAGCCACCCTTGGTCTGAGGTGTCCATCGCCAAGGCATCCAGCATATATCCCACTTGCCTGGTACAGAACAGAGCTGTACAGCTGTGCCAACACTGAGGAATAGGACAAAGAGGCAGGAAATTAAACCCTTGTTTAGTTCTGCTCCCATGTAGACACCTTTCTGCCCCCAAGTGCATACATGTGTGACATGGGTACGCTGGGACAGACAATGAGATACCCTCAATATGCAAGCAGGGCTCACTCCATGGGGGGTGATCAATGACCAGGTTTGTACAGGAGCAGTTTGTACAGGCTGTTGTCTCTTAATACAGAAGAGCTTTGCCTATTTGGCAATGTTTTTAATTTATTTTGTAATATGCGTATTTTTATACATATATATTCACATATATATATAGAGAGAGAGAGACTTGAAGAGGGAGGGTGATAATACCAGGTGTTCCTTTGACAAGCTGTGGGATGACACACCCAGATTACAAGGATGGGGTGCCAGTGAGGCCCCTCAGCCTACTGCTGAGGCCTTTGGTGTCCTAAGATGAGGTTACAGCGTTGGTGGATAAGGGAAGATCAACTGATGCAATCTACCTGGACTTGTGTAAAGCAATTCAAACTGTCCCACATGACACTCTGGTCTCTAAATTGAAGAAATATGGACTTGATGGATGGACCACTTGGTAAATAGGGAATTGGCTGGATGGTTGCACTCAGAGTTGTGGTCTGTGTCTCGATGTCCAAGTGGAGACTGGTGACAAGTGGTGTTCTCCAAGGGCTGGTACTGGAACCGGTGCTGTTTAACATCTTTGTCAGCAACACAGACAGTGGCACTGAGCAAGTTTGCTGATAACACCAAAGCATGTGGTGAAGTTGACAAGCTGGAGGAAAAGGAACACATCCAGAGAGACCTTGAGAGAGGCTTGAGACATGGGCCAATGCCAACCTCATGAAGTTCAATAAGGTCAAGTGCAGGGTCCTACACCTGGGTCATGGCACTCCTAAGCACAAATACAGGTTGGATGGAAAATGGCTTATTGAGACCAGCCCTGAGGAGAACCTGGGAGGAAGCTCAACATGAGCCAGCACTGTGTGCTTGGAGACCCCAGAAAGCCAACTGTATCCTGTGCTGCATCAAAAGAAGCATAGCCAGCAGGTCAAGGGAGGTCATTCTCCCCATCTTCTCTCATCTGGTGAGACCCCACCTGGAGTACTGTGTCCAGTTCTGGACCCCACAACACAGGGAGGACATGGAGCTGTTGGAGCAAATTCAAAGAAAGGCCGCAAAGATGATCAGAGGGCTGGAGAACCTCTGCTATGAAAACAGGCTGAGAGAGTCTGGGCTGTGCAGCCTGGAGAAGAGAAGGCTCTGGGGAGACCTCGTAGCATCTTCCAGTACCCTAAGGGGCTACAGAAAAGCTGGAGAGGGGCTTTTTACAAGCATGTAGTGTTAGGATGAGGGGAGGTGGATCGAAGCTGAAAGATAGTGGATTTAGATTTGATATTCAGAAGAAATTCTTCAGTGTGTGAATGGTAGGACATTGGCACAGGTTGCCCAGGAAATCTGTGGATGCCCCATCCCTAGAAGTGTTCAAGGACAAGTTTGATGGAAGTTGGGGCAACCTGGTCTAGTGGAAGATGTCCCTGCCCATGCAGGTGGGTGGAACTAGGTGATGTTTAAAGTCCCTTCCAACCCAAATCATTCTATGATTCTGTGATTTTATATGACTCCCTGTATGAATCTGACACACTGAGAAGGCTGGCACCTTAATGTTTGAACTGAAAGAGGTTAGAGTAACGCAAGTACAAATGATTTCTCATGTTCTAGAAACTTTACTAGTAGTACTTTTTTGATTAAACAGCATTTGTGTCTTTTAATGCACTGAAAATATGCCTAGTCTCCACAACAGCTGTGAAATCAGTGAGCATTGTTGTCTTCCTGTTGTCTAAACCAAATGGATTTCTCTCTGATTTTTTTTTATAGCTTTCTGGGTTGGCAAGAAGTGAACAAGATAGGGTACACAGTCATCACACCCAAAGACCATTAGAAAAGATGATCACTGACTGCTGACCCCTGGATCAGGGCTTCTTGGAGACAATTTGTATGGCAGATTAATCCCATTTGTGTTACTTTCCCTTCTGTTTTATGGTTCTTTTTGAGTTTGGTTTAGGACCAGATCTGAGCTAAGGTGGTTCATCCCCCTCTGTATCCTAGCTCTTGACCACGAGTTTGCTTCTTGCAGGATGAGGTTTTGCTGAAGCTGAGAAGCTGTCCGGGCTTCTCCTTTGTGGATCTGTCTTACCCTCAGTGCAGGCTCAACCCTGCTCCAGCTCTTGGCTCATCACAGCTATTATCTCTCCTCACTGCTTTCCAACACCTTACACACATTAGCAGAGCATAAATCTGTGCAAGTTGTCTCCTATGATGTTAGCAACGCAGATGTGCTATTCATTTCCAGGCCCTCACTGGCCACCTGCCACAGGATGTTATGATTTGCATGAGGATGATGGACAACCTGGAAGTTCTCTGGCTCATTTTGAAGCATCACTTTGAATTTGAGGCTTGTTTTCCTTTCAAGTTTCTCCTGCCCTCTCCCTGCAAGCTTTTCCAAGGCTGGCTGCAGAGTGAAAGGACTGGGGGGGTGTAATTTTCTTCTAGGTCTCCCTTAATTTTTATTTAACCGGTGAATTTGTTTCTGGCTTAATTTCTTTCTAGCTTCAGTACTGCTGTCTCATTAATTGCAGCCAGTTAGCACAATGGAGACACAGGGAAGTGTCAGTTGGTATGTGCTTTTTGTCTCTTGTCAACAACTGGAAAGTGTTCACCAACTTTCCTGTTTCTCAAACCTACTCCTTTGTGTTGTTTCCTCTGTGTTGGTCAAACACACTCTGTGGTGTTGTTTTCTCCCTTTTGTACCTGTATCTCATGGCCCTTTGGCTTCTGTGGTAGGAGAAGGCAGCTGGTTCTCGGTGCTGACTGAAAACAGGGTTTGGGCTCTAAAAGTGTTACTGGGAAGGATTTGCAGGCTGATGGCAGTGTGTTTCAATGGCAGTTCAGGACCTGCTCACCAGGTCTCAGCTTCAGACAAGGCAAGCATGTTGCCCTGATGTGGTAAGTGGGGCTGAAGCATTTGGGGTATATTATTAGTGGCCAGGGTGGCTTTCTGCAGTCACTGCAAGGTAGGTGAGGGACTGCTCAAGGGTTAGGAGGTACAGAAAGAGCCTCCATGGGGCTGAGCCCTTGCCTTGTTGGAGAAACCCCAAACCCTGGTTGCGGCTGGATAGTGGCTTCTCCCTTTGTCCTCTCTGAGTAATGACCTGGGAACGGCTGGCCAGGAGGGATCTGCCAGGAGCCTTTGCATGAAAACATCAGACTTGCAGTTCTGGTGAATATTCTTCATGATTCCCAAAGTCTCAAAGCCAAACTTTCTGCTTGTGTGAAGCATCTCACTTGAAATATGCAGCAAAATTAACTTAGGGAGTTTCTCATGCAGCCTGCAACCTACAAAAAAGCTAGGATTTTGTCCCTGGGTTCAGTCTCATTTGTTCTCCCAATCCTGTGTATAAGGCAAGAGT
Organism: Chaetura pelagica; assembly: GCF_000747805.2. Taxonomy (NCBI): domain Eukaryota; kingdom Metazoa; phylum Chordata; class Aves; order Apodiformes; family Apodidae; genus Chaetura; species Chaetura pelagica. The sequence continues at coordinate 2,321,223 of NW_009953652.1, read as the reverse complement.
ATCCCCTCCCCACTATAAACCAAAACCGAGGCAAGGGAGAACTCAAACCACCCAAGCTCTTCCCTCCCCCAGCACCCGCATCCCTCCACCCTGCCAAGGTATCTGCTCATCAGAACAGAGCTCCAAACTCTAGTTCTGGTGTGTGGCTCTTTGGGGTTTTTTTCTCCTTTTTTCCTCTAATTTGGAAGTGAAGCCTCATGCAAGGATGTAAGTTACAGTTCATCTCCACCACACATTTCTCTCCCCATGATCAAAGGGAGCAGATGGAAAACTTTGCAAAGAGAACAGACATCTCTGCTCCTGCTGCAAGTCAGGAGAGAGCTCAGGTGTTATCTCTCAGACTTTGTGCTGCCGTTAACTGGATTTGTTCAGGGGATTTAGGAGGAAAAGATGCCATTGCCAGGCATCTGCGTACGGGTAATTTGTCTTGATATGTTTCTGGTGTTACTGATGAGAGAGGGAGACAAATGCTTAATTAGGGAATTAACTGTCTTTTAAAAGATTAAGTTTTCTTTGAAGTCGTTTATCAAAACCAGGAAAAAAAAAAAAAAAAAGTGCTGCAAACTGTTTGACAGAAATCTCTTTTCTCAATATGAATGAAAGGCTGAACAGTTAGAATAAAGGATGCATGTAATTACTAGATAAACCTGGGATGAGTCTTTCCCTGTGGAAGTGCTGCTTTCCTGTGCTGTGTCAGTCTCATGTGCTGGTCCTGATCTCTTCCCAGACCTACTCCACGCAGCCCCCTGGGAAACAGATCCCTGTGCAGGTAACTGATTCTGCCTTGGTCTTGTTCCCAAAGCCCTTCTCTATTACCTACTACCTGTTAGTTCAAGTGTTGCAGGTTACAATTTTGGGGCACCTGAGCATTTTGGGGGGGAAATGGGAGGGTGAGCACTTGCAGCAATGAAAGGCAGTTGTAGGTATCTCAGGGGACACAAACTGTGTCTGATGCAGTGTTAATTCTCACTGCCACTCCTCAACTCTTTGAATTAATGTTTGCTTAAGTTATCTCTTTTGCATTAAAGAGGGTGAATCCAGTTTGGTGTGTGAGAAGGGGATAAGCTTTTTCTCCTGGGATGAGTACCAGGACCATATGTGTGTGCACATACGTGATACTCCTGTGAGCATCCTTCAGGTTGAGACTTAGGATTTAGGGTGGTTAAAAATGTTCATCTTACATGAGCAGAAAGTAGCATCATACACACTGTGACACACTGTTTTCTTCTAAATTTCTGCCTGGCACTTTGTGGAGATTCTCTAATTCAAATTGACAGGTGCTTGTACAGTGGGCTGAAATGTCAAATAACAAGATACATTTTACATCTTTATACATGGAATAGGAATTATTTGAAATTCGTTTTGGGAAAGACAGGGAATTCATCAAACCTTTGTGAACCTCAATGAGTGCACAGCTATTAGCAGTTTCCATTTGCAGTGAAGCAACATCACTTGCTTCTCTCTTATTTGCCGGTGTTTGACTGGAGAAAGGGGAGTGATTTCTGACTCTGAAATGCTACACTCAGGCTCTGCCTCAGGCTTTGCTTTGAGGCAGCTTGTTGGAGAGGGATGACAATGCAGTTGCAAGTCCCTTGAGGTTCACAGGCCCTGGGGTCATCCTGCAGTCTCATTTCCTGTGCATCTCAAGCAATGATTTAATTTTGCTCCTGGCAGTAATGGATGTTATTGGTTCCATGCAGGAATAGCAGCTTCTGCAAAGTCATCCCACGTGGGTGCTCCCTGGGTGCTCATGTACAGTCAAGGGTGGCTCAGCATGCCACAGGGTCCCCCGGGGGCTACGGGAGAGACTCTGGGTGCTGTGCAGCTCTTGGGTGCATGGGGAGGACAGGCAGCCCCCTGGGCACAGAGGCTTCTAAAGCGAACTTGTCTCAAGGGATGAGCAAGTGCACATCAGCTCAGGAGTAACCCCACTATCGGGTGCTCATTTGGGAAAGCCCCATTTGAGGAGTCAGTGCCTCTAGGGACTCCAGGTGTCCCCAGCATGGGACATTCCTATGCAGCCCAGAAGAGAGGACCCTTGAGCTCTGCACCTGAGCTCCCTTCTCTCCTGTAAGCCTTTTTCAGGCAAAGAGCTGTTCCCTCCACTAGACACAGCAATCAGGAGATATTTACAGGACAAAACCTAGATGTTTGCAAGCTTGCTGGGAGTCAGGCTTTGGAGTTTGGAGCCATTGTCACTTGTGTGCTGAAATAAACAATATGAAGAGGAAAATCAACATAATCTCACTGAAACCCATCAAAGCCACTATGTTGAGCTGGAAGATTGGAGCAATAATTGGCAGCTCATTTGCTGTATATAGCTACAATAATAGCTTTTGTAGCATGATTCAGTGCTCATTAACACCTTTATAAAATGAGGGTTAAGACCATGAATTTACTTAGATGTGGCAGTGGAACCAATCACTTTATGTCTACTCCTTAAACTAATAGAGGGTCCTTGGTAATCCTTGGCTAGGAGACCTGCAAGGAGGCTTAGGCCCCCAAAACAGGGGGGTGATGCTTGTGTGCAGCACCTAGTCAGTGTTCTCGGGCAGCATTCCTGAAGGCCATATCCTTTGGTGCAGATGATTGTTTTAGGATAGTTGCAGCTGTATGTGTTATTTACCATGAATAAATGAAACCATTTCCAATCTGCACCCATTGGCACAGGATCACAGAAGGTAGTGAAAGCTGGATTTTATTCTTCCATGGAAGCTGCTAACAAGGTGTCCCTGTTGTTCAAGGGCTGCTCTGCCATTGGAAATCCCTCACCTCAGTGGGAATGATGCTTTCATCTCTCCTTCCCTTCAAAGGTACAGCTGAAACTGTGTTTTCTGTGAAACAATTATGTGGAATCATTTAAATGAGCCATAAAATGAAAGAGCTGAGGAGGGAGATGCAATAGGCAGGCTCCTGCGTTGATAGGGTTACCTTACTGCTGGAAAACTGCTGGTTCTGGTTGTGAAGCAGTGCTTAGTCAAGTCAGACCCTCTGTCCCCACCTGTAGACTGATTAGGCTGAAATGAAAGGTGTTTGAATGATATCCCTTTGAGGGAGCCCTGTGCACCAGCTGTGAGCTTGTCCCTGCACCCTGCAGAAGATTAATCTCCAGTTGTTTGCCCACTAAGCAAAACCAAAATCAATGGGGCAGATTTATCAGACAGCTAAATCCATAGTGGTGGTCCCCCCTCCAAACTTGGTATTCTCTATGGGCAATACAATGATGATTAATTAAAACACCCCGACCTTCTCAATTAGAGCTTCCAAAGCGCTTGTGAAGAAATAATTGAGTGCAGTAATGCTACATGAGACAGACAACATATTATCAGCCCCAGTCTGTGGACAAGAAACCCCCCAGTTTGGTAGAGCCTGATTAAAAAGCCAGAGCTAAAATCCTTGTCCTGTGCAAATCAATGTTCAAAGTCTCTTGAAGCTGAGTAGTACCAAGTTTCTGCTCCAGGGACCTCCTGTCCTCCATAATGTCCTCCATAACCCTACAAACAAACATCTAGTTCAAAAAGTGAAGTAGAAGAAAACCTGTTATATTGTCCTCAGACTTGCTTTAGCATTTTGAATAATTTTCCAATAACTTGTAATGAGGCACCTGTAATTACTGTGCGAGTTTAATTTAGAGTAGGTATTTGCCAATCAAATTATGTCTGACAGAGTTCTTGAAGGGATGGAAGTTATCTTAAAAATAAATCACTATGTGCATCAGTAATATTCCCAAAATCAATGTTGTTTAGCAAGCCATATTGACCTTCTTAGAAGCAGAGATTTTTTTTAATTACATCTCTGAAATAAGATTCAAACCTTTCATTATACCTTTAGAATTACCTTAAAATAAATAAATAAAAAGCATCAAAGCTTTGATTGTTGATTTTAAAGACTCTTGAGTCTCATAATAGCAATCTTTAAATCCAAACAAATCAGAATGAAAAAAAAACAACACAGCAAAGCAACAACAAAAAACAACCCAAAACTAGTCAACCCTCCTCTCTAATTTTCTGCATCAGGGGGAAGTTAAGTTTTGACATATATTTTGTAAATGTTTTATTAGCAATGCCTTCACAGGTTTTTTTCCCCATTGTTTCTCCTTTTTTTCAGTTGTTTCTCCTTTGGTGTTCCAGCAGTAAAACCTACCTTTAAGCTTCTGAAGCTTTGGTAGTGATTTTTAATAAACTTGGTTACTTTGGCACCTGAAAGTATGCAGCAAGTAATGCTGCTCTGTTAGTGCTGGTGCAGGCATTTGTTGCTCATGAATCATCACTCATCATTAGGATGCATAACTGAGGATTTGTTTAAATAAAAAAAAACTATTAGTAGTGGGAGACATGAACAGAGAAAGAAGGTGTCAGCTTCATGAGGAGGAAGGAGCATCAACATGCTAGAACATGCCCCAAGCTCCAGTGAAAAACCACCCTGGAGACCAAGGCAAGTGCAAAAAGTCAGGAGGATGTAGGCAAAGAAAAATGAATGTAACCAGGGAGATTCATCTGCTTTGCAGGTTTTCTTTTGGGATTTCAGCTACTCTGGACCAATCTGGCCTTTTAGGTTCTGTTTGTATATGGCTGAGATTAACTCAAGTGTCCCTGGCCACAGCTGACGTGCAATGGTACTCCTGTCTGCTGGGCATTGTGGTCCATAATGCTACAAACATGAGAGATAATGTTCAAATAAGCAATGCAAGCAGACAGATTTGGGTTTGGCTGGTTGGTTGTTGTTGGTTTTGTTTTGTTTTGTTTTCCACCAGGGTTTTTTTTGGGGGGGAGACAAGAACATTTTCAAGAACACTGCAAGCATTCACGTTAGTATGCAATCAGGAAGCAGCTTGGGACAAAGAAAAGTGAATTTTTTTACTTAATTTTTTTGTTTGTTTCACGGGCTTTTCTCTACTGAAATATTAATTTAAAATCTGTTCTCTGATACTAGCTTTAAAACAGTGTGAACACATTAAATGAGGGAAGAGCAGGGAGGAAGGGCAATAAGGGAGGAAGAATGAGCAAGTGAGACAGGCGAGACGAACCTGCTGTCCCAGGGATACACAAGACAGTGGCTGGGATGCACAGCTTCAATGCCCAGCTCCACATGGGCAGAGCTCATCTGCAGAAGAGCCAGTGCTGCCCTGATGCTGGCCTGGTCTGTGGAGTGAGCCTACACTGGAGCATCATCCCCCTGGACATCCCACCCCCTGCTCTCTGGACACAGGGCAGGTCTTTGGCTCACCTCTATCGGAAGCACAGAGCTGTGTGTGTAAACCAGCACAAATCTGCCAAAATGAATCCTAGGAGGAACAAGCAAGTGCCAAATGTCACTGACAAATGTTGTTGATGTTATCCTGACCTTAACAGAGCCACGTTTCGTAAGTTAGCAGCCAAATTTCTTCCCATGTCTCTGTTTTGCCAGTATTCTGATTTGCATAGCAGCTTTTGATCACATAGGCGATTTAATTATATTGGCTTTTCAAGTAAATCACAAAGTTTAGCAGGCACAGAAAGGCTGCACCTGTAGCCCTTTCTCACAGTGAGGGATGCCATTGTTTTCAGAAGTTCCACGGTGGTCGCAGCACTAATCTCAATATTTCCATCCTTGCAAATATGTCTCTTCTGATCATTTCTCTATTTTGTGACATTTGTCACAAATGCACCTGCCTCTCTCTTTTCTCTGCAATTGCTAAAGCAACTGGTTTTGGTTCCTCTTTTTGCCCCCTTTCAGTGTAACTCCATTAATTGCTGGTGATACTGTTGATGTCCTCTGCTGTAAAGCAGCATTTAGTAAGACCAAGGACCTAAACGGTACTGAAAACAGTATTCAAAAATGTACACATTGTCTGGTCTCATGTCTTACCTGCACCCCTCATGTCCATCATGGTGTTTGATGGGCCAAATTGGCACCAGAAAACCTTTTTTTTTTAAACAAGAGAACAACAAGAATGCAGAAAAGTTGACATTTTTCTGAGAAAACATCACATAGTAAAGAAATTATGTGTTTGATGGAGACATAAAAAAGCATGTAAAATTTGCAAACAGCTGTAGCATTTTTAGGAACCTCACCATATGTTGGTTTTCTTCCAAAAAGAACTGTGTTGCTGTGAAAGGGGAGCCCATAACTTGATTATCTCCTGGTAATTTTCCTGTCCTCTATTTCATACCTTTAAAGATGTAGGGGGATGTGAGAGAATGTGTTCGTTTGCAGTTATGTTTTGGTTTTGTGGTTTAATTTAAGCAGTACTGAAACTCCAATTTAAATTAGTGTGAAATGCAGTAGCGTTGCAGAGACAGTCCTGAGGGGGGGAAAAAAATCTTTTCCATGTTGCTAACTTCACTAGGGAATTTCCTTTTGTGTTCTGAGCTAATCTTCTTTATATTATGCCTCTATTGTTAAACATTTAAGGACCCAGGCTGCAAAGAATTGATTAAAAATCCTGGCAATTGCTGTGTGCCATTAAACTTAATTTTTGCTGTAACGTACTTTGCTAATTCACTATGATGTGTTTGATTTTGTAGTTCATTTAGCCATTGCCAGAAGCATTAGAGGAAAAGGTAAATTTTCAGCTTGTTGACTTGTTTAATAATTTAATTTAGTCCTTCCTCTTTGAATAAGTTTACACTGATGGCAACAAGAGCTATAAGCATTAGTCAATACTGGAGTTTCCCATGCAGTAAGAAATACTTGGGATCAGGTTTGTTTGTAACCAAAGTTCTTTTACTCTGCTCTGGTGAGACCCCACCTAGAACATTGCTTCCAGATCTGGATCCAGCACAGGAACTAGATGGGCCTGTTGGGTTGGGTCAAGAGGAGAGCCACAAAGATGACTGGGGGGTGCTGGAGCATCTCTTCTGTGAACAGAGGCTGAGAGTTGGGGTTGTTCAGCCTGGAGAAGAGAAGGCTCTAGGGAGACCTTCTTGCTGCCTTTCAGTACTTAAATGGGGCTTATAAGAGAGATGGGCATAAACTTCTTAGCAGGGCCTGTAGAGATAGGATAAAGGGGTAGTGGGTTCAAACTGAAAGATGTAGTGTACTGGTTTGGTTTGGCAGGTGTTTTGGTAGTGGGGAAGGGCCTGAAGGGTGCTTTGGTAACCCCCATCTCCACAACCAGCTAGCCAAGGAGCCATTAGAGAGAGACAATGAATGCACACACCTCTGTGATTAACACATGGAAGAATTGCTATAAGACCTGAGCAGTGAGCAAGTGGAAGAGCTGTACTGGAGGGGTGAGAGCCGTGCTGAGGTGAAGATCCCGAGGCTGGTGCCAAAGAAGTGGGAAGAAAGTGCCTGAGCAGAAGTTCCCCTGTTGCCTATGGGGAGATGGCAGGCTGTCCCCTTGCATTCATAGAGGAGCATGGTGGAACATTCCCTAAAGGTGCCAGGAGGGGTGAATGTGGATTTGCACCCTGTGGACTTGAAACTGCAGTCATGGAGCACCCTACGCGAGAGGAGGTGACTGTTCCCAAAGCAGCCTGTGACTCTGTGGGAATGAGGAGCCAACAGAGAGTTTATGGATTAAAATTAAGAGGAAGAAAGGCCAAGGTGACATCACGGTGAGGGTTTGCTACAGGTCACCTGAGCAGGAGAATAATATAGATGAGGCACTATATAGACAGATAGGAGCAGCTCCACATTCATAAGCCATGGTCCTCATGGGAGACTTCAACCACCCTCACATCTGTTGGAAGAACAACTCTGCTGAACACAAACGATCCAGGAGGTTCCTACAGTGCAAGGATGATGACTTCCTTTTCCAAGTACTTGAGGAACCAGAAAGGAGAGGTGCAATGCTGGATCTTGTCCTCACCAATGACGAAGGGCTGGTGAGCTCAAGGGCAGCCTCAGTAACATATGTGAGCACTGCTCTGTGCGTTGTCTGTGTCCTGTGTGCGTCTGATTAGTGTGAAGTTAAATTATTATTTTTTCCCTGAGTTGAGTCTGTTTTGCCTGAGACCTTAATTGGTGAGTGAGCCAGCCTTGCCTTTTGTCTCAACGCATGAGCTTCTAGTTGCCTTTTGCCCTCCCTACAGTGTGAGTGTGTGTGGGGGAGGGTGGGGTGGGTGAGTGTCCACATGGCTGGTTCTGTGTTGTCGTGTTAGGTCTAAACCACGACCACTAGATAATAGGAAGAAATGTTTTATAGTGAGGGTGATGAAACGCTGGAGCAGGTTGTCCAGAAAGATGGCAGAAGTCCCATCCCGGGAAATATTCAGTCAGGCTGACCAGGGCTCTGAGCAACCTGATCTAGCTGAAGATGCCCCTGATCATTGCAGAGGCGTGGGATTAGATGACCTTTAAAGGTCCCTTCCAACCCAAACCATTCTATGATTCTGTGAAACAAATGTTGCAGCACTATCACCAATTCCTCCGTATTTATTTTTTTAAATCAATTAGTACTTGTAAACTACTTTGCAGAAACAATTGCACACATTAGGTCCATATTAATTAACTTAGTTTTCCTGACTGTATGCATGAACAGCCTTAGAGAGAATTGCAGAGGCAAGATATCAAAAGATGGTGTTCCATGAGAGGGACCCTAGGAGGGTACACTTACTGTGAACAAGGCCTGGGGGAGAGGGAACTTTTCTTGAGAGGCTGAGTTAGGTGGATACAGCTGGAAATTGTCTCTTCACCTAAAAGCAAAAAATAGATTTGTTCCTAGTCTTTTGGAATTCACTTACCATGAATATCAGAGCAATTGAGTTGGAAAAGAGAAAATTTCAAGAGACAGATATTTACGGATTTTAAATATGCAACTAGAAGTGCTCCTAGTAGACATGGTGGGTTTTTCTCCAACAAAGTGGTCACAAATTACTGGATGAGTGCACTTACAAGTGCCTTATGGAGGGCTAATGGTTTGTAGGTATTTTATGTCACAGTTAATCAGCTGTTACAAGCAAACTAGCCAAACAATAACCCAGTGCAGGGCAAAAAGCACCAAACCACTCTGGATTGAGGGCCACTTTAATGAATCCCTGTAGGATTCAGTATGTCTTTCATAACCACAGAAAAACTATTGTGTTGTTTTTGTTTGTGCCCAGAATGTTGTTAGTGCCTATATAACACTGTAATTCTGTAATACAATATTTCTATTTTATTGTATTGTATTATACTTTATATAATACTTATATTATCTATATTTATGTTTAATCTGTCACACATCTATGTATTTCATTATTCAGCAGTAATTTTGTCATGAGCAGTAGAATAGCAGAGATTGATAAAAGTGCTGGACTTGGTATAGGCTACTGTGAATTGAATCCAATTCAGGTATCTAACCTGGGATTTGAAGTACCTGTTGGAGAGACACCTTGGTATTTTGAAGGTTTTTAGAGGGAGACCCTAATTTATACATTTAAAATAAAGACTACAGGCAGTCCCTTTGAGGTCCATATTTCTCTTAATTGACTATCTAAGGCCCCACTTCTCTATGCCAAGTTTCTCCTCTGACCTGGCTCTTCTCATCACTTGCCACTATAGCTGGAGGATTAAAAAAAAAACAACACAACATTAAAAATCAAGAAATCAGGCTCTGCTGAAAATCTCTGGTGACTCTGTCTGGGCTGGGATGGCCCCATGGTGTGCTGAAGAGAGGAAACCTGACTGTGAGCTCCTCACTTCCATTTATATTCTACAATTTAGATGGTTCTTCAGAGTTGTTGCTGTGTTTCAAACACAGCTTTATTTATCTCCTGATGCAGATGCTGTTTTCTTGGTCAAGCTTCTGTTTTGGGTGTTGGTGTCCACAAGATGTTGGGCATATGCGAGTACTCTTTGTTGGCAAAGGGGGATCTGAGGGCCACAGAGCCATAGGCATAACACGGAGTGTTTTAGACTGGACATTAAATAAAGTTGGGGTTGTTCAGCCTGGAGAAGAGAAGGCTCTGGAGGGACTTTATGGTGGCCTTCCAGTGCCTGAAAGGACTACAGGAAAGCTGGGGAGGGAGTTTTTACAAGGACATATAGTGGTAGGATGAGAGGGAATGTTTTCAAGCTGAAAGAGGGTAGATTCAGGTTAGATATTAGGAAGAAGTTCTTGACTGTGTGGGTGGTGAGACACTGGCACAGGTTGCCCAGGGAAGCTGTGGGTGTCCTATCCCTGGAAGTGTTCAAGGCCAGGTTGGATGGGTCTTGGAGCAACCTGGTCTGGTGGGTGGTGTCCCTGCCCATGCAGGGGGGGATTGGAACTAGATGATGTTTAAGGTCCCTTCTAACCCTAACCATGCTATGATTTTGTGATTAGGAAGCATTTCTTTATTGAGAGGGTGGTCAAACACTGGAACAGGCTTTCTGGAGAGGTGGTGCCCCATGTCTGTCAGTGTTTAAGAGCCATTTGGACAAGGCCCTTAAGAACATGCTTCAACTTGTTGTCAGCCTTAAAGTGGCCAGTTATGGGACTAGATTATAATTTTATGTCTCTTCCAATTGAAATCCTCTTCTCTCCTCTCCTCTCCTCTCCTCTCCATTGTGGCACTTTGCACAGCTAGATCCATTGAGAGAGTCACTATGGGGTTTTGCCCTCTCTGGAAGCACGAGGCTGGGTGTTGCAAGCACAGCCTGCCACCATGAGCAGCCTGCCATGGATGGCCTTTTGGGAAAGGGTTATTTATGCAACCTTTTCCCAGCCTCTCAATTCAAGTTCTGTTGCAGTGTTTCCAAATAGTACACATATAATATTAATGTCAATTACTGGCTTGGCGCACGAGTGCTCAGGTTTCCCATTTGTAGGATTTAGGGCATTCTGCCACCGCCCATTGAGAAGCTTTGAGATGCCAAGTCCTTTCCAGGGCTGTTCTCTCAGGCACTCTGAGAGAAATACAAAATTATTCTTGAATTGATGACTCTTGGGCACATTTTCAATTTTTTTGCTTTAGCACAGTAAAGCCTGGAAAACGATTTTCTTTAACACTTCATCGAGTCTCCCTGACATTTTCTTTAGTGTGATGTAATTATTGCAGCTGCATGTGTTAGGCTGATATTCATCCTTTCCCGTAGCTGTTGTGCACCTTGATGTTCATCTGCATGCAGCCATGGTCATCTTACAGAGACTGAGGATGTCGCTGGCAACAACAGCTTTGTGCATCCAGTTGTTCACAGGCTGTTTTTTTCAGAAGATGAAGCCTGAAAATGTTTTCAGATACACTTGAAAAGCCTTCTATTTCTCTTTTTCCAGGCTCTGAAGGGGAGGCAGGGCAGTCTTTAAATCTTTATGACTTAACTGTGATGCATTTGCACAACATCTCATCAACAATGCTGCACTGCTCCTTTTTCCTTCTGAATTTGTGTTTGATTATGTTTGGACTTGATGATTGGAAGGATCTTTTCCAACCTAAATGATTCTGTGATTCTGTGACAGTGAATTTTAAGCTACTCCAAGTGTCCCAATTTTTCACCCTCCCTCCAGAGTGTTAGTAACAAATAACTAGGAATTTAACTAGAATCAGAAAAAAAGTTATCTTATAATCTTTTACAAAAACTATCAAGACGTTAAAAGTTGTCATCTTCCAAGTTAGAATTAAGTTAAAAGCTCTTTTCTATATCATATCCACTCGCAGAAAAAGGGAGAATAAAGACACCCTAGAATAGATTAATTTTTTTTTCTCTGTGTGGTTTAAAGATCCAGGCTATTAGTTCCAGTACCTGAAGGCAGCCTGCAAAAGAGTTGGAGAGGGCCTTTTTACAGGACATACAGTGATAGGACAAGGTGTAATGGCTTTAAACTGCAAGAGGGTAGGTTTAGGTTAGACATCAGGAAGAAACTCTTCACTGTGAGTGTGGTGAGACATTGACACAGGTTGTCCAGAGGAGTTGTGAATTCCCCATCCCTGGAAGTAGTCAAGAGCAGGTTGGATGGGGCTTGGAGCAACCTGGTCTAGTGGGAGGTGGCACAGGGGTGGGAACTAGATTATCTTTAAGATCCCATCTAACCCAAGCCATTTTGATTCTATAACCTGGGAGAAAACAAGCTGTTAGCAAGATGCTGACATGCTGAGAATGCAGGGTGGGGAAGGCTGAGCTGGGGCAGACCACATCCAGGCCTGATGGCAAGGAAGACTCTGGAGGAACGAGAGGCTCTTAGAGGTGCAGGATGCTGCCAGCAACCTTTGTTAGCCCTGTGGCTGGGACCAAAGCACTCAGAGCATTTGCGCTTCAAGAGACAGTGGAAACTTGATACATTTTATGCCTGCCACCAAATGGAAACCTGTAAATGAATGCTGAGTGATGGAGACCAGGGATACAGTCGGCCAACCTAAGTGTCGTGCTTGATAGGATGCTCCTCACAGGCATACATTTTATGCCTGCCACCAAATGGAAACCAAAAGCAGCCACACAAGGTGAAGCAAGAGCTGAGGGTCTTCTGCTTCCATTGAATCCATCCTGTAAATGAATGCTGAGTGATGGACACCAGGGATACAGTCGGCCAACCTAAGTGTCGTGCTTGATAGGATGCTCCTCACAGACAGCTTTCTGCAGATAGTCCTTTGCCTTATCTGAATTTGAGAAAAGCTCTGGAGAAATAAATGGCTTCTCTTCACAGCGCTTGAGCTGGCCTGTCTCCAGCTAGCATCTAAAGGGCAGCCTCCATGCCACTGGTGGTCTTGCTCCAGGCAGAAGGTCTTGATTCCATGTGGCCATCACTGAGCATCTCACTTATGTGCAAAAACAGACTGGAAAACATCCTAGATTTTGCTTCTCTTCTTCTAACATAGGTGATCTACTGAAAGAGGGGGAAGGGTGACAAAAAAATAAATGGCTTCTCTTCACAGCGCTTGAGCTGGCCTGTCTCCAGCTAGCATCTAAAGGGCAGCCTCCATGCCACTGGTGGTCTTGCTCCAGGCAGAAGGTCTTGATTCCATGTGGCCATCACTGAGCATCTCACTTATGTGCAAAAACAGTCTGGAAAACATCCTAGATTTTGCTTGTCTTCTTCTAACATAGGTGACCTACTGAAAGAGGGGGAAGGGTGACAAAGAAATGTCTTTAAACCTCTAGAAAATAGTGGCTT
>NW_009953652.1:2253638-2307763 GCF_000747805.2 Chaetura pelagica | reverse complement strand
TTTTTTTAATGGGCTTTGTGTTATTAAAGGTTCTTGCTTAAATTCACTCTCTTCTTCACCTTCTTTGCAGCTGGAGCAGCTCTTCAGGGTTGTATAATAAGAGGCAGTGACAGTGCTAGAACCCTCTGAAGAAAGGGAGAGCAAGGTACGAAGCCCCAGGAGAACAAGGAGCAGCCTCCACTGCCCCACACACTGGTGTAATGAGCTTGCTGACACCTTTTTTCTTATACTGTCAGTGTGCAGGGACTTTCATGCTCCACTCTTGGCCCATTGCTCCACTCCCACTGGCAGAGGGCAATGTTGAGGCACCGCTGAGGCACCGCTGTACGGTCAGGGTCTCATTTCACTTGTGGTTTCCTCAATGAGCCGCCTCTGTTGCTATGACAATTCTTCTGTAGCTTATTAACAAGGGAAAAGTAACAGTTAATTGAGGGAAAATGAAAATATGAAATATTTACAGCTGACTTCTGTTTTATTATTGTCCCCTTTGTTTTTTGTTTGTTGTTTTTTATCCCTCCTTATTTTCTTGTGTTGTTGGTTTGTTGGGGTTTTTTTGTTGTTGGTTTGTTGTTGTTGTTGTTGTTTTTCCTTATAAGCAGCAAAAAGAATACCTGGTTTCTGAGAAGACAGGTTGGATTTCTGTTTCAGAACTCCTTTATGTAATTAATTCATAGTCATAAAACAGCAACAACAACAACAACAAATCCAACCCCCCAGAAAAAGAATAACACAGAGGATGAGCAGAAGCCAAACTTACATGATGTGTTTCATCACATAACCATAAAATACTCCAACTGAAAAGGTTTATTGATCACCCAATAATGAAGGAACAAGGCTAAGCTTCCCGAAACGCAGAACCCAATCTATATGGACCAATAGACATAATGGATTCCTTTCATTGTAGAGGTGTTAAGGCAGGGAAAGATTATGTTATCTGAGAGAAGCAGCCTGAATGTTTAGATTGCTATTCAATAAGGGCTTTGTATGGTACCAGCACTTCCAAGGGACTGCTTCATATTTCCAGTCTTATCTGTCAACAGCTGTGCATAATCTGCCATGAGTGGATCAATATGAGCCAAAGGTATTGCATTACAGGGTGGTAATGCCTCAGAAAAGAGAGCATGCATTTAGGCTTTTTTGATAGTATTGATGTCAGTGGGCAAGCTAAAAGGTAGTAATTATTCCTCCTGCCAAACACTGTTTTTTTAACAGTTCTCATGGATGGGCAGCACAAGGAGAACAAACTGGCATGGTCACCTTGGGTGCAATGTGTCCTGTCATGGCCAAAGTGACCTCTGATATGCATCACATCATGGGTCAAGATGCTGGTGGGAGAAACCTCATCCCACACATCATGACACCCAGCACCAAGGGGATTCAGCAGTGTGACCCATGTCCTCCAGGATCTCTGCCTTCAGACCCATCAGTGCCAACAGAGGAGATGGTTTTGATGCTCAGTGCCTCTTTTGACTCAGTGGGGTGATTCAACCCCAAAAAGGGCAATGTGTCCTCCCTGCTGTCTGCCATGGGACAGAGGAGCAGAAAGCAGCACTGTGGGCCTGCTGACTCTGAACCAGCTGGGTCTGAGCTCATCTCCCTGTGACCATCAAGGCCAGTGAAAACAACCCAGAAATGAATTTTGAACCCTTTCCTCAGCAAATCCTCACTTTAGCTACCTCTGGCAGAATTCTGGATCCCCCTCCCCAGCAGTGGGGACACCACGAGCTGGGCTGGATGATGCTTTGTGGCAGGTGCCAGAAGTAAAATATTCACTTGCATTGAGCCACCCATTGTTTTTTTTAAGCTCACCTTAAATATTCAGATGTCAGGTCCTGCCCATGAGGAATCACATAATCCACAGGCTCACTCGGGAGCTGCAGTGTGCTGCAGCGTGAAAGCACCAAATTCACTGCTAAATTATGGATGTCATGTACTAAAGAGGAATTTCATGTGAATGCCTGTGTTTATTTTACACCCTGAGGTTTTATTTGTAAGAATTGTGGGGTCTCCTCCCTTTCTATAAGCAAAGGAGGAAGCTTCCAAATGAAAACCCCTTTTTCAACAGTATCTATAAAACATAATGAAATAACAGCAAAGCCAGGGCCTGAATTTTTCAAAGTGGATCTCCAAGGTGGATCAAAGTAAGAACACCCGTCTTCAGAGAGCTGGCAAGGAAAGGGCAGCAAAAATGCTGGTGCCAAGCAAACTTCCAGAAAAGCCTCAGGACAAAATTATATGAGTCTGGAGAGAGCTGAGCTGTGATGTCTGAAAGGAGACGGTCTATAAAAAATCCATTTCTGCAAGCTCCAAGATCCAAGACAGAGGGATTCTGGCTCCTTGCTCCCAGCTGGGGGCAAGCCAGCACTGAGAGCCCAGACTGTCAGCCAGCACCGGAGTGGTGGGAGGGAAGGTGGCTCTGGCCCTGCTGTGCTCCAGCTCCCAGCCCTGGGCTGGGATTCATCCTGGCAACCTACTTCCTCATCCATCAGCTGCCATGGGATCTAAATCAGCTGCCTGGGGGTGAATGAGAAGCTGGGCTTTGCACAGTGGTGGAAAAGAAGGGCGTCCCTGGCAAGATGGCAGGTGAGGGTCTATGGTATTAACTCCCTGGCATCATGCTTTTTTTTAGCCAGTATTTTGCAATGCTGCTCTGCAAGCTGCTTAGTTTAATTAAAGCTCCTCAGCATGGGCTTCTCCCTGCATGCACTAAGTGTTGCCTTTAGGTCTTTTAGCCAGCTAACTATTAATTTTGGTAAGCTAATCTGCGTCCCTGCCTGTTCTTTTACCTCAGGGGATGGGAGGTTTCTGCAGCTCCTGCCATCCCCTCAGTCATTCAGGATCCCTCTGAGGATGGAGATGGCATCTTCTAACCTTCATCTGATACTTGGTGCCCAAAGGCTACACCCCACCTTGCCCGGAGGTGCCAGTAGGGAAGTTACCACCAAATTTTCTTGCAGAGACAAGAGATTTTAATGTGCAAATATTTTTTCTGAGGAGTCATGATGTGGCCAAACACAGATTCAATTTATTGACTTGTCTTTTTAAAAAGCAAACACATGAAGGAAAAGCCTTGCCCTGCTTAGGTACATCTATTTACAGATTTAATGCACCCAGCAAAGTGAGCGCATGTCTGCCCCGAGGTCAGAGCTGGCCTGTTCGCTCTTCCCTGCCTCTTGTTTCTGAAGTTTTCCTCATATCCATATTTATAAGTTGCACTGAAGAAGAACAGAGCTGTCTCCTTCCGTCATTGAAATGCCAGGAAGAGCCTTTAGCTCCTCAAGAACTAATAACCAGTCTGTTGGGATTGTTTTTCTCCCTGTCCTTCCTCGACAGCGCATTAAACAGATGTCATGACGTGCGCCAGCGAGACACACGTGGGTAAGTAGCAGCTGTCGGGAGTGTAACAAAGCTGAGAAAGGAGGAGAAAGAAACGTATGGAGGAGCTGCTCAAAATCTGATTACCAGGATCTGGTGGGGCCACCTGCCCTCTCAACAGCAAAATGAACCCAAGCCTCAGAGGCAATGGATTAATTTCTGCTCACTGAGAATTACGAGAACTGCACCTCCAGTTTGTAGTAATGTCTGTGTCTCTCTTGCGGAAATGCTTGGTATGGGCTCATCTCCACGCTCTCCTCTACTGCATTTCCCTTATGGTGGCATTTTCCTTAGACTTCTGTCTGCTGCAGCTTTGTTTCATGTCATGTCTGGGAGCAGCCAAAGGAGCAGACATGGTCTGAAAATACATCTGTTGAGGCCCCCATGCTCAGCGCTGCTCCTGCTGTGGGGCAGGGTCCTGAATTCGTATTTGAAGCAAGCTGGGCCACAGCTTCACTGATCCCCAAGGAATTCACCCTCTCTAGACCTAAATCCAGGGTGGGAGGGATGGCACCAGCTTGTTGAATTGCAGAAAGTTGTCTCTTCCCCTCTTCTGGGAAGTCAGTATGTATGGGTCATGTTAAAAGCTCAACAGAGACCTCATGTCCCCTTGGCCTTCACCCAAAAGATCTCAAAGCAACAATGGTAACAAAAGGAGGTGACTGACAAATGACTGAGTGTATCATGAGATTGTATCCTTGGCTAGAAAGTACATAGAGACATTGATTAGGGGTTCATAGTTTGATGTAATTGTGATCTGATGGAGCGTTTGTGGATAAGATGTTTTCTCGGCCAAGAGCAGAAGTCTTAAATGGTAATTGTTCTGCTTGTGCAGAATGAGGCTATGGATTTGATGAAGCTATATGAGGTTTAATATACTTTACAGGTTCATTGCATTTAGCACTTCCCATTTCTGGGACATCTGCTCATTAACTCAAGTCCATCTCAAGAAAGCCAGAGGTGGGGGTGGTTGTGGAACTGACCAAATAGCAGCAAGGCTGTTGTCCTGATGAGATGCCAGATCAAACTCTTTCAAGCTGCTTCAGGTGACCAGACCATAGTGGTGTCCCAGAAGGCAAAAACAGTTCACTGCTGGGGTTGCATACTGGGCAAGGGAAGGCTGCCTGGCTGACAGTGAGCTCCTGGTGCCCAGCTGAAACCAAGCATCACTGTGCTCAGTGGGCTGTCCTGTTTAAGGATTCAGCATTCATATAGGGTTTCACCAAAGGCTTTCACTAGGAGGGCAAGGGTTTGCTAGAAGCTGTCTCCTCCTTCAGCTATAGCATTTTGCTCTTTGTCCACATAACATTAATTCCTGAACGTTCCTGTAGATGCCTTTTCCTGAAGCCATGGTACATAGTGTCATTGCTGATAGCCCATTACTGTTTCCTGTAAGACCTTTACTGGATCTTCTGCCTTATAAAGCAAGACTTATGGTTATGCCTATGAGCCTCAGGGATGCTATGCAGAGGCCACAGGCACCCACTAGCTGGAGCAGTTTATCTACATGCTTTGCTTACTTTTACATTTCTTTTTTGGCCTAATTTAGACTGATGGCCCAAGTAATGAGCTTTCTCAGAAAGCCTTGAAAAGCTCTGGAAGCAATGTCAGCACCAGGGAGAGAGACCAAAAGGAAGGTACATACTACAGGCAAACTGAGAGCAAGAAATGACACAGCTCTGCCTCTTAATAATGAAGAAAATGTTAATTAAAATCCTTGTCAGCCTAGAAAGAGTGGTTTCAAGCATTAAGTAGCTATTTTGTCATATAATGAGGGATGTGAAGCAATATTTTGCAAGGGCTGAAGAATGATTTCAGTATCTGCTTGCTGGGTTTGTGGTGATCTCTTTTTGAAAACAGAAAACCGATTCCCCTAATTCCCTGTTAAATGAGAGAGCTTTTGGCCTTTTTTAAATTTGCTGCTGCTGCTTCTGGGCTGCAGTTACTCTAATGTATCCCGAGGTGAGGGACAGAACGGCTCAGGTTTGTCAAGGTGGCAATGGCAAAGCCTAAAGTGGCTGTGCTGCAGCCTATTTGGGCTCTTTAATGCTTTGGAGGCTTGCATAGGGAGTGAATCACACCAGAATAATAATGCCACATCTTGCAATTCATTCTCATCAGTTTTAATGAAGATAAAGGGGCTCACTTTATGAATCCGCTTGGGCTTAACAAATTAAACATGCTGCTGAAAGGGTACATGTGAATGGAATATTTGTCCTTATAATCTTCATTTAGGTGGTTGAAGTTGACTAACCTTATTCATGTATTTTTGTTTGCTTCTTGCTGCCTAAAGAAGGCCTCACAGCTACACAATTGGCTCTGATCTTGTTCCCTGGTCATTAAACACAATGTTTGATTATTATTTTATCCCCATTCCTGATGGTGTAGCACAATTTTTCTTTGAAAAAGTATTTTGAGTGTCTGGCAGTCAGTGGAGAGGCTGAGGAAATCTTCATTGTTTACTGCAAGACCAACCAACTAATCCCACCTGCAGGCAGGTGTCCAGCTCTTCCGTGAAGCTTTATTTCATGGCCCTGTGTCTGTCGATCCCTGCCAGGCTGCAGCAGTCACCTGCAAGGGAAAGGTAACCCTCCTGCCTTGCTGGGGAGGTTGGCTTCAATCTGCAAGTTGCTCAGGTTTGTTACAAGCAGATGCTACGGGGAAAGCTTAAGGATGATACCATCTTTGCCCCCAGAAACTTGAAAGCAAAGTAAATGTTATCTGTTACATCAAACACCGTTCTGTAAATTGTGGAGAAGAATAAGATAATAGAAACAAGAAAGGCAGTCAGTTAACACCATGGCAAGACTTTTTTCCAGCAATAAACAATCCCCTGCAAATAGCCAGGAAATGGTTCATAGAATCATAGATCACAGAATGGTTTGGGTTGGAAGGGACCTTAAGGATTATCCAGTCCCGACCCCTTGCGTGGATAGGGACAACTCTTGCTGGACCAGGTTGCTCCAAGACCCATCCAACCTGGCCTTGAACACTTCCAGGGATGCAAGCACCTACAACTTCCCTGGGCAATCTGTGCCAGTGTCTCACCACCGTCATACTGAATAATTTCTTCCTAATATCTAACCTAAATCTACCTTCTTCCAGTTTAAAGCCATTCCCCCTTGTCCTATCACTCCATTCCCTTGTAAAAAGTCCCTCCCCAGCTTTCCTGTAGCCCCTTTAGTTACTGGAAGGCTGCTATAAGGTCTCTCTGGCGTCTCCTCCAGGCTGAACCACCCCAACTTTCTCAGCCTGCCTTCATAGGAGAAGTGCTCCAGCAGTTCTCCTCTCTGCTATTGTCTTTCCTTTGCAGTTTGTTGCTGAAGAGAGACAAGCACAGTTTGTGGTATTAGCAGTCAGTTGAAACTCTGGTCAATGTGTACCAGCATCTGTCTGTGAAAAATATTTCAAGCTTTGTTTTTGGTCATGGACTCACAGCAGTGGTTAGGAAAAAATCCTGGCTTGGCTGGTGGCATTGGGCTGTTACTGGCAGGAGACAGAGAGGGAAGAAGAAGAGGAGAAAGACAAGGACACACAGGGCAGTAGCAGGACCACAACTGTCCCATGTATTGACTTCAAACCTTAAACAGGATTCAGTGGCTGCTGACTTACTCCAGTTTCCACTTATTTATAGGGGTTGCCTTGAAGCATTCCCTTCACTATCACAGGTGACATCTGCAATTAGGATGCAGAAGTGGACACCACAGCTTCATGGGATGAGTTACCTTAAGGTTTTCCAAAATAAAATCATCCCTCTATGAAGCACAGACAGATTTGTGTGGCCACAGTGCTCAAAGTGACAGTATTAAAGCTGATAGCTCATAAAGGAACAATTATTAGTATTAGCCTGGCAGTTACTTAGCTTGGTGGTTTTCTTCTAGAAAGGAGCAAATATTTTGAGGCCATTATTTAAGAAAACCTGACTACAGCTTTTACGAAGCCACATTTGAGAAGAGGTGATTATTTCTGAAGTATCTGTAGTAATGATTTCCCACCAGCCATCTACTTATAAAGAAGAACAAAATTTTCATCTTTTACTGTTGCCAGTCTTGTCTTTTCAATGATAGAATACTTTTTCTTTTTCTTTCCCCTCTCTCTCCCCCCTCGCCCGGTGAAAAGCCTTTTTTGGCAAGATTTCCTTATTAAACTCATAAGACATCTGTCCCTTTCTTGAACCATTTTAATGTGTCCCAATCTCTAGACCATGCCATAGCATTTCAACCTATAGGCAAGACCATCCAATTTAGGAATAATAAAATTAAAAATAAATAAATAAAATTAAAATAATTACAAAATAATAACAGTAATGGCAATAATAGATAATAATAATTTGACTGAAGCAAAATAAACCTAACAAAGCCCCAAGCATCTGTGCCTGGTGGGGTTAATGACAATGCAGATCAACCTGATCTATGCTGTACCTTCCTTTTCATCCCTTTCCCTGTCATCATCTTTGAAAGTACATCAGAAAAATACAGCATGGTTGTTTGCTTGCCATGTGCTCTGACTATCTTGGATTTATTTAACCATCTTTGACCTTTCAGTGCCTTGTGGCCGTGTCCAAATAGATTTCACCCTGTGAGCCATTGTGGGAAGGAAAGGACTTGCACAGCCCCCTCCAACGTTTCTAAGCCAGTATGGAGGCACTTCCATTGCTCTCCATGGGGTGATAACACATTAAAAAACCTCTTTCACCATTTCATTTATTACCTGAAACTGCATTGCACTGAAACATTAGAAGATCCAGCAACCACTGAGATAGGCTAATTTTAATGATTAACTGAGGAACTGTTAAATTTTACTTCAGTGCTCTGCTGTCATTATGGAATTAGTATTAACGGCCATGTACTGTGAGAGCTGTAATGAGGCCTGCTGGAAGTGACAGTGCCAGGGAGCTGCAGCTCTATAAATGTAAACTTAGCACGTATCATTAAAAAAAAGGAAAAGAAAAATCAGAAAAAAAAACCCTCAAGAGCCTCATTTTGTTGCCAAATTGTGCTTGGGTCCCTGGAACGTGAAGTCCAATAACTTCATTTTTCCCCCCTCTTCTCCTCCCTCCCCTCTCTCTTGCTCTCTCTAGTTGCTTTTAATTAAGCCTGGATGAAATTAGTGGGCAGAAAATCAACACTTGTAAAAATGTCTCATTACAGGATGATGGCGGGGCAGCTTTCTGAGAACTCCAGCAGTTTTTCCCTGCACTGGCCATGAAGTGTGTGGAGATGCCAGGCCTCCCAGCACGGCAGCTGCAGCTGCTGGCGAGGGCAGAGGAACAGCAGAGGCAAGAAGGTCCTAAATTAAAGACTTTTGGTGTTGCCCTTTCCCCAGTCCTGGATGTACCTTGATCCTTTAAAATTTACTGCTGGTCAGACAGTATTTATCTATTCTATCTAAATATCTATCTATTTATCACTGCTCTAGTGCCCATGTTCCCTCTGGTTCTCTGCTCATATCTGCCTTTTGTTAACAATCAGCCCAATTTTGCTGCCAACAGACATGCCCATGGATATGGACAAGCCAAGGTTGCACCCCTTGCTTTTGGTGGCACTTCCCATGAAACGTGGGCTCCATTTAGTCTCTGCCAGAGCTGTGCTTTGTTTTTGACCCTTGACTTCATATCTGTCTTCTTCCTGCTTACTCCCCACTCCTTCTGAATACCTTCCTGACTGTCTCCTTTGCTTCAAAGCATCTTAGTCTTCCAGTGAATGGCCTGGCACTCTTTGAAGATCTAAGTACCCCCTTCATCACTTGTTTTGGATGTTTTGACTTCTCTATCATGAGCATCTGATCCACCCACTGGAACTCTGTCTTCTCTGACAGCCATTTATGCCTCTCTATCTTTTTGATGGTTGCATTTTTCTCTCTTTCCTACTTTATTTTTATTTTTTTTAAAGCCTTTGTTTTCAGAGTTATTTCAGCTTTCTCTGTTTTCATGTGCTAATGTCTCATGTCCTTACAGTATCTTCAGGACCATGCTCACCTTGATAGTCCTCCTTTCGTTTGTGGATTACCTACTTCTCATCTGACTTCTGAGGCACCTCCTGGCAGTCTCTCATACACCCAATAGCTGAGCATCTGGACAGACTAATCAGGTAGGAATGAGGTTTACGTGTTGAATCCTGGTCCTCTTCTGCTGTAAGGAACAACATCCTCTTGATGGCAGAGGATATAAAATGGAGGCTCTTCCAGTACAAAGAGACATCTCAGGGCTTTTTGCTTTTCTTGCCAGTTTGTTTCCCCGGGAAGATGCATAAACAGCATCTTTGATGTTACTATTGTTTTGTAGTGCCCAGAGGGGCTTCATGTGCAAGGCTGTCCACTTTCTATGCAGAATATAATTTTATCTCTAAACCTGCATGTTTTTTGTTATCTTAAACACTGGAGTTAGTTATCACTAACCTTGAATAGCATCTCTTGCACCACAAAAATTTGGCTGTTCCTGCAACATGACTTAAATGTTAGTTATTTTTTTGGCACTATTACAGTTCAAATACCTCCTCTGGATACCACAAACCCACTTTTTTTAAAAACACTTCATCTGCAGGGTACAGCCCATGCATATCTTGGATACCTGTGGGGGAGGCCTTTGCAATGCTCTCCCTTTCCTAACTGCCCTCTGATACTGCCGCATCTGAAACTGGTTTAAGCTGTACTCTTTCAGGTGAAAACATGGGATAATACTTAACTTCAAAAGTTTAATCAAGTTCTCTTCTGTGTCTTCTCTTTATGGAAAAAAGAGATCTCTTCTGGGTGGTTACTTCATATAATGCATCCAGGTAAAGATGTCCTGAGATGTTTTAGAGCTTGCAGGACATGCCATAGTGCATGCTTTAAAGCTGATTTCTATCATTGTCCTTCAGTGCCCACATTAACAAAGCTGTTGAAAGGAGGGCTGGGGAGATGGCAGCAAACCACTACTCCAAATGGTGTATCCAAAACCTGTTAAATGTTAGAGGCTGATTCTCCATGTTCCACAAGAACTGAGTTCTCTGAAGGAGTTTCCATTGCCAGCAAAACAAAGAAGAAAATGTGGTTTGTGTTGAAATCTCATCTCTAAAAAGGAAAACAATGCAAACCCAGTTAACCCAAAGGCTTTCAGTCTTACTTAAAACCTTCAGGCTACATTGCATCCCACATGAAAATGTAAGGTATTTCTGTTGCACAGCTAAAAGCCTTGATACCTTCTTTCTTTAACATCAGAATGTGGTGCTTTATTATGCCAGGACTTTTTTTAGACACAACCAAGCTGCAGGTAGTGTTTGACTCCTGGTCAGCACAAGATTTTGTACCTTCTTTCTGTCAGTGCTTGTGTCAGCATGGAGAGGTCACTCAGAAGCAGGGTCTAGATTTGTTAAGTGTGTTACAGATACTTGGAGATAACGCTGCCCTCCTGAAGAGCCTGCAGTGCAAACAGAGCTCAGATCTTACCCACGGAAGAAACAGAGTAGTGATCCCTGCTCTGCAGATAGGGAAAATCAACCTCGTGGTGTTCACAAGGTGACACCCTCCAGGATGGGCAGTGACCAACATCCCACAGATTTCCACAGCAATGGCATTTTTTTTTTCCAAACTGTAGGCTCAGCTGCACTTACTCTTCTGATAAACCAAAACATCTTTCTTTATGTGTTTGATTTTTTGGGATGTTTTTGTTTATTTGTTTGTAGGGTTTTGTTTGTTTGGGGTTTTTGGGGGGAGGGTTTTTTGTGGTTTTTTTTTTTGTTTTTAACTGTTATCAGTGTTTCTGTAACTCTTAGAGAACCTCTGAATCAAAACAGAGGGAGAACTGCTCATGGCAAGGCAGTTAAATAGCTGTGTGATTTATCTCTTGAGTAAGAATGGATTAATAGACTTTCTTTAGAAGAATCTGACCTATGCCTCATCAGAGACAAAATTATTCCAGTTTTTTTCAAGTCAAACAGCTTTGGGACTTAAAACAGTTAATTGCCCATGGTATTCTACTGACAGCACAAAGAACCACAAGGACAGAAGAAATTATTTTACTTCATTAATTTGCCCCCCTCTTTTACTCACCTAAAAACTCCTTCCTTACATTAAAAAAAAATGAAAAAAAGAAAAAAGAAAAAAGAAGAAAAAACCCCACCTTTTTACCCTTTTATAAAGGTTCATTTCCTATCGAATATATCTTCGATTTGCCCTGTTCCTGTGGTTCCTAGTAGAATCAGGCTATCACTATGTTAATGCTTTAAACACTGTAATTCAACAGAAGCTGAGGATTTAAATGCCTTAAAAAACCCCTTTAAAACTAAATTGAAAACCCAGCTCTAGGTCACAGGTGTTTATTGATTTTTTTTTCCTGCCTATCCTCCCTCTCATGTTCTTTGTCATTAGAACTTTTCTGAACTAGCAATATCTTGCCACCATAATTTAAGCAGGCCTTTAAATTTCTGTGGGTATTGCAAACTTTCAAACCAATCTCATGATAATCATTTATCTTAATAACCTGCTAAACTTTCTGAAGTATTGATCTGGCATCGCATTCACGTGGGGCCTCTCGTGTCTGTACGTTTCTGGGGCACTTTTATTGTCTCTTCAGCTTGCCTTGGCGTGCTTGCCTAGATGTGACACTGTGAAAATTGAATATGAACCTTTAAACCAAGTAAAAAAGGATAAACACACAATCCTACACTCCCAAGCCTTGAGCTTTCTATTTGGAGCAGGAAGCAACTTAGTTTCCCCAGTTTTTACGTATGGAGATTTCCCTTTGACTGTGGCCCTTTCCTCACAGCCTGCAATAATCACAACAGTGGATAAAACTGAGGGGGTTGATTTGTATGTAATCTTTTGTTCATTCTATCTGCAGCAAAGCTGCCTTGTTGCAGTCCTTGGGCACTTCCTCCCGCAACTTTTCTGGGGTAGTTTTTGTTCCTGGTGCTGCCTACAGAAGCACTACGTTGTGCCTGCCAAAGTTTCTCCTGTGCAATTTTTTATACTAAAGGTGGGCAAGAACTTTCTTGGACTAAATAAGCTTCCTGTGTTATTTCATGGAAAGTCCTGTGTTTTCAAAAAATCATAATAAGACCATGGGAAACAGGCATATTTTACTAAAATATGTTCATTAAAATCTCTTTCTTTCAGAGAACTGTCACAGAAACAGAGAACGTCTTTGGCTGGAAGAGACCTCCAAGATCATCCAGTCCAATCTTAGACCTGACACTACAAGCTCACCAATAAACCATGTCTCTAAGCACCAGGTCCACTTGCTATTTAAATGCTTCCAGAGATGGTGACTCCACCACTGCTCTGGGCAAATTATTCCAATGCTTGACAACCCTTTCAGTGAAGAAATGTTTCCTAATATCTAGCCTAAACCTCCCCTGGCACAGCTTGCATCCTGCACTGTTCTCCTTCTGAAAGTGGTGGCTGTTATGAACCACCAAGCATTTTTCTAGCACTAGAAGAGATTAACCAACCGAAAGGATGTGGAAAAGCTGGGGGTGGCAGTGGAGGGGTGGTGAGGTGTAGTGGAAAGAGCTAGGACCTGATCTGAGATTTTACCAAGTCACTGGAAATCTTTTATCCATATACAACCACTTATTCTCCTGACAAGGTGGCACCTCACCCAGAGGTGTGTTTGTGAGAGTTGGCTTTGTGTTGATGAGCAGTGACAGCCTAAGAAAGGGACAGTGTTTGGGCCACAATTACCATTTTATGGGTCATCTTGTTTTCTCACTGAGGTCTCCAAAAATAAACTCAAATGGGGTCCAACGTCCCAAATTCTTCTTGGATGATTTACCAGATCAGCTCTGCAGCAGCTATGCAGGTCAGTAATATCAGCCAGAGTGACCATTATGATCTAAAGTTCAATATCCATAGGAGAGGAAAGAAAGAGGCAGATGTCCAGCTGAGATATTCTGAGCAGCAAAAGAAAGTATGGAGGACAGGAAGGGTGCCTTAGGAGTGATGCCTGCATCCTTAAGTGTTGTACTGTAGGCAGATCATGCGGGTCAGGGAAAAACATAGTGGGAATAAAAAGATGTATCCATATGAATGAAAGAAAGCATTGGCTGTTTTTGTGCCACAATTAAGAAGAAAAGAAAGAAGAGAAACCAGAGGTATAAAACATCGTAGCAGAGTGGAAATGATTAAATGGTCTGCAGTGGGGAAATAAAGAAGCACAAATGTTAGTTAAGGATTACCAAAGCAGGGGAAAGAACAAAGTCAGAGGAATAAATAAAGGTAAAAGATCTGAGCTCCTAATACATGTGAGAAATGGGAACCCAGGCAGTGCCACAGGGGCTATTGGAGAACGGGGCAGAGGACCTTAGTGACAAACAAGCCCTGGGCAAATCAGCAGCTTTGAATACAAGAGGGTCTGTGAAGTGGCTAATAGTGTGGTTGTACATCATTTAAGATTCCAAAAATCCAAACATCCTCCAGAGTGTCTGGCCTCACTGATGTCAGGGCTTGCTTTGCCTTCAGCAAAGAGCACGATTTCTCCTCTGGACTTTGGGTCGATGTGCCTGAAGCAGGTACTTTCCTGACCAAATTATTTATCTTCAGGCATCCTGACTCAATAACCAGATCTGGAGGAAAACATGACTCATGATCTGTGTATGAGCTTCTTGTTATGAAAGGACCTTATGAATTCAGGCCAGCCAAAGGGTCTGCGTTGTTGGATCTGATGTGCTTTGCACAGAAGACAGCAGTAGAGATAAGATTAAATTACTATTATTGATCCAAACTGGATCACCAGATAATTGTTAGTCAGGAAAGTTTGACAGATTTCTGTAGAACCAGAGGAGACAGTTTCTAGTTTGAGGACTGACATCTTTATAATGCTATGTAGTGATGTCTCTCAAATTCATAGGAACCTGCCTACTCAAAACTCCCATTAGGGAAGGCTCTACAAGGCTTTCACCAACAGGAACAAGTTAGTGTGTTTTCCCGTGACACAAAGTATTATAGCTCATCCAAAATCAGACAGTTAATGGAAGGATCAGAAATGAAATGGGGGTCTCTTAGTAAAGGCCATGAAAAGCAGCACTTATTTCACAATATTTTAAATACAAATCTTCCTTTTTCTAACTGTTTCATATTTTTATTTGAAGATCTGCTTTTCCAACAGGAAGTTCATTAAATCATTGCAGGGTGTCTCATTTCAGCACACCAATAGCTTCTCCATTTGCCAAATGCAACATCTAGAAGGTCTTTCTAAGAAGCTTTCTGGAACTAAGTGACATTTTCAAGAAGTTTTCTCAGGGACTTTTTCCAGAATGGGTGAAGTCCAGATGAGTCTGTCAGTTGCTTTTAAGATGCCCTGAATTAGGGCTGTCTTTCAGGACACTGTGACATCAGGGATCTAAGGTGCTTGTCTCGAACAATCCAAGAGTTAAACAGTATATTCAGACATTCAGGGTGTCTGCTGTTTGTCTTGAGACACCTAAGAGTTAAGCAGGATTTATTGCTGGACTAAAAAGATGTCTCAGCAACCCAACGAACTGTTTTACTCAGCTAGCCCCATGATGTGTCAACAATGTGGCAAATGCTGCAGGAAACTGCAAACTGGGGAGTTTGGTGTAGGATGTGCTGAGATTGGAGACAAAGAAGCTCACATTTGGTGCCACAGCTAGCACTGAGCAAGGACATCCAGCGATAACCAGGCCTTGAATTGAGGCTCAAAGAGTGTTTCATGTAAATCACCAACTTGGCAGAAAAAGATATAGATAATTGGACCAAAGGAATGTACAAGGTGATAAACAGTTTTGCTAACAGTGATTGGGTGACAGTCGTGGCCCATCCTAGGAATTAAGTATAAAAGAAAAGAGTGCCAGTCTCAAGACACCTCCTAGGACTGGACCACCCCCACCTTCTACTATGAGACCAACAGAATGCCACTGGAGCTGTGGGTGGTGACTTTCCTTTAACTCTATTTCCTTTCTTGATCTTTCTCTTTTGTAGTTTAGGGCTAGTTATCGCATCTACTATAAGCTTACGATGAATATAGAGTTATAACTCTTACCAGCTGATCTGTATCTAAATTAAAGCCTATTTGTGCACCTGATACTGTATTATCTTCATTTTGCTCTGGAGGGATTGCAAAGAATCCCCACATGTTCAACTGTCGGATCAGGGCAGATACCTTCCAGTGCATCTCCAGCTTGGTTTCTTGTCTGTGTAGGCAATGCATGCAAGAACTTTCTTCCAAACTCAGCAGATTTATCCAGTTTCTCTTTCCTGCAGGTTTCTTGAATGCACACCACTTGGATCTTGTTCGTGGTTGGCATCAAGGACCTCTTGGTGTCTCCACCCACCCCTTACTTCTCCAGCCATTGGCTTTGCCCCTGCAGGCACTTGCCAGTGTAGGCAGAAGGACTCTTCAGAGAGAAGCCTCTTTGGGGAGCTGCCATTCCACCATTTGGCCTCCTTGCTTCCTCATTCTGCTGCAGGCTTGTACGCCAGGCACGTGGGGACCAGCCTTGGCTGAAAACACAAGGCTTTAAAGTTAAAGAAACCTGAGAATGCGCCCAGTTCGCACCAGAGGGAGCCTCTGTAATTCGTTTTGTTGGAAGGCGGCATCAGATCAGCAGTACACATATGGTGTAAGTGTTTGAGTAGTTCTTAGCTTGGCACATGGAACTCTAGCAACTTTGTCCAAGCTAGAAGGCAAAGAGACCAGCCCATGTATGAGCACAGCCCTTGGGCTCGGGGCTGTTCTCCTCTTCTCTTTCTTTTTTTAAAATTTATTATTTGTAAACTTTTTTCCTCCTACTTCATTGTAATTTTTTAAAGGAAATAACAGCATGTCAGGAAAATGGTGCAGACAGCACGATCAGATTTATAGCCTTTCCACTGTCTGCTTCTCATTAATATCGATTTTTTAAAAATATTTTATCTCTGACAGCAAAAATGACTCTTACCAAAAAAAAAAAAAAAAAAAAAGCCTCTCTCCAGTTCCCAGCTTTCCATGGACGGGAGCTAATACCAAGCAAAGCATTTACTGCTCCTCTACATGGTTAATTAAAGTTTTTTTTTCTTAATTATCTGGCACTCCTAAACAACTGCAGCAACTTTCTCACTGGAGTCTGCAACTGAGAAAATAATTTATTGAGAGAGAACTGCATTCACTAAGATAAATCATAACATGCTGCTCATTTTTCTAGACTTCAAGGCTAGTGTAATGCTGGGGCATTATAACACACTCTTGTAATCAATAAGATTGCAAATTCCTGGGAAATGAGCTAGAGAAAAGTTTCAAATGGTAAATTATTACTTGATGCCAGAGGTGATTTATTTTTTTTTTAACCACTCCCACGTGTTCAGACTGAGGAGTTAATTCCCCTCCCCACCAAATCAAGGCAACTGGCCTAAAATGGGAAAGACAGATATCAGAGCATTTAGCTTTTTAATTTTTTTTTCCATCTGGTATCTGCAGAGCTGGAACTGTTTGAAGCACAAAGAAAACACCCTTTTCTTTAGCAGTGTGAGTGACAAAAGCTCTTCTGAAAGCAGAAAGCTGCTGTTCCTGCCTAGCAGACAGTGGACTTGGGTGGGTCCAGTACCATGCCCACTTGTAGCCACTTCAAAGCCCACACTAGGTAAACTGGGGTTACTCATCACCTGCAGCAAGACCTCCTCTATCAGGCTTCCAAGGAATGCTGTGACCCGCCTTCTCATTTAAACTTGAACTGGAAGGGAAAAGAATTATACAATCATAGAATCATTAAGGTTGGAAAAGACCTTCAAGGTTGTCAAGTCCAACCATCCACCCTACAACCCCTAACCACTAAAGCATCTCCTGAAGTGCCACGTCTGCCCAGTTTTTTGAACACCTCTAGAGACGGTGCCTCCACCACCTCTTTGGGCAGCCTGTTCCAATGCCTCACCACTCTTTCTGTGAATAAATTCTTCCTAATATACAATCTGAACCTCCCCTGGCACAGCTTGACCCCTTTTGCTCTTGTTCTATCACTAGTTACTAAGGAGAAGAGGTCAATGAAGCTGGTGAAATGTCTGGAATGCAAGTCTTATGAGGAGCAGCTGAGGAAACTGGGGGTGTTTAGTCTTCATAAAAGGAGGCTGGGGGGAGACATTATCACTGTCTCCTCCTGAAAGAAGGTTGTAGCCAGGTAGGGGCTGGTCTCTTCTCCCAAGTAACAACTGATAGAACAAGAGGACATGGCCTCAAGTTGACCCGGAGGGGAGGATATTAGGAAAAAATTTGTGACTGAAAGGGTTGTCAGGAAGTGGAACAGGCTGCCCAGGGCAGTGATTGAGTCCCCATCCCTGGAGGTATTTAAAAGCCATGTAGGTGTGGTGCTGAGGGACATGGTTTAGTGATGGCCTTGGCAGGGCCTGGTTAATGGTTGGACTTGATGATCTTTAAGGTCTTTTTCATCCACAAAGCCCAACAGTCATACTTGGGTTTTCTCACCTTACTTCAGATGGATTTAGAGTTGGATGCCTTGCAAATCCCTCCAAAATAAGGGGAGTGAAGAGACTGGGAAAAGAAATGAGGAAACTGGATGGAGCACATGGCAATGGAGGATTGGAATGATGGGATCAACACCTTTTTGGTTGCTGGGTGTTTGAAAGGGGTTTAAAAAAGGGTGTGAAGTTATCAATAGCTGTCAGAAAGCATTGCGCATGTTTGCTGCTTCACTTGCAGCTTGGTACTTAAAATGGAAAGATTGATTGGTTTCAGAGCACACTGTCATCGATACAGCATGTTGGGATGAATATTGCAGCTTTCCACTTAATTAGAGATGACTTGGTTGTTTAGTATTTCAAATCAGTAAAAAGATCGTGTCAATGCTGTAATTTCCTAAGATGGGAAATTTCACCTTGTTTGCTGCTCTTTGGTCTGTTTTATGCATATGCAACCTTATTTATGCATTTGCTTGTGCTGTTTGCTTTCAGGAATATGCTTTTGTGTTTTTGCAGGCTAAGACTAAGTAGAACTTACCTCTGAGCAGAGTTTGACATAAAAGCTTAATGTGTAGTCAAGACATCTTTTTTTTTTTCTCTCAGAGGGACATAAAATGAGAACAGGGTAAATGCACAGTGCCTGGCCATCACAGTCCTGTGCCCAAACACCAGAAGTCATTGAGAGGGTGTTCTGTAGCATTTTCCCAAGTGCCTGCTGAGCCTCCAGCACTAGGACCAGCTGTCACCATCCACCGTGCTGTGGAGACATCTCAAACTAGGCCAACCCTTCTTAGGCCTTCATTTGTACCGAGATGCTTTAATGCCACTTTATAGCGGCACATTAGAAGTGCCCTACAGTAAGGTGGTGGATGAGCACACTCCTTGTGTTCTGAGTGGCCCTGGCACTCCTGGGGTCATGAGGTGAGCACAGGAGGTCTAATGGCCTTGCCAATTAGCCACTCTCCATCACACACCTTGGGTGCCTGAAGGGGCTCTTTCCCCACTCAGACCATCAGCTGTCCCTGCAGGGAGATGTGCTAATGAATTAATCAGGCAGGACTTAAGAACATGGGTACAATAGAGGAGTAAACAACCCTGCTAATATGGGCACTTTCAGGGTTAGGGGCAGATTTAGGTGCCCTAAACAAAAACTTCAACAAATCCCAGATGTCCAATCCCATAAAAGCCAGAATCAGGACAACCCAGTGTCTCTGACCCTCCTGACTGCATACCATTAATATTGGGTCCTTCCCAAGAGCTGCTTGCTTTTAAAGATGTGTCTGCCAGAGAAAGAGTCAGACCTGCCTCTCACAGATATAGAAGCTGAAAGGCCAGAGTGAGATCCAGCTTGTAGACTTCACAAAGGCCATGCATGCCCATGCTTGTTCTCTCTGGTTGCCATCCCACCTATAATTAGGTTATAATCTACCCTGTGGGAGAAAGGGGGAAACAATCTGTCTTGAAGAGCAGAAACCAGAGGGCTGGGTGATGCAGAGAGGTTGTAGCTGCACAAGTGGAGCTTTGCTCCCGTATCAAGATCATGGTGGCTCAAAATCCAGCCTGGAGGCACCAACATGACCATGAAGATGAGCCCATAGGTCCTGTCCTTTCACAGCTGCTGGCACTCAGGAGGTCCCAGTGGGGCTGATGATCATCTCACCCAGGTGTTGACGTGGACGTGGCTTTGCCCTACTCCAGTTCAGGGAGCATTTTCAAAGACACTGTCTACAGGAGAGCAACTGATGAATGGACCCAGGGAGGCATGCGAAGATAAATGAGCTCCATGACCCTGGGCTTTGTCCACTCTTCTTGTCTTTAACAACACCCCAGCCGAGGTTAATCTGCATCAAATGCCTCCAGCAGCAGCCTGAGCATGGTGAGACAGCCTATCAAGGAGGCTTTTAGCACATCTTGCCATACTTTTGTTCCTGTCATGAGGATATTTAAGCTTGTTGCCTGGCGATTAGCTGCCAATCTGCTGCCTGAAGAAACTGTTCAACCAGGACATTTGGTTGGTGGTCAAAGGAGCCTTTTGTAAAAAACAAACAAAAACCTCACAGCTAAATATGGCCTCAGCCTCTCCCAGCAGCTGGGACTGCCCAGTCTCCTTTGGCTTTGAGCATTCACAGGGTCTCCCCTGGTGTCACCAAGCCCCTGTAAAGGCAAATTTCCTTCGAAGGGAATAAAAAAGGGACAATAACCTATTGCCAAGCTGTAACAGGAGCCTGTCTGGAGACACATAGCAGCAACCAGCACAAAATGGCTAAGCAAGCAGCCTGCTGACTTCTTCTGCCTTTAATTTCACAGCTGAAGTTCCAGTGCTCCCCAAATTGTGAGAAGACATGGAAAGGGAAAAGAGAAAGTAGGAAAGAAAAGGAAAAAAAACCCTTTCCCATTTTGGTCTGGTTTTAATTGCTGACATGTCAAAATTTGAAACACTCCAATTACCTCTCAGCAGTATGTTGGAGGTATTGAGAGGCTCCTGTTGGTATTTACATATGCATCAGGATGGTGGGGGATCTTATTAGGGACTTTCTGCTTGTGATTATGTCATCCTGAGAAGCAGCGTCCTTGCAGCGACCAGAGGTAAAGTCGCCACCAGAAAGGGGCCGCCACCATTCCTTGAGAAGAAAGAGATTAAATGAGACCGTCCCTTGTTTCAAAATGGGATTCCTTCACCTGCAGGTGACCAGGATGAAGCCTGAAAGCAGTGAGCAGCAGAGATGAGTGATAATGAGATGATGGCAACTTCCAAGTGTATCTTTCATCATAATGGCTTCAAAATCCTGTGAAGCTGTGAAAGGTTTTTGTGTTGTGTTGTGTTTTTTTTTTTTCTGACTGATTTGGACTTCAAACCAACCTTTTCTAAGAAGTTTTTATTTTTAAAAGGATTGTTCTCTTTTTCATCCCTTCTTCATCTCTCTCTTCCCCTCTAAAAGCTCTCTCCTTGCCTGTATTATACCCCAGTGTGTTTTATTTTCCCAGCCATGAGCTGCCTGGAGGGAAACGTGGAGGAGAGCACAGGTCTTTTGGAGGGCAGGGCTTGCAGGGCATTGCGTACAGGAATAACCGGACTTCTCCAGCTGTCCCTCTAAAGGCCACTGGTTTTGGTAAGCATTACATAACCTAAAGTCCCTAGCAGTTTTATTTGCATGTATTGATTCCCAGGCAGAAAGTTTGAATTGGAGTGATTGATCAACGCAGCATTAGCTCCAATCAATATGGCATCTTTAAATGAATACAGTCATCTTGCACTTAATTGGAGATTACTTGATTATTTCACAAAGCATTCCATGTCAGGATGGCTACCCAACAGAGCTGTTCAGCTTCATGCAAGAGGAAATGTGGCCAGAGGGTGGTTCTGGTTGTATAATATAAGCCAGCAGTGTGCCTAGGTGGCCAAGAAGGCCACTAGCATCCTAGCTTGCATCAGAAATAGTGTGGTCAGCAGTGATAGTCCCTATTGTACTCAGCACTTCAGGTACTGTGTTCAGTTTTGGGCCAAAAAGAAGAAGGCCACTGAGGTGCTGGAGCAAGTCTAGAGTAGGGCAACGAAGCTGTTGAAGGGTGTGGAGCATCTGAGGGAACTGGAGATATTTTGGTCTGGAGAGAAGGAGGCTGAGGGAAGACCTTCCCTCTCTCTACAACTAACTGAAAGGAGGTTGTAGCCAGGTGGGGCTCAGTCTCTTCTCCCAAGTAACAACTGATAGAACAAGAGGAAATGGCTTCAAATTGTGCCAGAGGAGGTTTAGATTGGCTGATAGGAAATATTTCTTCACTGAAAGGGTTGTCAGGCACTGGAACAGGCTCCCCAGGGCAGTGGTGCAGTCACCATCCCTGGATGTATTTAAAAGTCATGTAGGTGTGGTGCTGAGGGACATAGTTTAGTGGTGGACTTGGCAGTGCGGGGTTGTCTTTTCCAAGCAAAATGGTTCTATGTATCTACGATTTCCCCATGTATGTATAAAAGCAGATGGAGAGAAAGCAACAGAATTTTGGAAGGGAGACATTAGGCCCACACTCGCTGCTTTCACCGGGAGATGGCAAAAATGGAAAGCAAATGACCTCCTGCACAAGTATCGCACACGTGCAGCAGCAGGGTGGGGGGCTGCATCCCACTCTGTGCTGCCTGAGTATTCTAGTCTCCTCAGCAGAACAGCCTCCCTAGCAATGGGGATGCACCTTGGCCCCTAAAGCCCTCTGGGACATTGCTGAGGTCCTTGGGCTGGACAAAAGAGTGGGATTGGAAAGAGGACCAGACCACAGACTCCGTGCTATGGCCAGTCAGGAGATAATTGCTGAGCCCCCGCACCATGCCGAGTGGACCTCCACATAATTTGTCATGACAAGTGGCTGCAAGAAAAGATGGGGTGTTTTTCAGTGAAACAAAACACCTTTTATATAGATATGTTCGCCCATATATTTATTTATTTTTACTGTCTATTTGACAGCATTCATGAATGTTCATGTTACTCACCCTGTTACAATCCAGCGCACAATTCTGCGCTCTGAGGATTATGTATGTTGGGGGAATAAATCCATAAGCTGCATCCCAAGATATAACTGAAAATGGCGAGAGATATCCCCAGCCCTCTGAAGCATGGTGGTCCATGGAGCAACAGGTTGTGGAGGACTGGGTTCCCCCTTCATTCCCACCCCAACACAGGCATCTGCTGGTCCCTGCTTCCAGAGGAGCTTCCTGGATGCTGCATCCCCTGTTTCAGTACTTGCCCAAGGTGACAAGAGGAAAGACCAGTTCTGAGCTCAGTGCTCAGGTCTGCCAGTGCTTGGTCCAATTCGTGCTGGATATTTAATCATGGATTCCCCAGTTGAGCACAGGCAAAGTGCAGCAGGCACTGTTATTAGAATTTTATTATATAAATTAATTGCAGGCAGAAGCACTGGCATCACACACCACAGTGTGGGCTTTGCGGGCTCAGAAAATGCCTGCGACTTCTCTGGATTGCTGCAGTTTGGAAATGATACCTTTCCCATCCAGAAACACCAAAGCACACAAATAGGTTTTTCTTTCCCCAGGGCAATGAGATAAATCACCCAGCAGAGAAAAACGGTTGTCCAACTTAAGGCAGACAGGCAGGCAGCAGTGAGGCAGCACACAGCTCCTCAGTGATGCCATCGCATGGCCAGTGTGCTCCATGGTCCCCCATTGGTGGTGCAAATAGCTGAAGGTTCCTTCAGATCCTCTTTAACAGTTTTCAAACAAATGTTCAGTGCAGCTTGGTTGTATCAATTCATATTAAAATGTTTATCTCCATTTGCTTGTGCCATTGGTCTTCAGCTACTGTCACCTTGACATGCAGCTGAGAGTCCTCCTAGACCTCTTAGGAAAAAGCTCAGTCTTGGTATCTATCAGACCAAAAACTTATAGGAAACGTGCTCCACAGCTAAGTTTTCCCTCAGCAGATGTAATCCCATGCTGGGTGGAGACAGACTTCAACTGAGCCACGGCATCTCCAATGTCATGTCACTTTGATGTTGATTCAACTCCCCAGGAATCTTTTGTGAACATGGGGGACATGTGGTGATACAGACCCTCCAGTGTAGTAACTCTAACCTGTCTGTATCTTCCCTATGCTTCCCATAAACAAACAAACAAAAAAAACAAACAAAAAAAACTAAACAGAAAACCAAAAACCAAATGACAAACAGAACACAAAAAAAACCAAAAACAAACAAAAAATCCCCTGCAGTTGGAGTATTCCTTATCAGTTAATGGAATTAATGACTATCGTACCTGCTAAGCTGATTATTTAAAACAAAACAAAAGTGTGGGTATGGAGGGCAAGCCTAGATGCCAGTGGATGGGAGATGAGCTGAAGAGACCCAGGCTTGTGGGTGGGGAGCAAGGCCTGGGTGGGCACCACCGTGAAGGGCTGAAGGTGGGAAATGAGGGACTCGTGAGTGCTGCAGACCCAGTTGTTTGCTGAATTACCAGGCAAATTAAAACAATTAGACTTCACTTTCTGTCAGCTGCTTTCAGTAATGTTAGTTTAACACTAATGAAATCTACCACAAAAGTTATGCCAGCCCTATCTTGGAGGAAAAGCTGAGGGAAGGACATCTTGTGAAGCCTCACAGCTCTGTTATTGGCAACTCTGTGGTGCCACAGAGGGCAGCAGATGATGAAACGGTGCAAGATGTGTTTCTTTTGCAGCACATCCCTTCTTAATCCTGTCAGAGTCCTTCTGTGCTCCTGGAAAAAATTAAAAAGTTAAATGAAAAATCACAACATTAAATAAAAAAATGTAAAAAAAAATCAAAGCAAGTCAAGAGCCAGACAATAAATAAGCCACCAGCTCTTGCATTGCTTCCCGGAGTTGGCACATGTAGGCAGGGATGCGACAAGCTGCCTGCATCGCTCCTTGCACGTACATCCTCACCCTCCAGGGTCAAATATTCCCTGTTGGATATATGCAATAGACACACACATGCATGAGAATTTTATAGAGGCTGTCAGCTTCCATCAGGGATACCATTTTTGTCCTTACAGGAACTCTGTTATCATGATCTTCCTGAATAAGGAGTTGCTCGCTGCCCTGGAGCAGCAATTTTGGGATCACTTCCTAAAGAACCCAAGTCCTCTTGTGTCCCATCAACCAAAGGCCTCCCTACTTGGCAGCAAAATCTGATTCAAAGGATGGGTTTGATGGATGCCTGTGTTCTCTGATGTCTTGGGCTCCTGCAGTCCATGTCCTGGAGGGGGGTGGGCAGAGGAGGGTTTATCTGCAGGTAGATGCTGATGTGAACCAGGTAGATGCTCCTGGACCAAGGGCGATGCACAAGACATTGGCCTTGCAGTGTGACTTGAAACTGCTTGTGGATGGAGGTCTGTTACTGAAGGTGGCCTGGGTCAAGTAAAAGCAAAAAAGAAGCAACCATTAAGAACAAACCCCTTGGAAGGACTCCTTCCTTAAAACTTGGACTGGTTTAAGTCTCAGCTTGACAGGGTGCTGAGCACTGTCATATAAACTATAGTAGTATCTAGAAAGATTGGACCAGATGATCCTTGATGTCCCTTCCAACCTGGCATTCTGTGATTCTCTGATTCTATGAAGGAATCCCTTTTGGCAAGTATGAAATGAAGTATTTGTTATTTCTCTGCAGAACATAACAGAAGAGTTTCCTTATGAAACTGCTCAATTTTGGATAATAAACATTTTTAATTCTAAAGACATATTTAAATGCTATCAGTATGACACTGGGAAACCACATGGGAGAGGAAGGCAAGAGCAGGAGCTGGGCACTCTGTGGGAATGCCAGGTTGGTCTTTTAGAGGAGAAAGCTGTCCCATCACCCTCACTGAGTAATTTCCTACAGTGACACCACCACCACTGCTCCCCCACACATGCCAGGATGGGTTAAGAAAGCAGCAGATGGACTCTAACAGAGGTTACAGTCAAGAGGATTTTTTTCAAATATGCCTTTTTTTAATCACCTCCTAAGCAGACTACTCAAAGAAAGCTGTAATTATCTTAATATCTACTTTTCCTCTTCTACTCCACAAATACACTTGGATTTGCAAGTCCTCAAAGGCAACTGTATGGAAGGAAACATGCTTTTAAATATCATTTAGATACTTCCCTTTATACGTACTTGCCAGGGCACAGGGTTTTGTAAGGTTTTATTCTTTGTGTCTTGTGATGAAAACACCACCACAGGCCATTTTGGATTCCTGAGATCTGGCATGTAATTAGAAGTTTGTTTGCAGCATTTTTTTTCCCAGCTGCTGTCGCTGTAAAGGGAAGAACTGCCTCCAGAAAAAAAAAAAACCACAACAAACAACAACAAATCAACCCCCAGGGCTTTGCTGGGAGAGCTCATGATTCCAAGGTGCAAGCAGTTCCCCCAGATAAGGTAGCACCTGGTAAGGCAGGGTCAGGGCACATGGCCACAGCTGAGGGAGATTCTGCACCTGCTTGCATTGCACCTCCAGCAGCCCTAAAGGGCCCTTGTGGGTTAGTCAGAGTATGTTCCGCTATGGTGGGAGTGGAGCTGGGCTTGGGTGTGCTCTCCTAGTGTGAAGCTTACGGGAGAAGAGTGGACCTGGGAGTTCAGGTCCAATTCTACCTTACTGAGTTGGACCAGGAGCATCCCTGGAAACTGTGTTTCGGATGGGAGCTGTGATGCTAAATCTCCTGCCAGCCTCAGGTAAGTGATAATGTTTCTTGGTCGGTTATGGGTGTTAAAACTCTTTTTTTAAATTAACTATAAAAGTGCCTGTGTGTGCAGAGAGTCTCTGCAGCTTTGCAGGTCTATAAGTGTATGTCAGATTTCTGGTCAGGTGCTTAATGAGTCCCAGATCCATTCCCTAGAAAACCTGATTTCTCTGAGAACATCTTGTGACCTTGGGTCCTCTCCCAAAGATGAGAGAAGAGAGGAAACAACAAGATTTGATCTGTGTGTGATTTGAGGGTGAGACACCTGTGATCTTGGGCACATAAACTGTGTATTTATTATTCCCTCTGGGTATCAGATGCAAAGGTTCACTGATTTCTAGCAAAGCTGGTGGTTGCTGGAAACAGGAGCAGAAGAAGCAGGGGGGGAGAAGGAACCCTCTGGAGTAGCAATGGGAGTCGCTTGGTTGGTTGCATCTGCTGGTGATGATGAGAGAGGTGCTTGTGGAAGCCCTGTGTGACTGATGGGCCAACCAGTGATAGTTTCTGCAGCCGGCTCTTCTCCCAGCTCACATGAGCAGGATCTGGACCACCTGGCTCCTCCAGAGGTCCAAAACTGGTCTTGGTGCAGTTGGAGGCCATCTGCCCTGCCTCTCATCTGTGAGGAATTTTCATGCTGTTTTGGTGGTGTTTCTGGTAAAAATTCCTGCCAAACTGATCATGCAGTTTACTGAAGAGAAGCTTTTAATGGTGCAACCTTCAGCTGTGGGGAATATGCTAAAGCCAAGACAAAACTGCTTCCTCCTCCCCAATGCTTTTCTGCTTGCCCTCATGAGGGGCAGCAGCTGTAACCAGCTGTGCTGCTTCAGCCCTGATAGTACCACTAACCTGGCCAGAAATGGTTGTCATAGTTCAAACACTTAATAACTCTGCCCCCACAGTGTATGACCTTATCGAAGGGTGGCTTGTCACAGTTGCAAAGTTGATGCTGTAATTAGAGCAGAGCTGCTTGAAATGAAGGAGCTCAAGCCTAAGGCTGCCATGGGGCAGACAGACCCTGCAAAGTCCAGATCAAATGCCTGGTTACATCTTCAAACCCAGGGAGAGGGGAATAAACTGTGCACTAGGGGAAAGAAAAATTACTTGCTCATCTCCAGCTTCACCTCTCTTGCTAACTAATTATATGGATTTTTTTTTTTTTAAATTTCTTTTTTTCATGTATTCCTGCCACTGCTATTTATATCCAAGGCCACGTGCCAGACCTCATTGACAGATCACGGCTCTTTTTTTGTGCAGAGCACAATCAGTCTGTACCAGGTCCAAAAGATGACATCTAGGCTGGAACTTCCAGCCACTCAGTTTGTTTCTATGACTTGTTTTTCCTTTTCTTTGTCTCTTCTCTTGCTTGCAGTCTGCAAGATGCCTCACTCCAAAGGAGAAAGAGAACATTTTCAAGTCATTCTTCACCAGCAAGGATGAGATTGGCCCAAGGAGTTGATATGCAAACACATTGGAAGCTGGTGAATGGAACCCAGGCAAAGAAGACATTGTCTAGCAAGGCATGCTGAGCCTGTGGCACTGACCACTCTGCAGAAGCAGTGAGGACAAGAACTTAGCAGGACTTTATCAGGATTTAACCTTCACATTTTCTTATTTATATGGAGATAAGGAATGTGAAGGAATATAGTTATTTTCTCCCCTTCTGCCCCCCAATAATAATAAAGCCAATCAGGCAGGAAGTGTTGGAGGGAAGGAACATCTCCTGGCCCATCTGGGGTGTTGAGTATTTTAACAGGGATTTAGCAGCACTTTTGTATTCTCTGAAGGCAGACACCAGGCTGTGGGATCTGTACCTCATCGATGTGTCAGGGCTGGCCAGCCTCTTGGCTCTACAAACCAGCATCCTCCCAGTGATCTGAGTCTCTTCAGGAGCTCTTGGAACCTCAAAAGCCACATTGTGCTTGGCTGTCAACTGAGACTTTGGCAGGAAAGTCAACTGCAACCTTGACTGTAATGATTGTGGATTTTCTGAGATCCTTGTGTTCTCCCTTATGTTCCCTTGTGTTCTCTCCCCACCCCTGCCTATGTTGGGGAGGAAACTTTGGGTGTCTTTGTGTGGTTGGTTTAATGATTATGACACTGCTTCAACAATCTTTGTTCATGGCTTCTCAGGACCAAGAGGTGCTCCTGATCCTTCTTATGTTTCCATGCCCTTGAAATATGCTGCATACAGAAAGGCAGTAACACTTAAATCAGAATATGGGCCTGGGTCTTATTTTGGTTGAGGTGCTGCAGATTCATTGAAAGCAACAGGTTTATGTTTGAGCTGACAGTATACAGCAAGTATTAAATTGTGTCAACTGAGTGTCTGCAAGACAGCCTTTTCTCTCTCTTCATGCTGGTCTAAACAAGACCTACCCCCAGGTTCAAGCTGAGAAAGAGGATCATGGCAGTCCAGCAGCCTTGCAGATGGCTTTGGGACATCATCTTGCCCAAAGAAATCTTTGGGAGTAGGGTGCTTGGTTGAAGGGGCTGGTCTGTAGTATCTCTGAACCAAAACTGGCATTTGCTGCCTTCAACACTTCCCTAACACTCTCTGGGAGATGCTGAGAGCTGTTGCTTTCCTGTGACACTACTGTT
This sequence comes from Chaetura pelagica, assembly GCF_000747805.2. Lineage (NCBI taxonomy): Eukaryota > Metazoa > Chordata > Aves > Apodiformes > Apodidae > Chaetura > Chaetura pelagica. Next base: position 2,279,231 of record NW_009953652.1, on the reverse strand, counting down.
GTCTTGGGCACTTTTGTAAGTCCATGGGGGCCAGAACTGAAGTAGCTAGTTGGTCTGCTCAGCGTGTTTGTATAGGAGTGAGACAGCCAAATACAACTTGGCGAAAGATACACAGCTCCCAAAATTTTGGCTGTAGTTTTGGGGCTAGTGATGGTAAAATAGCATCAGAGCTCTGCAGAAGCTGTGTGGAAGGGCAGACACCTCCCTGTTTCAGGTAAGGCTGAATTCATCCATGGCTCAGACACCAGGCCTGGAAACAAACTCCACCTCCAAGTCTCCTCTTCCAAGGGGCCTTTTCCCAGAAGCTCAGCAATGCCAGTCAGACCTTTAGCAAAAATATCCAAATCTCTTTCTGGCTAATAGCTGGTGAAGAGCACTCTGGGGTCATGCTGCTAGGGCTGCCTTGCCATCTCCTTGGCTGGCTCTCCAGCCCTGCCCACTGCTGTCATGTTTCCAACACTCCCTCTCCTTCCCAAGACTGCAGCCACCTGCATCTGCCTTCTTCCCAAATTCTATAGCCTCCCCATAGGCCTTTGGCCTCAATTTTGGGTGAGGGCTGCTGTCTCAGAGCCCTTAGCTCTGTGATGGGATTAGTGCCTGGCTGGCTCAAGCTCAAGGGCTGCTGTGGTGTTCACCTAAATAATTTTTTTCCTGTCCCCAAGTCTAACAGTGTATGAACTAACACAGCTCGAGGGTGGAAAAAAACACTCCAGGGCCTCCCTTTGCAGCAGCAGAAGAAACAAGTATGTAGCTTCACCAGACAATTTTTTTTGTATTGCAGATTTTGTCATATTTGTGCTGTATGACAGAGTAAAGTGGGAGGGGATTGCAGCCTTTTTTATTATTTTTTTTTTGTTTGTTTGTTTGTTTTTACATTAAGCTCTAGTTTCATCTTTTACATTTGTCAGTAGGTTTGACTGGAAACAAACCAACCAACCTAAATAAAACCCCTACACTTCTTGTTACCAGGATTTTTAAAACTTTGTTTTCTGTCTTTAGATCATGGTACAAATCAACAACATAATCTCCTTTCCAGACACGTAAAACAACAAAACCACCACAGCTTGTAGCTTCATGCAGCTCAAATACCCACCCTCGAGCTGTAGTGCAAAGACCATCAGCTGGGGATTGGAGTCCATGTGCTGACGAGCCAGAGTAAGGTGCTTGCAGGGTAGGTCAGGGCTTTGCAAGGACTAGGGTGAGACCTTTTCTTGCCTTACTTTTATACATATGTACAGAGTTATACCTATCATCTATCTTCTCTGTGCTTTCTTGTTTCTCAGAGTTCCCATAGCTGTGCACCACACATGTATATTCCATGTTTATGCATCCAGTATGTGGTGTATTAATTCCAGCATACGTGTGTGTATGTATATATATATATATGTAAAAATATACTGGTGTAGTGGTATCATGCAAGATTCCCATTCTTGCAGTCTGGGTTGATGGTTGGATGAGGTGATTTTAGAGGTCTTTTCCAAACATGACAGTTTTGTGATTCTGTATAGTGCATACATACAGTATAAATGATGTACTTATGCAGCAGATACTCTCTATATAGTATATAGCATGCTCTATGCATATTGAGTACAAACCACAAAGTATATAATTTAAATGATATGAAGAGTGTATCCTAGACCTTATGGACTACATCATGCAGCACTTGGTATGTTACACAGCTTAGCTTATTTGTACAATGTGTCACTAGCAAATGGTGCTTTTGTACAAATTTCCTCAATAACATCTAGTATGTGTTGCATATTCTATACTATACATGAAGCTTACACATATATGGGAGTAGTCTTTGAGAGACCACAGATGCTAGGTAAAATATATTCTACATATATTTTTCACAATTTCATTAAACTGGTACACTACATCAAAACCATCTACAACAATATATATGCTATAAATATTACATTTTCTATATAGTATACATACAGTATATAATATACACTGTACTGTCAAAAATGTATTACTAGACATCATCTAATATATAGTAAATACAGAGTACATGTCACATCATGTATTATGTAGTGTATAGTATAAATACTGGATGGTATATATACTACATCTAATATTCTGTATTGGTGTACATACTATCTAAATAATGTATTTTAGATTAATTTTCTTATATACAAAAGAAGGCCAGAGGTGATGGCACTGGCACGAGGGGCCTCCTTGTCTCAACAGACAAGGGTCAGTGCTGGCTCCTGGGCTGTCCTTGTGCTTGGTCTGGAGCCTTCCTCAGACAAACTGTTGCCAGTCCTGGGTCTCAAAACCGTGCCCGAGTCCCCCTGCTGCTGTTCTAGGAGAGCTGATCCCAAGCTCTCCTGCTGCCCTCCTTGGGGACCAAGTGCTGTTCCACCTGCACAGACATGCTTGGAGCCCTCACAGCTCAGAAGCTGAACTCCTCATCTGAATTGCTTTGACTGGGGAAAAGTGGTAATAGCCCCCTCCTCACACTTCAGTTTCACTGTTTGGTGTAAAAATAATCACAAACCTCCTCTGGAGTGGAGATGGTGTGACTTGCAGGGTGGAGAAGGGAGTTTTAGTTTCAAGAGGGCTGTTGGATTGCTGCTCTTCATTGCTTGTTTTGACTGACTCACAATTTGATCTTCCTGTGCTGTTTTTCTCTGAACATAATTACACTTTCATTTCAAAACTAATTTCCTGGCGTGGCAGGGGAAGGCTAACAGAAACAAACAAAATAATTACCAAAAAAATCAAGTTTAGGCTTACATTTCCATCCAGAAGAACAATTCTAACAAGCAGGTCTTTCTGATGAAAACCAAATTATGGCAATACTGTCTTCTTGGTGGTACTGTTTCAAGGTGAGATGTGTCCAGACACATCAGGATGGCCTATAGTACCCTATACTGTAGAAGCTTTTAGGTTGACTGGGTGCTGTTTGCCCTGAAATCTCTCAAGGGTGCCAGGATCTTTTTGAGCAAGTGTACCTGATGTCATGAGAGTCCTGTGAAGCTCCTCCAGCACTGCTGTCTCCAAAAGCTAATTGAACTCCTTGAGACAAGGCTTATTTCAGCTGGGAGCAGGCATGCAATCGTTGGGGGTGCAGGCCTCCTGCATGCTGGATTCAGAGCTGGCTTCAGGCAGCGAAAGTCTTTGCATCAGGAATGTGAAAATGCTCAGAAGCAAACACAAACACTCACCTTGCTTTCTGATACCAACCAAGCACACGCGAATGCTCGTCTGCAGAGGACAAGTTGAGGGTTTGAGAAGTTTAAACTGATGGGAGGGAAACCGCAGCTGACTCCTGCAATCCAAAGTGCCCCCCAGGCAACAAGCCCCGAGTTGCCACCAGATGGAGCAGCCTCCCTGAGTACCTCCTCCACTGGCACTCTTCTCATCAGCTTTTTTTTTTTTTTTTCCTAACTCTACAGGAATTCATTACGATGAATGTTTTATCAGTGAATTCCGAAGACATTAACAGTGATTTGCCTCTTGCTTTAAGGGGCTGCCGATAATTCTAATGGAACGAAAAATTAGGGTATTTAAATGACACATTTATTTCAGGGGAAGAAAAAAAAAAAAAAAAGCCCAACCCAAAACCTCAAGTCTAATTAAAATCCCAAAGCACGGTTTTCACCTTGCAAGATAGACCAAGGTCAGCGAGACCCCTCTGAACGCTTCTTTGCAAGAGGAGACGGGGGTGAGGAATCAGAGCCAATTTAAAGTATGCACAGAACCCTGTAAGGAGTGGCAGGTTAGCATGGAAATCTTGAAAAACAACCTGATTCCTATGGGAAAATCTCTCCAAGAAGGCTGAGCAGGAACAGGGGTAAGCTAGCCTCTATTTATGCAGACTGAAGAGTGACCTCAGTTGTTACTAGCTCAGCAAAAGACTCCCCCAGGCACAAATCCACCATTTTTCAAAATAAACTCTGGAAGGGAACAGCAACAGGTATATAATTAAGGATTATTTATTGCTCATCTCATCCTAGCAGACTCACCTGCTCTTTGCCTAATGCACATCATCTGGACAAACAGCCATTGCTGTGAGTGTCTGATCAGCCTCAAACACGTACCTTTCTTCACCCTCCAAAACCATGGAGGTTTTCTCTCAGCCCTGTGCTATTCAAAAAGGGTGAGATGGCCAGCACTTGCTTCTAGATGAGAGAAAAAATTATTTTTCTCCTTTTAAGTATACATACCTGCCTTAGACAAAAATGGTCCTTTGCAGAAACAGGCTTCAGCATGGGGAATACAGGCACCTCCTTCTAGACTTTAGAGTTCTTCAGAGACAGTGCAAGCAGAGGTCTTGATGAACTGAATCCGAGAAGTTGCTGTGTTCAGCTGTTGCTCCTATTTCTCACTCTCAGGTTAGCTTGTTGCTACTAAGACCACACATGACAGTTGGGTCCTGCATCAAGCACAAATACAGGCTTTCCCCATGGCCACACATCACCTGTGCCTTGTCCTCTTCTGTTTGGCTGTCAAAGGGCTGCAGGCAAAGCAAAGGTCAAACTTCAGAGAGGGAATCCATTACACGGAGAGCTTTGAACACACAGAGCCAGCCCCCTAACTTTGGTTACCAACAATTAAATCCTTGGCCTTGGATAAGAAGAGTAAAGCAGTGGCAGTACAAGCTCTTTCATCTGGTGCCACAGGAAGAAAAAAGCCACCTTCCCCATTTTGACAGTATCTTCTACCCATTCAGTCTTGAAGTGACAGCAGAAAGGGCAGATACCATCTAGCATACACTGCATGTTCTCTATTATACCTGTGGAGTGCATATATGTGGGCGTATTCTTTGACAGATGATAGATGCCAGGGATTTAGCACTGGTACAATTGCTGGGACAGCTTTTGTAACATCTCTGCTGCAGCAATGGGACCAACCCACTGATCTTTTCCCCTCTGAAATGCAAAGTCCCCGTTCTTACCTTTCAGTGATGTCATCCAAAAATCCCTCTGAGGTACCGTTTCTCAGAAGACTCTATCAAGTGAAGAATAAATTTAAACAAGGACCTGGCTGAACATGCTGGTGGTTGCATAACCAAACTGAAACACTGACAACCAAAGTGACCACTGCACAATCAGCACAAGGAAGGAATAAACACACAAGCAGCATCACCTCGTCTTCAGGACAAGCTTTATTAACATTTTGCTTTAACAAACATAGTAGTATGAAGGCATCGGTTTGTTAAGTTTTCCAGCACATGGCATAGACAAAAGGAAAAAACAGACCCGGAGGGAAATTCAGCATGTAAATGACAAATTAACAGTAGAGGCATGTGTTCATATAGCTGCCAGACCACTTACTTATTAGGAGACATTTTTGCAAGCAACAGCTTAAATTTCTATGCATCAAAGTAAAAATGAATTTTTGGATCAAGAAAATTACCTTTTTAAATTTTTAGTTTGTTTTTTTTTTAAACTTCCCTTTATATCACAAGTGTCAGGGTAAGATGAATAATAGGATAAAAACCCCTATTCCCCAAGAAAATAGATCCACATACTCTGCTAAGTTGTAATTTTAAAACCAAAGCCAGCATGCACTGCATACAGAGAAAAGTCTGGTTTGTTTGCTTGTTTTTAATATATCTTTATTCAAGTGCCTAAAGCAGAACAGTGTTAATTCAGAGAGAGGCTTTCTCAGCGCTTTATAGAAAGATTGGCAATTAGCTGCAGCAAACGTGTGACCCATTACTACAGCTTACGTCTCAAACATCCCCTTTGGATGTTTGTATAGAAGGAAATCCATTTGTCATTGAAGCAGTCACCAGCCTGATGAATACTGTGGTAGGGATAAGCGCTTTCAGACACAGGAGAAACAACCATCAAGCAGAGCCTAATACTTTGTATGCATTCCCATTATGCCAACTGCTGCAGACACATTGCAGGTTTAAACCAAAATCCTTGACAGAAATCCCTGTTGGGTGATCCTTGGTCTGGTACTTGTTCTAGGCAACCAGCTCCCTGCATTTCTGCAGCTCCAGCCTCGACTACTAACACAGCTGAAGAACTCCGGCTTCCAAACTATACTCACATTATGACTAGTGAAAAACCCCACCAACTCAAACCAAAACCCACCTGAAGATTGATAGATGAGGCTGCAAATTGTCCTGTAAGGACTTAATCAACTCCGATGTTTACTTGCTTTACACCTCCTACCTGGGCTTCACACTTTGCTGCTGCATCCTTGGGTAAACATTTCACAGTTTCAAAGATTCGCTGCTGTTTGAGAACCAAGGTTAAATGAAAAGTGCAATGAACTGACTGTCAGGGGTTAAAGAGTGTGATGCATCTTTGCAGTTAAGTTTTTATTGAAAAACATCAGTCAGTCTTCACAAGGAGCTTAAGGAGTCTTTGTCTCCTTATTGATCGATCACACCTTGGCAGCCAGTCTTCTGAGGGGCTCTCCCTTTGGCTCCCTCGCTAAAACCACGGCTGGGAATGGCAAGATGGACATCCAGTACGTGGCAAACAGCAGCCTGCCATTGCCATTGGCAAGCATGATGAAAACAAGAGCAGAGCTACGTTGAGGGGATTGGATACTCCACTGACTGAAGTTATCACAGATCTGGGGAGCTCCGGCAGTGGACATGGCCACCTCAGATCTCCTCGACATTTTGCACAGCTCAGACTCGAGCTCACCAAGTTTGTCAGCCCTGTAGGGTGGGTTCCCTCACTTACCTAGATGGAGGGAGCTCTTCAATCCTGGTCTTTTCAAAGCAATTGCACAAAAAGGGAATTGAGAGGCAAGACACCTAAAATGTTTATTCCCCTTCCTCCCAAGGTATTTATCCGCTTTTCCCCTAGACTGTTCCAACCAAAATCACTCAGCAAGGAAACCGTACAGAAACGTGGGATGTGGACCACACAGAAGTACTACTTGCAAGGCTTCCCACTGCAAACCTGCAATTGGCTTGAAATAAGGAGAAGGAACAGCAAGAAAAAAATAATTCCTGTTGCAAAAGACATGTTCTGTCAAGCGTGACACCAGGTATAGGAAAGAAAAGTGGCAGAGACACCTAAAAGGCAACAAGGAATTCCTTCAAGGATGCTCTGAGGAGAACCAAGGCCAGAGGAGTTATATCTAGCAAATGCAGGTAAACTCAGCAATATCATAAACCCTATTTCTAGGGTTACATCAGCTCATTTACTCCTTCCACAGATGATCCAATTCAGATTTATGAATTCACCAACCTCTGAGAGAAACAGGTGATGAAGAAGCTCTTCAGGATCTTCTCTGGCACTAGTGGCCACCTGGGTTAAAACACCACAGGAGTTGGCAGATAGAAAATACTCTTCTGATTCCAACACAAGTATATGTGCCAGAGCCACACGTAGGGAGACAGCGGGTTGCCTTTCTAGGGGCTGTACTCCTTGGGTGAAATATGGGCTTTTCTAGTTTTCCTTTCTTGGAAATCCTTGTTTGTTCTGACATCCTTTTGAATTAACAAGCAGCCATCAACAGCCACAGCCAGTGCTAGGTGTGTTAGAGCCACATTTGACTCACTGTTATACCAGCAGATGATTTATCACCAAACCTACTCTTGCTGGGGTAAACCCAGACCAGAAGAAGGCAGAGCTCCATCTTACTTTGTTTCTTACTTTTTTTTCCTTTTCTATTTTTTTGACCATCTCGTAAATAACTATTTTGGGATTCATGCTTATCTTGGGGGAGGGGAGGAGGAGGGGAGAAAGAACAGAATCAATTACTTTGCCTAAAATGATAAAATTATTATCAGCAGGATTTAAAAATACCATTTGTGGCACATCACACCCTGGACACAGGTTGCGCGCTCTTCCATCAAGTGTATTGTCTATCGGTTTTGGCTACAGGATGGCTGCAAAATGTATGCAAAACCCTTTTGTTCCTTTAAAAAAAATTTCAGCGCAGCATTTGCTGGCAGAACAATTGACATATGGTGAGATGTTCCTATCCAAATAACTGTTAATTGCTTAAAAAAAAAAAAAAATTAAAAAAAGAAATCATGCATATGCAGTAGAAAATATGATGAGCGCTCACACATGATACTGCGTGAAGTTGTTAAAGCCGGGAGCCGTATTTAAAGATGCTTTGAATGCAGAGTGCCTGTTACCCTCTGTACCTTGCAGGCTTGAGGAAGTACCTGTTGTTACCTGCTACTGAAGGCCATACCTTACAGCCCTGATTTTGAGGTGCACGGAGCCAACCAGAAACTAGCAGGTCTGATTTTGAGCACTGGCTGTTTGAAGCCACGCATGTTATTGGCCCACAGAGGGGCACGACACAGTGTAGGTTGGTCACGGTTTAGCTTTCCCACACCAGAGAGAAAGGTGGATGGCAGAGCCATGGGCAATCCTGAAGCATCAGGATGAAAGAGTTAATGCACAAGCTCTCGAGGGAATCCAGCCAGGGCCTCTTCTAGCAGCCAAGGTTTGGACATGGGGACCTGCTGGTGGGTGCCAGCAAGTGCTGCTGATTGACAAGCCTGGAGGTGGGCAACGTGCAGCGCTGTCTCTACATTTTTGAGATTTTGGAGCATCTAGTCTTTCAAATCTCTAGCACAAGGAGGATGGCTGTTTATCAGTGTGTGCAGATCGTAATCCTTTGTGGCAGTTTATGTTCTCAAAGCAAATCTCTATTCATATCCTAGGGAACAGTTTTTAAAAAAAAGAGGGGGAGAGGAAGAGAATAATCTGGGTTCCACAGGTTGCCTGCAGACAGTACCATAATTAGGAAAGAAGATAAAAATGCTAGAAAAGGAGTGGGCCTGGAAACAGGCTACTGATGATATGATGCAGGAGCCAAAGAGACCCAATATAAGACAGGGACTCACGGTTCAGAAGAAACTGTTGTAATTGCAGGGGAAAATGCAAAACATTGTTATAACTGGGAAGTTATGTTTGTTTCCAACAGGCTTACAGAACAAAATGCAATGAAGAACAAAGAGAAATTAAAGCAAAGAGTAATTTCCCCAAAGCTCCCTCCCTCCCGACCCACGGAGCATCTCTGTGTGCTCTTTTCTGCCAAGAATGATGCTGTAGGATGTCAGCGCCTACCCGCTGGGTTTCCTCAGGTCTCTCCTCTTCTGCATCCTGCCTTCGTCCATAGTAGGGGGAGAGAGAAAAACAAAAAAAATAAGAAAAATATCAAATGTCTGCACAGAATCCCAGTTATCTTTCAATCTTTCTGTCACATGTGCAGCATGTGTACATGTCATGTGGTTAAACAGTCACTATTATCGCTACAGCAAATTTGCTGCGCTCATTAGGGTTTCTTGGTTTTCCATAGCCCCATGCTGCCAAGCTCAAGATCAGAGGCCCCCAGCTTTGGTGGGTGCTTTGGTATTAGGCCACAGGACATATGTTAAAAACACCACTTTAAAATACTAAACATAGTGAGGAAAGGGATCTCCTCAGCTCTGAAAGATCCTAGCAAAAGACTCTGAAGTTTAGCAGGCTGATCAGTCCTCCCTGGATACTGGTTCCTTGCAATTAAAACAGTGGCAACAGTGTCAGGATGACTTTGATAGACAGTTGTGGAGGATTTAATGCCTGTTCCTAATCACGTGCATGCCATTAAAATGCTGGGCAAGATGTGGTGAGCCCTAGTGCAGGTCCCTTTGCTTCAGAAAGGCACTGGCGGAGCCAGGCACTGCAGGGGAATTGAAGGGAACTATTAATTGGTTGCTAATTGTGGCATTATTCCTTCATAAAGCAAAAACTACTCCAGCCCAAAACATTCAGATATTTTTTCACATGGGAAAATGCAGCATGAAACAGACTGCTGCCTACAGACCACGGGATCATCATAACTGTCAGATATATTTTTTTAAACTGTTGGAAGGGCATGAACCTTGCCATGTATTTTTAACAGTGATGATTTCATTAGTTCCTCTTCCTTTTTTTCATTGAACAGAACATACAACCTGAAGGTAGGCGAGGGAGAAGGAAGGGCTGTGGAAGCTGTATTTTAATGGTGAGGGTGAGTTTAAGTCTTGGTTCAGGACTTTTTACCAGGGACCCCTTCAGGCCCACTTCTCACTCCTTCAGCACGGCAGCACACCATTGATATGCTGACAAGGACAAAGGACTACGCGCAGTAACGAGACCTTGTATTTTAAATCTCTGTGATGCAGCTGCTGCCATTGTAAAGTATTGTATTTGGTCTTGAAGTACACGAAATCCCATTACAAACACAAACAACACATCTTGCTGTGTTTGATATTGTCATCTCACGATAACCCTACACTGAGGAAGCAGTTCGCATTAACACTTAAAAACTACTCGTGAGGGAGAAATGGCAACTGCTTTTTGTCACCAGGGACAAACCTCGGACTTTTGTCTCCCTACCAAAATACTCATTTTTATCTAGGGCAAGGCTGCTTACACCTGTGACAAACGCTGCAGTAACAACAACCATTGTGCATTCTTGCCATAGCACTATCATTTAGCTTGTAAAGCCATAAAAAGCTCCAAAAGGCAGCAGAGCTTCAGGAGGCAGCTCGCTGACTTTGTCTTGTTTTTCAGTGGTATTGCTACAAGTGACGTTAGGCATCAGAGAGCCAAGGGCAATAAACTCCTCGTGATGTGAACCTTTTGTTTCCAGAATACAGATCATACAGAACTGAGCTTGGTTCCAGCCAGTATAAATTGCCTGTCATTTTGCTAAGCATTGCCAAAAATTGTTCACTTGGTTACTCTTCTGTTCCTGATCTCCGTGCTGTCTTGCCTTCTGATGATCTAGGACCGTGCACTGTCTAAATCCATTACAGTTGCAGACTGTTACTATAATATTTACTTGACAAATCAAGTCTACTGGATATTTTCATTTTTGGTGTAATATGGGCCATATTAGACAATTTCCCTTTGTATTCTGTTTTCCTTTTTTATTATTATTATTATTTTTTCCCCCCTGTAAACTCCAACTTTAATTAAGGTAATTTTTAAAGCAAGTTTTAAAATAGAAACTGCATGGAAAATGGTGGGGGAAAATATCCATAAAGGTCTTACCTGTTACTTAAGCTTCCTGCTTTGTTTCTGTAGGATCATTTATACTTTCAACTTGACTATTCATTTCAGCTGAAAACAAAGTAAGACAGTAATCAAATTCTACTTGTGATACTTGTAAAGTTTATCACATCAACTAGTAACTGTTTCTAATCCAACGGGTACATTTATTGCATTCAAAATTCCAGGCTGTAAATGCACAAAAAGGTCTCCCAGGCCAGCTACCCCAGTCTGCAGCTACATGGAAACCTTCATGAGCAGCCCTGCTGGGGGGTGGGCTCTAGTATCACAAGAAACAAAAGCCTCTGGATCTAGATTTTCCCTTTGGTCTACACCCATCCAGTCTGTGTTGAAACCAACCATGGTGCCCACCTCAAGAGCTCAAGGATTCTGCTTCTGTAGGCCACAGGTAGATAGATGGGTATCTCCAAAGGGTGAGCTAGAGTTTCACTGGGATAAGTGGTCTTGATCCTGTGATTCAAACATCTGCAGGCTTCAGACAAAGTCCCTGACACAACTGAGCTGTGGTCCTAACGTGGACTCATCTCCAGTTACAGAGATGCTGACAGTACCTTCAGGTGTCCTTGAACTTTAAATTGCTGCAGTCTAGGAGAGGATCCAGGCACAACGCCCCAATACTCCTACACATACTAGTTTGCCTGTGTACTATCCATATACAAAACCAAATTGCTGGGGTTTTTTTTTGTTAGTTTTGGGGTTTTTTTGTTTGTTTGTTTGTTTTCATTTAAATTACTAAAATATAAGAAATAATACAAATAGAGGGCTTAAACGCCTTTCAGTGTGATCTTAGTGAAAAATACCATCTAAATTAGGGCAGGTGTAATTGGTGCTATCTTGAATAAATATAAAAGGGTTACTTCAGCATGTATATTTTTAAGATTAGTATTTAGCATTTGTTCTACAATGGATCTGAATGGGGGCATTTATATTAAGACTTTTCTTCTTTCTTTAACCTTGCTTTATGTTGTGGTATCAACTGCAGATTATGAGTCATTTAACGTGGGTGATGGGGGAAAAAACCTCAAATGGAAGATTTGGAAACCAAGGGAAGATAGGAGCAAAGAGGGAGAGAAAAGCCAAAAATCAATAAGCGTGCTACTTCCAGCCAGGCAGTACAATCTCTCTCTTGAGTCAATATCATGTCAATACACCTGTTGGGGTTTTGATGAATTATTTGTAAATTATTCATCAGCCATATGCAGAACAGACACTGTAATGGCTTCCTGGATGTATGCAATGAATAACAAGACGTGTACCCGCTCCTGATTACGGAGCTCTGATGCACATCACATTTAGCCACGCTGTATTCTTAAATGCATTTACATAGCAAAGACAGGATGCTTAATGAAAGATCATTAAGGGAAGGCTGCTGTGCACTGACGACAGCAGCCTTTCTCAGCCTCATTATGCTGGCCAGTTTCACTGGCTGCCTTCTCTGAAAATACTATAAGACTTCACTCACATCTTACAGAGATCTCCTGCAGATCTACAGCTTGATTGAATCCTGGGGTAAGGCTCTGACAGCATCCCAGATGCCTCCTTCTCCTTCCTCTTTTCATGGCTATGAGCAGTTGACCCCTGCATGTCATGCTGATAGCAGGTCACACAGAGGGGGTCAAATTGCAAAATGCTGGGGAATGCTTTAAGGGCAACGTGAAAGCATGGGGGAGCCCTGGTGGAGGTGTGGGACCTGGATGCCCCACCAGCAAGGAAGCTAGAGGAATCACTGAGTCTCAGTGTTTTGCAATGGAAATGGGAGCCAGGCACCCTGCATCATGAGGGCACACAGCACCCACTATGCCTGCTGAAGTGGGGAGGTGGCTCACAAGTGCCAAGGCACTGGCAGGTTTCATTGTTAGCTTTTTCCTGTGTGCTTGGTGACTAAGCTGGGCTCTTTGCATTGATTCTGTCAGGGACAGGAAGATCTAACTGAAGGGTAAGCTTCTGCAGACCACTGGGCGAACCCCAACAACAGATGTCACTACAAGGCCACCTACACAATCCTCTATATTTAGCTGGAAAATAGCAGAGCAGCAAAGCACCTACTGCAAGAGCAGATGGAAGAGCTGCCACCGGGTACAGTGGGGATGTGTCAGAACGATGTTGTCAGCCCTGGGGCGTGCTACATCCAACCACATCACAAGCCAAAGTGGCCTTCTCCCCACTACACTCTGTTCTGCGAGGTGTTAAACTGCTAACATACGTTAGCGGTCTTTTTGCACATACTCTTAATCCCCTACAACAGCCAGCAGCTCAGGGATGCACCTGACGTTCAAGGAGGCAGCACACCTCCTAAATTCAGTTTTACCTGCTCCCCCTCCTGCAACCTCAAGTGGGGCTTTTAATGTAGAAATAGACATTTCTGTGCAATGGAAACTGACATGCCTCTGTGCTTTCCCTATCTGTTTTCCCTAAAATTTTGGCCCTCTTCTCTCAATCTGTGAGCTGCTTAGCAGCTCTCCAGTTATGACCAGGGAAGGATTTCCACCCAAAAGGATGATCCTCTCAAGGGGAGAAGAAATAACCCAGCAAATAGTTTACAACCATCAAAGCACTGCAGTTTGGGCTGAGCTGGAGGATGTGTCTGCAGCAAGGCATCCTGCCTCTCCCTTGCTTGAAAGCTACGTGCTTAAAGGTCAGCTACCCAGGAGCCACAGTGCAGCATCTAAGTAGAGAAGACTGGCAAATGGGAGACAGGAAACCTATGTTGAGAGTTGTCTGCGAGAGAGAGGGTGCATTTCCCCACCCCAGAGTATGATGCTGTAGACCTGCATGGCAGATGACAAGAAAATATTACTGTCTTGATTTAAATAGGAGCTCAGTCAGACTCTTACTTGAAAACATAACCTATTTCTTCACCCAATTCCTAAACCATGCTTCCTCCTTGCATCCACATAACTTGGCTTTAGCACCTTCAGCTGTAACTCCAGATTGCCCAGAAAGAAAACCATCCACCTGGAATTCAACCTAAATGTGAGGATATGAAACACGTGCACCTGCTTACTTGGTAGTTAATTGTTTCTTGCATGTTACATTAATGCCATAAAAAGCACAAGGGTGGTAGCTGTTGAGATCTAGCTTTTATATTGCTTTAGTGTATCATGTGAAGGTCAGGTTGCTGACAGTGCTTACATTAAAAAAAAAAAAAAAGAAAAAGAAAGGGAAATTTCAGGCTTGACACTGCCTTCAGCTTTTTCTTTTCTTCTACTTTGTCAGCAAGTCAGCCTTCCACAGGCTTGAAATAAAAAAAGTGAATAAGTAACCCCATTATGAAAGGAGTAAGAGTTCGATCTGCCTAATACCAGCTGGAAACTAACATCTACCATAGTAATCTTTAAAGCTTTGGTAGTGTTGAAAAAAAAAAAGAAAAAAAAGAAAAGAATAATTATTTTAAAAGGCTGATGGCAGGGAAACACCTTTGAGGTAACCAAACTCCAAAAGTAAGCTTTGTCACCATTAAAAAATACTCACTAGTAAATCTCTTTTGGATACATGAAATTTAACATCCAGGGGTCTTCACCCTGGTGGCTGATGGGGATTGCCAGTAGCAACCTTCTCTCTGCACATGTCCCTATTCAGGCTTACATATGCACCCTCTCACAGCTGTCCTGATGGAGAATCATGCCCAGCTTTCAAGGAATAGTAATTTCTAATATATATCACTATTACGGCCCTGCCCACTAGATGAACCAATATTGAGGTCCATCTGAGCTGCCTAAACTGTCTGCATTTCTATAGGACTTTTTGCTGTGACATCGTACATGAAATGAGAACACAAGAGCCAGGCTGCCAGAAGGTACCTGATGATATATGCTTGTGCTTTCAGCTGTGAAGCAATGAGCTCTCCTGGGGTGGAAGAAAGGGGACCAGAGAAAAAATAGGCAATTTAAATAAAAATGACTGTCAAATAGAACCTTTTTTTTTTTTTTTAAATCTCAACTAGAACCGAGTACCTTTAAAAAATTTAGGGCTTTCCTTCAGCAAAACTAAACCCTTTAGATAGAACAGAGTATGGGGAGTTTGATCCTTCCTCTGTTTTGTTTTTTTTTTTTTTTTTTAAAAAACCATAATATATGTCCACAAGAAAAAACACCCTGTAATGTAATTTCAATAGCAACTTAAGCTGAAGAGAAATGAAGACTTCCCTGAACAGCAGAGTAGTTCTCTGTAGCCTTAGCAAACATGCTTTTCCTTTCCTTTTATATAACCAAGAAAGTTAACAGAAAAGGAAGTTACCAGATGAGTTATCTGTACGAGACCTTAAAAGATAAGATTTGAAATGAAGAAACCTATCAACAACATCACTGAGTTATCTGTACGAGACCTTAAAAGATAAGCAAGATTTGAAACGAAGAAACCTATCAACAACATCATTTCAGAAGCTGTCAGCTGATCCAGCTGTGCTGTGCTATGGCATACGTTACAAGAGCAATAGAGCTGCTTTTGTTTCCCCTGGAAAATCCCTTAAGATGCTCTTTTAGTAAATTTGTTTGGTTTTTTTTTTTCTTTTTTCCACTGATGAGCCTGGATCATTCCAAGGAGTTGAAGTTCAAGTATTTTATGTGACTATGACTTTTTGGTTTGTTTGTTCAGAAGATAAGGAGAGGAGGCAGGTTTGGCTTTATTCTGCACACTTACTAGTAACAGCCTAATCTTTTAAAAAACCAAAATCCATTATTCTTTTCCTCTTCTTGCAAAAACTTCTCTACAGGCCAAGTATGTAAATCATACATGATTCAAATAATGCAGCAGAATCTGACATTAGAAAAGGAAATCAGAATTAGATCCTTTATTTAACTAATATAAAAAATAATACAATTGTTTTGTCTTTGAGACAAAAAAAGTATGCCTTGAATGTGTATTATGTCAATGCTGAAGAGGTTAAATCACAGGAGTGATCTGCCTCACCAAAACCTACGCACCAGGACACTGATCCCATCCATTATTTCTTTACAGAATCACAGAATCTTAGGGGTTGGAAGGGACCTTGAAAGATCATCTAGGCCAACCCCCCTGCCAGAGCAGGATCACTCAGACCACATCACACAGGAACTTGTCCAGGCGGGTTTTGAATGTCTCCAGAGAAGGAGACTCCGCAACCTCTCTGGGCAGCCTGTTCCAGGGCTCTGTCATTCTCACAGTAAAGAAGTTTTTTCTCATGTTTACATGGAAACTCCTATGCTCCAGTTTGCACCCATTGCCTTTTGTCCTATCACTGGATGTCACTGAAAAAAAACCCTGGCTCTGTCCTCCTGACACTTGCCCTTAACGTATTTGTAAACATTGATGAGGTCGCCCCTCAGTCTCCCCCAAGCTCAAGAGACCCAGCTCCCTCAGCCTTTCCTCATCAGGGAGATGTTTCACTCCCTTCATCATCTTTGTAGCTCTGCGCTGGACTCTTTCAAGCAGTTCCCTGTCCTTTTTGAACTGAGGGGCCCAGAACTGGACACAATACTCCAGATGCGGCCTCACCAATGCAGAATAGAGGGGGAGGAGAACCTCTCTTGACCTACTAACCACACCCTTTCTAATGCATCCCAGGATGCCATTGGCCTTCTTGGCCACAAGGGCACATTGCTGGCTCATGGTCATCCTCCTGTCTACCAGGACCCCCAGGTCCCTTTCACCTACACTACTCTCCAGCAGGTCAGCCCCCAACCTGTACTGGTACATGGTGTTTCTCTTCCCCAAATGCAAAACTCTACACTTGCCCTTGTTGAACTTCATCAGGTTTCTCCCCGCCCAACTCTCCAGCCTGTCTAAGTCTCTCTGAATGGCAGCACAGCCTTCTGGTGTGTCAGCCACTCCTCCCAGCTTAGTGTCATCAGCAGACTTGCTGAGGGTACATTCTATACCCTCATCCAGGTCGTTGATGAAGATGTTGAACAACACCAGTCCCAGTACCGACCCCTGAGGGACTCCACTAGTCACACACCTCCAACCAGATTCTGCCCCATTGACTACAACTCTCTGACTCCTTCCTTTCAACCAGTTCTTGATTCACCTCGCTACCTGATCATCAAGACCACACTTCCTCAGCTTACCTACAAGGATGCTGTGGGAGACAGTGTCAAATGCTTTACTGAAATCAAGATAAACCACATCTTCTGCCCTACCATAATCTATCCACCTAGTTACTTCCTCATAGAAGGCTATAAGGTTGGTCAAACATGACTTCCCCTTGGTCTTGGTCTTTACACACAGGAAGAGCCCAGAAGGACAGGTGTGTTGGGTTTTTTTTGTTTACAAATACGTTATGCACTGCAGAGGTTGAGCAGTGCCTCGGTACTCGGCCCTTGCTAGGACTTTGCCAGACAGTTGGGTTATCTTGATCACTTGGGTCAATGTAAAAAAAAAATTAATTTCCAAGTCAGGAGATTAAGGGTTGATAATGTTCATAAACATGGAACTGCTTCTAGGTCACCAAATTGTGATAGTTTTATCAATAGAAAATGTCCTAGTGAAAGAACTTCCATCTGCTACCAGGCTGAGCTACGTATGGACTCTGAAGAAGGAGGAAGGGAAATCAGCTCCAAGCTAGAAGGAGGCAAACATTAGAGTTCAGTGAATATACAGCCAATGTTTGCCCCGTGATGGTGTTGGGTTCTAGCACAGAAATCTTCACAAACACCTTCTGACTCTTGCATAAGAACACATACATCTTGGCCAGTTTGATATCCAGACCAAAATTACAGTGTGCCTACAATACTTAGTCAAAAGGCAGGTGGATTACACATACCAATTGAATGCATAATCCCAGTCCATGAGGAAAGCAGGTTTATGGCACTGAAAGGTTCTTCCATCAGACTTCTGACACAGTAGAGATTGTGTTAGCTCGCAGGAAGACTCAGTTGAAGAAATTATAAATATAACTCCTCTTTTTTTGGTGGAGAAGTGTACAAACAAAGCCCAGAAAAGCATGCTACAGATCCACTTCAGGACAATTAAAATATTAGAAAAACTTACCATCGTTAATTGAAACATCTGCTGCTTCGCATGCAAGGTCAACTTTCATAGGCTCCCCAGAAGTTTCCTCTTCCCCTTGCATCCCTATCAGACAAGCAAAACAAGGAGAAAAATCAATACTTAACAGTACCCAGTTAATGTATAATTGTCAGACTCTCTTTGCTTGTTTTTTTTTTTTTTTTCTTTTTCTTCTGGCATGCTCTTACTGGGGCTGTTCAGGGGCAGCTATTAGAGAAAAGGTCAGAGGATATAGGAGGAGGAACATGGTTTGAAAATAATTGCTTGAATATTTGTAGCTATCTGCACTCTTTTCTAACTGGGACTGTTAAAACCACATCATCGCTTCTGCCTCCCTGCCATTCTTCTCTCTTAATTTGTGAAGAACCCCTTCTGTTCATAAAATGCAATCTATCATGGGGACCTAATCACACTTTTAAAGTTTCTCTGGCTAGAAGAACAAAAATAGATACAATAAGAGTACAAATATAATGGGTAATCAGACACAAACTAGAATTTGAATTTAGGAAAATGCATTTTTTCTGCTGTAACTCAACATTTTTATCTCTTCTGCCTTAGGCTTGCCTGGAAGCTTAGATCCAATCTCCAAACAATATTTGAAATTAAAAAAAAAAAAAAAAGGTCCAGTCTCTCCTCAAGCTGTTGGTGGGATACCTGAGATACCAGAGACATTTCCCTTGCACTGCAATGTTAATGGCAAGGTGTGGAGGGATTCAACCCCTTTCCAAGCCTCCTTGAACTGTTGCTCAGATGTGGCTCTCTGGGAATTGCATAGGTCTCCTGGGCAATGCTGCATTTGTGCATGTCCTCTAGGGTGTTTTCCTTTATCTCTTTTAACCTGGGGAATATCCTTTTTTTTTTTTTTTTCTTTTTCTTCTGGCATGCTCTTACTGGGGCTGTTCAGGGGCAGCTATTAGAGAAAAGGCCAGAGGATATAGGAGGAACAACATGGTTTGAAAATAATTGCTTGAATATTTGTAGCTATCTGCACTCTTTTCTAACTGGGACTGTTAAAACCACATCATCGCTTCTGCCTCCCTGCCATTCTTCTCTCTTAATTTGTGAAGAACCCCTTCTGTTCATAAAATGCAATGTATCATGGGGACCTAATCACACTTTTAAAGTTTCTCTGGCTAGAAGAACAAAAATAGATACAATAAGAGTACAAATATAATGGGTAATCAGACACAAACTAGAATTTGAATTTAGGAAAATGCATTTTTTCTGCTGTAACTCAACATTTTTATCTCTTCTGCCTTAGGCTTGCCTGGAAGCTTAGATCCAATCTCCAAACAATATTTGAAATTAAAAAAAAAAAAAAAAGAAGTGATTTTGCTGTTTCATACCTCGTTCTTCTAATATTCTGCCATTTACGAGTACTGAGAAGGCAATTTTTAGTTAATTTCCATCATGCCACTTCTCTACTTTTGTGGCTGCTATAAAGCCTGTTGCACCTACCCTGTGGTTCAACTACAGGATGCCAGGCTACTGGTTCCTAAGAGATCCAGACATTTGTGTGGTTATTACGAGACAGCAAAGTATGGTAAGGACTGAGACATTTCAAAAACAGCTCACTCTTAAGCTGGAACAATTTACCTCTTCAGCAACAGTGATGAAACATTTGCCAACCCACAAACACCACTTTCCCCTCTCTGTAGAAATCTAGGGTGGGTTTTTTCAAGTGCACTTGAGAGCACATTTATTTTGTCCATAAACATGTATCTACCACTCAAGTTTTCAGTCAGTTTTCCTCCTAATTGTATCTGCAAGCCAATACACTGACACAGAGATTTTAGTTTTCTAACTTAGAGTACACTACCTATGTTCCAACCAAGCACTGAAATGCTACAACAAAGACCCAGCACATACAGAAACCAAAAACAACAACAAAAGGCACCGGAAAGCTCAATTAGCCATGTCAGCAAGGGGAGGGGAAAGTGTGATGGATGACTTTGCAGTGATGGAGATGTCAGCCATCATTTTAACAGCTCTTACTTCTGCTGCAGAAACTCTTCAGTGGATCCTTGTTATCACTAGCTCCCCCTTTTTACTACCAGTTTAAAATGATCTCCCCACACGAACAGACAAAATGCCTGTGAACACCTGTGACTGTGAACACATGCCAGTGAATGCTTGAGATGCCCCTCTCTGGGTGTGTCAAATCCCTGATGCTTCTCCAGGGATTTCAGGAGAGTGAGCTTGGTTTTCTCCTGAGATCCCTTATGCGCCAGCAGGTCTAAGCTTTCCCAGTGCTCACCCACAGCTCTTTTTGGCTCACACAAAGGATAAACCCACATCACCCCACTGTGAAAATGTGCACACGTGTCAGGAACTTGTCAAGTACCAGGCTGAGGAGGAAAGTTCAAAGTCCCTGCCTGCCTTCTCCTAGCAAAATGAATATAAAATTTGGGTGACTATGAAAGCACTGATTAATGAAGAAAGAAAAACTGAAATTCAAGTTGTGCTACATGTAAGTTAGCTGGAGGAAGCAGCTCCATGGAAAGCAAAACTTTGGAAAATCAACTGTCGCACCAGTAGTGCAGCCTGGAGCAGACACAGCCCTTCCCAATCAGACACTCAGATGTCTGACATGAGGATCTGGGATCCTTGCTAAATGCCAACACACTCCAACAGACAGCTGGTGCCTCTGCATCTGACTTTGCCTCCTCCAAAACACCGTCTATTGACCACATAAAGCAGATGCAGGATGACAGGCTACGCCTTAGCTCCCCATTCTCTAACAGCTACTGATACCTAGTCGCTCTCCTGTTAGTTCCTAAAGATGTGGAATGAAGTGCCCAGGCCTTATCCCAAGATCTCCCATTAACTCGCCGGCACGCCTGGCTTCACCACGCTGCTGAAAGGTTTCTTGCTTTCCATTTCAGAAACCTCTCATGCAGCTGACAGGTGCAAAGGATTCTTGGCATGGCTCTAGGTGAAGACAGAGCCTGATTAAAGAGAAGATATTTGTGCACACGTGTGCTACTTAGGGCTACCACTGCAGGGATGAAAGCAGAAGGCGTCAAGGACCTTCCACACCAAAAGCTACAGGTTCACCTCTTGGGTTGGGCAGTCCTAGAGAACGGATGGAAGATGTAAAAACAGCAGCAGCAGCAAATTTAGAAAATTACTTTTTGAGAGGTTAGGAGCCATAAACATTGTCAGAGGAGGGCTAATGTGTGTTCTGCTTTTTCACCTTCTTTCCAAGTCTGAGTAGCTGATTCCCCATTCCTTCTAGGAGGGGATGAGGGTCACATCAGGGTTGGTTTTTTTTATAGTTTATGCTGATTGTTGGATACTGTCAAGAACAAAATGATATTTTCAATGTTCAGGGACAAACAAAGCAGAAGATATTTTAAACCTTAATAAAGCCAAGCACAGCTGCAAACCTTGGGAGTAGGCTTGCACATTGTATCACCCAATTTTTGGGAAGACTTTCAAACTTGGTTAGTATAAACCCTAATTTCTTCCCTCATTATTATGGTGGGTGGGGGACAGGAGCATTCACTATACTGTTGTGCATGTTGAGAAGGGAGTATCCAAAAAGCTTCTTCTCCACTGTGCAGTAAAACCAAGTGCCACACAGAAATGAGCCCATTTCACAAACAGCAGAACTCAATCAATACCAAAACCACCTTGACAACCAATTCATTCTAGAGACCTCCCCTACCTCCTTGTTTTGATTGCTTCAGGTTAGAGCAAGAACAAGCCAGGTATTTCGGGTCTCTGAGCAGGAGCTGAGAAGTACTGAAAGGGAGGGAGCCTGGGAGACACTACTTTCAATTTCAATTACCATTTCCAATGGCACTCATGACAGAGCTCATCACCTGAACCCTTTGCAGGCTGGTTACATAACCAGCCTAGCACTAAGTAACAGCAGGCTTCTGGTGCAGGCAAGGATGGCTCCCAGCCTTTTTAACTGCGTAAGAGAAGTACATATCAGGAAGGCAGAAATCTCTGTACTGTTATTTAATATTTTTTTCTCCTTTATAGTCACAATCTGTCAATAGTTCCATGTGGTTACAGCTAATACACTTTTCCTTCTCTAGAGAAATGTGGTTCCAAATTCATGTACGATTCAGAAGATTAACATGAAGATGTGGTGGTTGTTGGTACATCAGCATTAATTTTAAAGGTGCCCAAGTACAGAGGTCAGACATTTATTCTCCACACCTCTGAGAAATACTAATATGTAAAAAATGTTACCCTCCTCTTTCCACAAGGTTTACATCTATTTCAAGTGATAAAAGCAGGCAACTGTGCAGGCTTAGATGCTGTAACACAGAGCAATCCATAAAATTCATTTTTACCTCATCATGAACAAGGCTTTGCTGTGTACTGAAGAGCACCGTTATAATCAGGAGAGAGAGGCAGGCTCCTCGCCCAGGTAATTCAATGCAAAATCCCCACATTGTCTTCTGAAAATCAATGAATCATTCCTGGAAGGCACCTGAACTGGGTTTCTCTCTGAGCTGCCCAACTGAAGGGATTTTATTTCTCTTTGCCTACTATCGAGGGAGCCTGGGCTCTCAAGGCAGATCTGGCCTTTGAGACCAGCCTTGGCAAACACCTCACACTGAGTGTGGGGAAGTGATTGTCAAGTGGGCTCTGAAGCAGGACACTGGATTTCTGCTGTTAGTTCCTAGTTTGTTATAAGTTCATAGACCAGCATTAAGACAAACAGAAAACCAGATTTCATGCATACATTAATGCAATCAGGCAACACCAAGGTAACTTAAAACATAAAAAAGCCACAATTTTATGTCTTGTCTTAAGTGGGAAATCCTGGCCCTAAGATAATTCTGAATATTTGAGGAAGAAAAGGGTTATCTATAATACAACAGTCCAGACAACTACTCTTTTTACAGGCAAAACGGCAAGGTCATTATTCCAATAACGTGTCTGTCTGGCCAGCAATTTTGGATATTGCCACAGTCAATCCAGTAAAACACTATCCAGCTCATGGACAATTTGCAACCAGGAGAAATTCATTAGTCATAAATTATTTGTAAAGCAGTTGCTTCTATTCATGTTATATGTTTGAAAAAATCATCTCTGTCATTATGCAATATGAAAACCATATTGCAGCTATTCTGAATGATCCAAACTTCCCTGATTCATACTCACTGAATAAAATTTATTATTTTGAGTTTAGCTGTAAATATGCTTTCCCTAATTGGAAGACTCAGAGCTGGAGGCTTGTTAAAATCCAGATTTCTCTGGTTAAAATTTGAAGGCACCATTTTTTATCTGCAGCAACAAAAAAGACAGACAAAGCTCTCCTGGCTCACAGCTGCATTGTCTTATCTGTCAAAATCAGTTCCATTTTTCTTGCTCTGCAAATAGCCAGAGCTGTTTTTTTTTTCCTTCTTCACAGTCATTTTACTGTAGCTCTTTGCTAATGTGACTGTCAAGTCTTCGTGTACTTTGTTTACTGCTGTATTTCAGTAGCATTATAAATGCTGCTTCACTCAGAATCTGAACCTGTCTGCAACACAAGGGCTCAATCTGACTCCTGTTCAACACCTCCATCGGGAATGACTGACCCTTTTAACCAGACCAGATTACTGTTGGCTTCCTGTATGGCTCTACATGCAAAACCACCCAACCTGCTGCTCTTGGGGCTCTAAAACCAATGCAGCAACAGTGGGTTTTGTTATGTTCCCAGTCGTGGGCAGTTTTCCCCCTCATTCTCCTCCTGCAACACACAGGTCGAGCATGACAGCGCTGAGCCGCAGGAACAGCACTGCCTCAAAGACACCCCTCACTGTTCCGCGTGGCTTTGTTAACAACAAACATCTGTTAGATCAGGAATATTCTACCTTGATTAAAAAAACAACCAATAAAACAACAACCCAGCAATTAGGCACCATAAAAATTAAAAGAAAACTCGAGCATGCAGATTTCAGAGGAGAGGGTGCACGCCAGGATGCCCCCTTTGCCAGGCTTTTGAAGGCACTGAGTACCATTTCTTAATGCCACGCATGGGCTGTTAGGATTCAGGTTGCATCCCCTTCATTATCAAATGGAGTGTTTACCCACTCCTTCTGGCAATTTGGCTTTGTCTCCCAGAGTAACCCAGTGCAGTGAGGTTCCCCCTCCCTCCAGTGTATTGTGCATCGAGTCACCTCTCTGTTTTTGTGCATGCAGCTGTACCTAAAGGCATTGCACTACTTCCAGCCACTGTTATTTCCAGCTCAAGCTGAACCACAATTTTTCTAATGCGATTTAAAAGTGTCTAAGATCCACTTACCCCTATCCCCTTCCAGCCCTTTATTAAACACACTCTTAGTAAATCTCATTATGCCTCCTTTCCCTAAAGGTGGGAATGGGAGTGCAGCAAGGATTCTCTCTCAGCAATATGGTCCCAAAGACCCATACAAATTGGGTGTCTCTAAAATCACTAATGCCCATCAGGAGCTCTTTGTAGCTTTTGTCTCTCTGTAACAACAGGATAAACCTGCACACAGCAGGCTCTTGATGAATACAAGGGCATATCGTTTTAAGCAAAGCTTTCTTTGATTTTTTTTTTTTTTTTTTTCTGACAAAGCCTTAACTGTGTAAGAGGTCATGTTGCTGTTTTCCAGATGCTCTTTCTGTGATAGCTCTCATCATGGCAGAAGCCTGCAGCAGGAAATGTCTCAAATGGAGCACCCAGAAGCTTTCATCACATTCCTCAATCACTGGCTGTTAACACAACTAAAATGTTGCCCCATGGTATTCTAACCGGTAGATCACCTGTCCCAAACAGCTTCCAAAGTCTTTGTGCTCCATTTTCCTGCCTACAAATGAGGCAGACACTATGCTCAGTGGTATTATGAAAAGCAAAGGTTTTCTGAATAGATAGAAATGGCATGATTATTTACCTTTCTTTCCCGTTCTGTTATTTTCCTCACCACTTTCAACCATTTATGAAACTCATAAGTACTTTGGTTCAGTTCCTGCATCACTAGCTTCCTGACCCTAAGACACTGTGGAGATGTGAGGAAATACAGCACTGGTGGACCCTTTGGTGTAAGCTGCAGGAAATCTCCTGGTCTCCTAAGGCTCAGCTTTCATAGAATCATAGAGTGCCAGATTGGAAGGGACCTCAAGGATCATCTGGTCCAGCCTTTCTAGGTAATAATATATTTTAAATGAGATGGCTCAGCACCCTGTCGAGTTGAGTCTTAAAACTGTCCAATGTAGGGGAATTCATTACTTCCCTTGGAAGATTACTCTAATGTCTTAACTGTTCTCATGGTGAAAAGTTTTCTTCTGGAGTCCAATTGGAATCTCCCCAGGAATGACTTGTACCCATTACCTCTTGTCTTTTCCATGTGACTCCTTGTAAAAAGGGAGTCTCCATCCTCTTGGTAGCCACTCTTTATGTACTGGTACATGTTAATAAGGTCTCCCCTAAGACTCCTCCTCGGCCTTGGGAGCAAGCCTGCTGAATGATCATGGCTGCCAGACTATACTTGCACCTTCACTCCCATCACAATATTATTTTCTTTACACACTCACCATGGCCATTACCATGTACCTAGTCTGTATCCAGCTGTTCTTGTACAGTAAATTTAATTTGTCTTTGCACCACTAATCTGGGGTGAGGACTTGAACCTTAATTGGGAGAACTGATCCA
>NW_009953652.1:2217293-2253391 GCF_000747805.2 Chaetura pelagica | reverse complement strand
ACTGATCCTGCTTTTAATAGATCTTGCTGCCCCCTCCATTACAAACAATTTTGTAGTTTGTGCTGCTGCTGGATATTCCATCAGCACACACTGTGCCTCTATTCCATTTCAATCTTGCATTTACTATATTTTCTGAGTGTTTCAAACAATCTTGAGGCAACAACAGCAAAGCAATAGACTGTGAAAGCAAAGAGGTCCTGGATCTCCTAAGTAGGCCAGATTTGTCAGAATGCCACAGTATTTATTTCAGAAAAGGGAAAGAAAATTTCCATTCCTCTCTGAAGAAGCTGCTCCAAACAGATGAGACAGGGCCAGTCCTCAGCCCCAGGCAGCTGCTTGAGAACTAGGTAGGTGTGGAGAGCAAACAGAAACAGTGTTGAGGAGAAATTGCAAGGGTGGGGCCCGAAAGGGTAAGAACGTGGGAGGACACAAACAGCAAACTGCCCAAGAACTGGAAATGGGAAAAGTCCCCTCCAAATGTTGAAAAACTTTCAGACAAATGTCCTAGTCTTTTACAAAGTCCTTGCTCCCCAGCTAGAGCAAAAAAGGCGATGGGGTAAAAAAGCAAGTCATCCACAAAGGACAAAAGGAGCCTCTCTGTGAGTTTCTGATAATGTACAGGTGAGGCTGCTCACCCTTATGGCTGAAACCATTTATTTCTAGGGTTACTGCTTCTTGAGATTACTGCTGAGCCAAAGAGAGCCCTGGAAAATTTCCTGCTCAATTCCTTTTCAAGAAGACTTGCAGAGTATATAAAGAATGAGCTTCAAAGTAGCAGGGAACAGCAGCAGCAGGGTAAATAAGGAGGGTGTATGGAGATACCTGAAAGGCAGTAACTATATACAGCATGGGAGAAAGACTTCTCCCTGTTATCTCTCCAGAGTTCCCAACCTAAATTTTGAAGCTTAAAATAAAACAGAATATTCACAATGAGAGGCACATGAAGTTCAACAAAGTTCTGCTAATAGATGTGACCTTACAGGTACACCATAATTTTCAAGCATTTTGTGATATAAAGATAAAAGATCCAACATGAAAAATAAAAAATAATTTAAAAAAACCCAATTAAAAAAACACCAAAAAACAAAACCTCAACAAACATTTGCATAACCAGAGGTAGAGCATGCACACAACCTGCTAAAATGTCTTCCTCTCTGGAAAGAGTACTTGCATTTCTAAAGGCCATCACCTCCTGATGCACTCTGCTTTAATTTGTAGAAACTTGTTAGCTTCCTAAAACCAAACTGAACGTGATATGAAATTCATTTGCTTGAGAAGAAGTGGTAATGGCAGCACTCACTAACACAAAGACCTTACAGAGGATACTTCTCATATCTTTATCCCCTACTGAGACAAATGGTCAGTAATGATAATTTTTCAAAAACAATTAAAGAACTATAGACTTTTTTTTTTTTTTTTTAACTGAGCTCTGCTCTGACGCCTTCAAAGCCAAAATTTTACAGTCAGCTTTAACTATGTAGTGATAAACACAGATTTGCTATAAAGGACTAATTTTGCTCCTGAGGTCCTCTCACCTGTTCCAGTTTTCAGACCTGTTGATTTGGACCTGTATGCTGAAAACAGATATGAAACTAGAACAGATGTTTTATTTAAGCACATACTTGGCCACACTTATGTGTGTGTATGTTTATGTTCAAGGTCAGTAAACCATTTTTCATAAATAAATGGCTGGGAGTTGTTTTCCCCCTGTAAAGAAGGCAATAGACAAGTGATAGATGGTGGTACTGGACATGTTGCCCAGGTGATGCTCCCCATATTCTGCTCAGGAAGCTCCATGCGCCCTGTGGAGAGAAGCCATCACTGAAATCTGGCTTCTGGAGATTCATGTGGCTTTTGCTGTCAGAGGATGCTGTTAATGCTGTTTGTTGCTCCCATTTCTCCAGTGAAAGCCTGGTATCTTCCTCTACAGCAGTGAGTGAGCCAGCACCAGCCAGCCTCAAAGGAATGTGAAGGAAAGCAAACATATTGCAAGTGCTATATTACCTCCTAAGCGTAGCTGTCATTTTTAATTTCTACTGATAACTGGATGAACAAAAGCAAAATTTTACAATGATGATGCAGAGTAAGTTGTTTCCCCAGGAAACAGCAGAACTACATCAGAGCAAAGGGTGTTGTACCCTCCAGCTGCCCGATGCCAGCAGACAATAACCACATCCTCCTCTGAACACAGAGCAGATAGAAACAAGACATGAGAAGACCCAAATCACAGTGTGGCTAGAGGGAATTACATGCCACCTACTCCCAAATCCAGACAAGCCTAAACCTAGCTACTGCCCTGGGCATTTCAGCTCCATGGTGGCAATCATGCCCTTCTATCCATCTCAGCAGCAGGTCTTAAAAATCCTTTTTTACCACTGACATTCTGGGGAGCGAGGGAGGTGCAGAACCAGACAGCGATAGTGTAGCTGGTATTTAACATTTTAAATATCCACTGATCCTCCTAAAATTCACTTCCTCCCATGAAGCCAAGAGTATTTCCAAAACACAATGGAAAAGATTACTCCTGTGGCTTGCTTTTAAAAAAAGTTATCCACTAGCCTGGGTGTTATCATCTGCACCACAGGAGCATATCACCACCAGATGATGATTGGCTTGGTCAATATTTCCTAGCTAGGCTGAAGACTGGATTTAGATTATTAATTAATGACGTTTATTTGCTCAATTTCTTGGATAAAATTTTAAGGCCAAATTCAAAATTCACAGTGTGGGGTAGAAAACTTTTTGCTCAAAACAGTGCTTCCAGATAAGCAGGCCAGGAAAATGTGTCAGTACTGGAAGTCATACTGGAAGTCATACACTTGCTTCTCTCCTTGTGGAGAGCCATTATGCAATGTTTTCTAAAATTGTAAATGTTCTTTCTGGCTCACAATGTGAAACAACACTAATATGCATCATAGGGTGTGAGATAAATGCGCAGCACTATTGTTGCCTTTGATTTGTCTTTCATTTTTATCAGCTCTGAGTAAGAATTACACAAAGACAGAACTGCAGATTTTTCTTCTCATATTTTTCACATTTCATCCTTTGTTTGATTCATACATTCCAGGGTCTAACTAGGATGTTACATTTGAGACAGGAATTTACATTTAGATAACGTAATGCAAAGAATAGTAACAATCACAATCCTCCCTCCAAACAGCTTCAGAGTACTTCCCAACTGACCTCAGCTTTGCAAAGCAGGGATCTGGCTTATTTGCTAAAGCTGAACATTTCTTTCTCTTTCTTCAGTAGCTTAACATTCAGAGGGTTTTTTGGGTTGGGTTTTTTGTTTGTTTGTTTCCTGCTTTCTTTATTTTTGCTTTCCCTTTCCTGTTTTCATTGAGTCCCCTGACCTAGCTCTCTAGGTATGGAGGTGGCTCCAGTTTGTAGTCTGGGAAAAAGCTTGGGAAAAGACCCTGAGCACAGTCAAGGAGTGTGATAAACAGAAGAAGGCCACTTTGTTTCTTGTGAGTTACCTACAAAAAATATGTACTAGACACGCCCAAGAACAGCTTTCTGATTGCAGGACACTTTCGAGAGCCAGCTTTTCTTCTTCACAAGGACGCACTAGTTGTGGGCGAGCCAGAAGCCAGTAACATGCACACAGTGGCACAGTAAATCACTCCAGAGAATTTCCCAGACAGGTTCATCCACCAACATCTACCAACATTGCCACCCAGGGCCAGTGATTTACCAGGTTTGCAGCTCAGTCTAGGTGGAGGAAGTAAGCACTGGGGGCTTTTTTTTTTCTTCCCAAACAGCTTTATTCTCCTCATAAAAGCTTTTTGCCACTGTTTGAAGAGCTTATCCTGCTGTTAATAGTGACTCTGGCAATTTATAAGTGGGAGAACAAGAGGTCAGAAATGTACTCTGTTTCACACATATCAGAGTGCTATTTGCATTCAAAGAAAGCAAATTCAAAACAGAAAGTTAGACAAAGCCTGGCTTATAACTAGACCACTGCTGTTACATTGGGTAAAAACTGGAGCAAGTCATTTGGAGAGCTTAGGCATGTTTCTTCTCTCAACTATTTTGCCTTCACTCCAAATTATTACAGATTCCTCAAAGTCCTATTATCTCTCAGGGCACCAAATAGAAACTGGAGGCCAAAAGTACATAAAACATAACACACAGACTGAACAAATGTGAAAAGGAAAGAAAGGGGAAGGGGAAGGGGAAGGGGAAGGGGAAGGGGAAGGGGAAAGGGAAGGGAAGGGAAGGGAAGGGAAGGGAAGTGAGGGACATGGGGTGGAAGGAAACTTTGAGTTTTGTCTCAATATATTTCTTATCAGGAAAATGTGCTTTCAAAGAGACCAGGATTTTTCCCTTTAGCACTGGATATCATAGCCCCCCTCTCAAACAAACACTCTTTTAACACACAGGTCATTCTAGATGACAGCAGACATAGGCCAATATTTTCAACAGTCAGGTGACTAACATTAGGAGCTCTTTAAAATGGATTTTAGATGGGTTTTAGGTTTTCAAAAGCTCCAAGCTCTAAGTACCCAGCAGCTCCAGCTAGCTTCAGAGGGTCTCATTTCATAAGGTGTTTGGGATGTGCTCAGCATTTTTGAAAATCAGGCCACCTAATTGGGATCCCAAACACAGACTTAAAAATTCAAAGCCACTTCTCATTGCACTAAGGGTGACACCACTTCTCTAACCCATGCTCAGAAAGCTCAATGATATTGCAACTAACAATATGGCTTTTGCCTTCTTTTTCCCATCACAGAATTTACAGAACTGCTAATAAAACTGGTGTCTATCTTGCAAACTGTCAGACTCTTGAGTCTAACAAGATAACTGTAATTTTCCTTGAAGCTATTGAGCAAGTCTTAAACATCTCCCCAAATCCTCTTAATAACTGACGACTAACACAGGTTCCTTACAATGAGGTGTCCTGAAGGTCAGTGAAAATACAGGGCCAGTGCTGTGGGGTACTCAGAAATGGCTCATGCTGTATAGAAGTACTGAAACCCAGGCTGGCATGCTGTAGTTCTTAGCCCTTCTCGTAATTCCACCCCCCTGCTATGGGGTGCCAGGAAACTTAAAGGCTTATACTTGGGATCTATGCACCAAAGTCAAGACCCTTACCAGGTCTTAAGCCAGAAGAGAATAACTGTATCAGCAGTTGATAGCAGCAGAATTTTGTCCTGCTAAAGGAAGATGACATGCACACATTAAAAGCATTTCCTCAAGCTAAATTCCTTCAGATTGCTGAATTTGGACCATGTTTTATGATTTATTCATAATGAAGAGCTTCTTAGCTCATGAACTTGCAAATGCCCAAAGACTTTTCATTATACTGTGTACACCAGGATAAGGACCAGCAAAAAAAAAAATATGAAAAATTGATACAGTGGGTCAATGAGCAGCAACATCTCCCCTCTTCTCCCTCCCCTTGAGTACGCCCAGCTAGAGGACAACACAGAATTTTTGCCAGCATTTAGCACAAAAGTCAGAATTAGAGGCTACAGATGTGCGTTATGGTCCAAGTCTGCACAAATTTGTACACCAGGATAAGGACCAGCATAAGGACTGCCACTGCCCACAGTCTCCACAAATTCCTTGGTGTCGGTTACTTTAATGGGAATTACTGAAGCTTCCAAAAGAATGCAAAAATTGCTAATCTCCTGGTGCAAGTGACTTCAGCCTTGACAGACACTTTCCCAGAGTCACAGATAAAACTGAAGGATTCAGCCATAAAGGATTAGGAGTGGTGTCACCTAGAATTAAGTCACTGGCCTTGAACCATGTTTACGTTCAGCCCTGTCAATAGCAAATTTCACAAGCTTGATTTCCTGAGTAGGTTTAAAGGTCTAGACAATTCACGTTATATTGTTTTATAGTTTCCATTTTTTACTACACTTCAGTGCACTAAAAACCATCAATCTGACAGTCTGAGAAGACTCAAAGAACTTCTTTTCATAACTGTGCACAGGATGTTTCTTACATATAAAAGGAAAGCAAGGAAACAGAATAAACACCTTGGCTCTTTTCACATAGAATCTATTTTAAATACTCTAAAAGGGAAGGATCTCTTACACAGAAAATAGGTGGTCTTTTCCTAGAGAGTTTAGAGTTCACAGCAAATCTAGATAAATATCTTCACTACTTAGCTATCCTGTTATTCTGATGTAAGCACATGAAAGAGGTCCCTACATGAGATGTGCTGTAAATTTAAAGCCTGCAGCCTTTCAATCATCAGGTGTAGAAACTATTTGGGATGGTAGGGGAGAAACAGACCTTGTGTTTTAAGGTTGTTCCAGATCAAACTGTGACAACACTGAGCACTTCCTGAAAATCTCATGAGGGTCCTAAGTACTGAGCACCACTGCTTCTCAGCTTGATAAGACCTGCCCTAATTCGGCAGTACTGTGCAAAGCTAACTTTGATTTAGTACTGTGTGCTAAGGTTGATGAGGAGTCTGCATGGCAGAGCCTAACCTGTATTTACCCACAATAGCCACAGGTTTTAGGCTTGTTCAAGGAACATGGTCTTGCAAAAATGCAATAGCTGAAAAAAAGAAAACCTCACTTAAGCCTCAAATGTACTGCAAGCAGGGTGAAGGAGGAGAAGAGGTTAAGTCTCCATGTCATGCCACATCATGTAGCACCTCAAATAAGTTTTGGCTGCTTTGCCTCCTGCCCATCAAAGCCTGTGAAAGTGCCTGGCTCAGGCTGGAGACCGGCCGGGCAATCGGCAGCAGCCCAGACACCACACCAAAGCCACCACTGCTACTGCATCCCACAGGCAGCGGGTGGTCCTGTTGCATGGGGAACCAACAGCAAAGGCACATGTGGAGCTGATCAAAATATTTCTAACAAAACCTTCTTCCTGAATCAAATAACTTTTTTTGTCTTTCAAAAGAACAGATAATTTTATGGGAAATGTCCTTTTTTTCAGGAAGTCATACAAACATAGCCTGAGAAGACCAGGATTTCCAGACAAAAGTTGCTGGCTCTTGCCAAAACTATGAACTGAAGCAAAGAGATTTCTGTTAAAAAAATTTTAAAAAAACCATAAAGCCTCAAAAATTTAAAAGGAAATTAATATTTTTCCTTTGTAAACATTATCACGAGGGAGGACCAAGACAGAAGTTCTTCTGACTAGCTAGCAGGAAGCCCCTATGAGTGTGTCTATTGGTCATTCATGCAACAAGTATTTCTGGCAGAGCTAAGCGAGCCATTCTCTAAGCAGCAGGAGCTGGAGAAAACCTGCTGCTCACAGATGATACATGTATAAGACAGCAGTACAACTGCGTTGGAAATCCATGGAACGGAAGCTCCATGTTGCCTGATAACCATGCAAAGCAATGAAATTTAGGCTGTGCATTCCTTGGGTAGAGACAACTGTGCACTGCACCTTGGACAGTGTTACCAGTGCAAGTTTAGGAACTGTGTGGCAGTAATGATTAATGATGATAGTAATAACAGTCACGGTTAAAAAGATCCTGGTTATCCTTCAGCCTGTTCCCTGTCAGCAAACTTAAGTTTCATTTCCTTAATACAAAAGTAATTCATAATGCAAGAGAAGACTTAACTGTACCACTTAAAGTACAATAGAAAGTACAATGAAAATAGCACCAAATTAAAGATTTCTAAGTTCAGTTTACCTGCTCTTCACTTTCATGGAGCACTTGCCATAGCAAGCTTAAAAGTTCACATTAATTTTATTTCTGCCTGTCCTCAGGTTTACTGACTCTGAATTAATGCAGCTCCTTCCGCAGCCCAAACACAAAAGAACTCTGCAAATAGCTGAAAGGAACGATAAGGACTCCAGGTGACATAGATCATGTACTGTAAACAGAATTACTTTCCCCAGAGTAAGCCCATGTAGCAGCATTTTGTGACATTCATCATTAAAGTTCAGTCCTTGGAGTGCTGCCATCGTGGTCATGCGCAGCTGGCTCTCCAGTGATAGAGCCCAGCTTATAACCAAAGGCCATCCCTCCCGAGGGCCACACAAAGGCTACTTGAATATCAGGCCTTGGGAAAGGTGGTTTTCTATCCTCAGCTGGTTTTATTTCAAACTGTATTTCAAGGGCTGCTAGTGGGTCACTCAGATTAAGCGCATGATGGTTTATAGCAACAAAACTGTGAAGTTTCCAGAAACTAGAAACCCATGGAATGTGGAAAAAGAGTTGCCTTCTTGCCAAAACAAAATTCCTACTGATGTATAGCATTGGTTCAAATAAAGTATTTTGTAGAAATGCAGGACTTGTGCAAACCTTGTCACAAAGGCTTTGGGGGCTGCTGCATGGCAGCCTCTCTGGTGTCTTCAGCCACCCTGGTTGAGCACAGCCAAGGCTGGACCAGCCTCCTGTCCCTTTCTCCAGCTTCCCTACGGATATATCCTCCCAACTCTGATTTATTCCCCATGTGGGGGTACACATCACCAGCAGCAGAGCTGCTCAGTGAGTAGGTGGGGAGTCCCTGCTGCTTAGGGCAGTGCCTCCTCAGCAACTCCCAGCAGCAACGCAGCAAGAGGACAAGTGAGACAGTAATTGTGCAGTGAGCCTGGCAATTTGTCCCCGCTGCAGTTGCTCTCGAAGGGTTAGAGCTCACTCCATTTCCAAAGGCTGCGGCGGGCCTGACTACTTCAAGCCATCAGAAGCGACAGGGATACAGTAAAGCATTGAGCAGCTTCAAGTGGTGCAATTTCATTCTGCATATGTGTCCTTTGGGTCCTGGGGTCTTTGCCCAAAGACTCTTCCTACCTCGCAGTCAATTAAGAGAAAGCGCAAAAATACCAGAGAAATGGCATTTCCTAGCAATTGTGATGAACAAAGTACATAACCAGCTGCTTTAAAAGCAGACTTTGAAATGCCACTGGCTTGCTTTGTTCTAAGCACATTCCCAGGGAGAATGTCAGGTCGCATAACTCATTTGTTATCTTTACACAGAGGAGCTCAACTAAGCACCAGCCATCATAAAAATACTAACATTCCTTTTCGTGGAAAACAAATATAAAAGAAAAATGCAGCATCTCTCTCAAAATAAGCCAGTTAGCACTTCAAAGATTACCACATGGTCTGTAAATAGCAATGTCATTACACCAGGGAGCTGCAGTCCTCTTTGTTTAATGACAGCCTGAGTTACTCAAATGGAGGTAGCAACGTTATGGGCCTTCCCTGTGACACAAAACTACCTCGTGCATTCATTTAGACACACTCTTTGCCTTTTATTTCCCTCGATGGCTTAAAAAATACCAAGAATTGCAATAGCATAAGAGTAGCATTTCAATTTAGCCTTATATAAAGCACTGCTCTCTTCTGGGCAGTGTGTACCCAGCAACGTCTCCTTTATATATACCATGAAGGGGAGGGTCAGGGAGAAAACAACAGTAATTGAGGTCATGTCCTCTGTTGTTTATGAAGAAACTCCCTCCCACATTGTCCAGCCAAGGACATTTTCAGGTATTTACATCTAACCATTTTAATTATATCTAAACATTTATCTCCAAAGTGGCTAAATTAGTAGGCATTTAATTCTAGTGATACAAACACCTGATGGCTGGGTGCTCTCATTTGCCTGTAAACATGAAACACAAGACACTGAATTCAATTACATGGCAAATGTCCACAGGTACCTCTGAGGTATTCAACATCCCACACAAAATCTGTGCTTCACATGCTTGAACAGCTCTCTCTCTCATGCGTAATAGGGAGGGGGGAAGAAGGAAAAGAGTTGTGTTTTGTGTGTTGGCTTTTTTTAAACCATATTTGCAGCTAGAGCTCGGAGATTAATAACAGAAGTGTGTACGTGACAATGCAGAAGCAAATGCTGTTCAATGTCAAAGACAAAGCAAAATACAAATTTAGTTTTCTGTTAATTAACCAAGCTTTCATTTCAACTGCTCTGATCTGTAAATAAAGCTTACAGGCTAGTCTCAAATAAGTCTGGGAATTAAACAAAACAAAAAAACCCTAAACCAAAATATTCCAACCCAACAGTCTCCTAGCACCGGTTAGCCAATTATGTTTGCCATTTTTTACTCAGGGGGACCTAAACAGATTAAAACAGGTTAAAAGCAACAGTACTCTGGTGCTGGCCTAAGGGCAACAGCCCTCCTCTGAATACCAGCAGCCATCAGATGCTGCCAAACACTGCCCAAAATCAAGAGGTATCCCTAAATATCCTGGGAAATAAGAATGGAAAAGGAAAGAGGGACAGAAGGATGGATGGGAGGACAGACAGAGAGAAGAAAGAACAAACAACTAGTCCTTGACATTAAATAACATTACACTCTCCTGCAGCTATGCCTAGCCCCTAAGGATCTGTTTTCCAAGCTCTTCAATGAAATTGTTCAGGTCCTTAACTGATCTCCTGGGGGGCTGATCAGGGGGGCTGAAAAGTCTTAAGCTAATTAAGCATGGCTGAGACATGCTTGATGAGATGGGAAAAACACAAAGCTTTTGAAAGGGTGAAAAATCTCTGACCATCTGGCAGTGGTGTTGCAGAGAGGAGAAAGAGGAAGGACAAAGGGGCAGCTCTCTGCAGCGAGGAAGTACAGAATTCCTTTAATTACTGGGGCACTGAGACCATTACAGCTCCCAATGCCTGTGAAAGCCTGTGAAACAAGCTTAGGAGGCTCAGCAAAAACAACAGCTCTTAGCAAGAAAAGCATCTGCGAGAAGATAGATCAGAGCAGCTTTCCCCAAGATATATCTGCTAATTAGAAATAATAAGTAATAGATGGGGCGGTGAGGTCCCTGCACCAGAACGAGCCTGTTTCCAGGACCCCTCTCTTCTGATCGCTGTTCTCCAAGGCCCTGCAGATGGCACTCTAAATTAATACCACCCCCCGAGCCAGAAGGAAGCTTCTGTTGTACTTGGCAATCCAGGTGAACAGCCTGCATTTAGGTTGTAGACTGAAAGCCCCAGGTGTTTCACCAATCTGGCAAGCAGCTGATGTGCTCCAGCCTCTTCAGGCCTGGTGAAGGCTCATCTGTGTTTTCCCATCTCTAAGACTGGCTAGAGAAAAACCACAGTGTTCAGAGGGCAAACTTTGCACACCAGAGCAAAATCTGAGCTATCTTTGCTCTTAACAGGTTTGTCAGCCGTGAGCTATGAACACGCCAGCTCAATCCAAATGAAGAGCCCTCCCCTGCCTTCTCCTCTCAGATGAGCTGGATACAGCTACAGCTGACTGCAGGCACAGGCTAGCAAAGAGCAAGCTGGTTTTGACACCAGAAGCTGTGACGAAACCCCTGCCAAAAAGCAGCGCAACGCTAACTCTCACTTTGGGACATGAACATGTGCATCTGGTTCCCTTCTCTCCCACATGCAGATTCTTCTCCAATTATTGGAGTTGTGTGCTGTGATCCAGTCAGACTCACGAGCAGGCTATATCCATCTTTGGATGGAGACCTCATTAAAAGAAGGAAGCGGCACCAGCGATCCAATGCATTGCGCTGTGCTGGTCTCCAGGATCAGATATAAAAGCCAGGCCTTGACTACCTGTGGTTGTTAAATGTCCTGTAGCAGCTGTGAGAGGAACAAATAGCATTATACCTATTCTTCAGCCAAATCTCAACATGAATTTCTCTCCACTAGGCTCCTCTTGAAGGTTCATTTGAAAAGAGTTCCTGTGTCTTAAGATAGCCCACTTTTAATTCAGTACTGTTAAACATTGGCTGCATTTAGTGCCAGAGGGAACAGTTTCATAAGCAGATTCTGTGATCTCTGTATATATCAGTTTCTAAGATAACTTGTGTTCCTTTAGATAGGTACTGGATATATATGTATTTCTTATCATCTGCTTTTCATGCTCACACACTTTCATGCTCATACACACACAAGAGCCAAAAGGATCTGCAAGTAAAACTGCATCCAGAAAATTTATTCCCCTCCACATCCTATGTAATGCTGTAATCTGGCAATATCAGAAATATTTTTCTAAGGACTCTTCCATTTTTCAAGGAAACCTGCTTGTGTTGCAGGACCAGGAGATTCAAAACCAAGCAGAAAAAGCATCCAAAGTTTTGAACACCTATGTGAAGAGCAGCTCTGCTCCAACTGGCCCTTGATGCTTTGGGGGCCTGCAGTGCCACTGTGTGGTTACTTACTCCTCTGGGGCAGACGGTGTAGTTCTAGACGCAGGTTTATGAGTGCAAGCGTCTACACATCTACAGAGAATGCCAGCTTTGCCACTCTGAGACCAGTGTGGGAGTTGTTAGTTATAGTCGTGTAAGAGCAACTGTAAAATATTTACTGTCCTAAGGAGGAGGCCCCAGAAAATGAGAGCACAACTCTGGTCTCTTTGGAGCTGCAGCTTTGCAGACCAATGCAACCACCAGTGAGGAGCTCCAGGTATCCAAAAGGACAGGGTGTGCCTTGTACAGACCACACCAAGACACTGTGAGGTGTCCCACCTCACTGTGAAGTGAGATAGCAAAAGCCAGGGCCAATGACTGAACTGAGATATGATTGGAGTAGCCATGAACATCCAAACCCAACTGAGGGAGAAGGACTATGCCAATGCTTACCATTGCCCTCATACCTTGCTGATCAGAGCATGCTGGAAATAAAGCTGTTTGAGTCCCTCTCCATGCTGTAAGGGGTCAAATCTTTACCCTTGCATCCTGGAGATGCCTGCAAGGCAGTTGTGAGGGAAAGCCCCTTCCAGTCTTCCCATGCATGTTGAGCTACCACCAACAAAAACAAGTGACCTGTGCAGCCCTCTAAACACTCAGGAATAAGCAAAACAAAAGGCAGAGTGACTTTTGTACACCTGAAAGAACAAGTCCTGCTCAGTTTTCCATCCTCTCCAGACCATCTGGGTCCTGGGCTGATGGAGGTGCCACACTTGGTTACCAGCACCCGAGAGGGAGAGGTGCTAAGGCACCACCCTGCTGACTACCTCCCTGTTTAGTCTGCAAGCTTTTCTGCTAATCTTCCCTGTTGCCTGGACAGCTGGAAGAATCAGCCAATTTAATTTTCTTGAATGGAACTGCTGGAGCTAGGTACTGATTTTTCAGCACAGCGACATCTTATTTTGAAGCACCTGAGGTATCTCCACTTGTACTCTTTTGACGCTTTTGTGCAACATTTCAAGCTGACAGATCATACAAGCACATCCAGTGAATGCATTTTAACTGATGAAACACCTTGTAACCATAAGAGCATCTGGCCATAAATTGGGAATCTCAGTTTTTTCCAGCCACTGAGACAGTGACTTTACCACCCTCACCCCCTACCTATATACCATTGTTAGCTGTAACCAGGGGGCAGCGGAGAGAAGACCATTGACTTTTCCTTAGAATCCAGAACACAGTTTAACTGATTTTCTATCCAGATAAGAATGGTATAACCTGTTAGCGACTGCTTATTTCTCCCACAGAGAAAATGTTGAATGTGTAAACATGTTGTCTTTCAAGGGCTGTCAAGCAATGCAGGTATTGAGTGTTTTTTGACAGGATGCTGTAAATGGAATAAAGGCTTTTTTGGCCTCTCCGTTAGCTATGATTACTTGCAGAGCTATGCCCTTCACACCAGTGATTGGGGAACTAACAAACAGACAAACAAACAAGACTGCACGTGTGCAAAGACGAGTAATGAGACAAAATGCTTACATGTCCAAACATTTCAGGATAAAGACCCTGCACCACTGAAATAATAGCAAAGGATGTTTCATGGTTCAAATTTTCTGGCTGCAGAAATCTATGGATTTTAAAACACAGGACAGAAGTCACAAGTCAATTCTGAAACTGGAAGAAAAACCCCTAATAAACATTTGAGCAAAGAATAGGGTTAATAACATATGGATTAATTACACTATGAGCATCCCAGCAAGATTATAGGTAAATAAAAGACAATGTCATTCTGTGCTCTGCATATTTCTCTTGGATTTCTCAAACAAAACTAGATGGTTTTGCAGTTGCCCATAGGTAGTCAATAGCTGCAACTCAAAACGCACCATCCAGAGCACCTGCTTTGCTGGACTGGTTTCACTGAAGCTACAAACACAGGAGTGCTCCTGGAAGGGATCTCCAGAGCTCATGCAAGGCCCTGCAAAGAAGATGCTGAGCTTTATGTAAATAAGAGGAAGTCCCAAAGAGCTGTACTCCTGCACCCGTATGTTCAGATACCACTACTGCATGATTAAGATACATATGCAGTCACAGAGGTAGGAGGTGAGATAACTGCCAGCTTTCTTGCTGGAAGATGCTGTACAGTGACTAGAGACAGGGTCAGCTTGGGCTGTTGGACTAATGCTATAGGCCAGGCACACTGGTGGTGACCTCACATGTTCATTTGGAGGTGAAATGTGAAGAAAGCCAACCAAGAAAAGGAAAAGTGTCCCAGATGGCAAGATCTGCTCGACAGGATGCTCACCTGTCAACTGCATAAGGAAAAGGTAAGGGCACAGAAAACTTGTTGCCAAAAAATGAGTAACAGGCAGAAAAAAAGGAAGATGAGATCCAGAGTTATGAGGTAATGTTTCAAAGACCTGAACAGATTGGGTGGGATTTTTCCTGTCCAGGGTCTGCAGGAGTGAGAAGCAGATTTAGTCTCAGTCGAGGTCATGCCCTATCAAGGCAACTTCCACTGTACAAGTTGTAGACACATTATTCTCCTCCCTGTGTGATAGCCCTTCCTTGCACAGCACTGGCCTTCCTTTCCAAGCACCAGGATCGAGGGCATCTCTGAAGCTGTGGGGTACCTCCCAAGCAGAGTCAACACTGTGGTGATGTGCAAAACAGAGCTGAATCAAAAAGTGTGCCTACTGACTCACCTGATAGTATGCTGAGTAAGTAAATGAGTTAACTACTCACTCTCACCACAGGGAACAACTAAAGCAATAAAACTACTGATAGAGAAGGGACAATGTTGTTCCCCCACTCCTGCAAAAGAACAAATCAGAGAACATTTTGATCCTAGGACACAGGCTGCTTTCTTTGAATTAGTCTGTTGTGTACTTGGAGTAAGAGACAGTTCTCCCAAATCATCCCCTCCCCACTCCCACTGCTTGTTTCTTTCCCCACACTTAGGGCCACACACCTCCTTTTATGATACACTCTGTATAATGAAAATTACTGGCTAAGTGCCACTGCTTTCCCTGCTGCCCTAAGTGTGTGGCCATTTGCTTTTATGAAATGGCTATAAATAGTGTCAAAAATAGTGCTAAAATAGTGCAATGACCTGGGCACTCTGCTACATTCATACATAACCTAAGCAAGGGGGAGTCCAGAATTTCCAGTTCCCAGTGCCAGGTCAGTTGGATCTGTACATATTCTGTCATAAACAAACTTTATTAAAGGAGGTAGGATTTCAAAATTAATCAGTGCATAGCAAAACAATGCCTTCTTTTGCAGCAGTCAGGGGAAAAGGAAATACGATTTGTCCACGAGGGAACAAGTTCTTTCCTTGTGTAGCCCCCTGCACTCCATCAGTGGGCTGGACTTGTTCTAACTTAAGACCACAGTTCATACTCTTGCAAGCAGGAGTTCAGACACCTCTGTAGCTGTAGAGTGTATGTAAAATGGTGCCATTTCCCTGGAAGCATCAAAGCTAATTTCCAGATATACTGTTAACTATGATGCCATGTGTAACAGTGCAGTTCTTGTCCAGTTAAGACCTCATTTTCACTATGTTGCAGGAAAAAGTTTCTAAGATGTCAGTGTCTCTCCCATATTCCTTTCACTTGTTCCTTGGGTGCTGTTTGAGGTGATCTGAAAGAGATCTACATTTTGCTTGTGTAAGACACCAGTGCCTTTCTGGAGATTTCAGCTAAAACCAACACCTAGTAAACTTGGACACCACCACGTGAAATATGGATTCCATTATCTTCCCAGTTTTCACATGCTAAAAGGGCATGATCGATATCTTAAAGCTCTTTAAGGCTTGTAGCTCACAGGTACCAAATATGTAACATCATGTAATACTATTATAAACATATGAGGGCTTAGAATGACTTCATAGCATCTGCTTTCAGTGGGATTTCATGACTTTATATTTTTTTGGCATTCCTACCATGGAGAAAAAAAAGAAAATGGGACTTCAAATTATCCCATTAAAAAAATTCAGTCTCTCCTCTAGCTTCTCAGAGGATTTAATTTTTTTTTTTAATCTGTTTTTATTTTCCGGATATGGAAAAGAGCTCTAAAAATTCTTTTAGTTGATCTAATGCTGAGTGTGTTTCAATTCAGTACTATAACATGAGTTAATTAAACTAAACAAAGGCCTCATTGTCAACACGTTCAGTAAGAACAAAGAGATTATATTTTTAAATGAGATAAAAAATTGCCAATTCAAAATAGCATTTCTACTTTGCTTACTGAAAATGAAATGAAGAAAGCAATCAAATACACACAATAAACCTTAAACACTATCATTCTTAAAGTATTCCCTTTTCTTCTTTCTTTCCTTTTGGCTTTTTATCTTGTGCCCTGCCATCAAACTGATAACATAAAGTGACTGTGACAGCAGGCAAAGTGTTTAAGCTGAAAAATTCCTTACGTTTTCTACTTTTTATTAGAAAAGCACATAGAAGAAATATATTGTTTGTCATTGAAAGAGATGAAAAATAATTAAAACTTAAAATTGATCTTGTACCACCTATTCTTTACATACATCCAAGCTAGAATCTGATACACAGAGCATAATGAAAAGAAACAGGTTCCTTCTGTGGCAGGAAAAAAAATATGACTTTTTTGCCCTGGGAGTCTGAAATCAATACCTGGAGCAGACCAATGACAGCCTAATAACCATCCCATCCTGCCAGTGCACAGTGCTGCTCAGCATGGCCCAGACAGCACCCCTAGGGAAGACCTGCAGGGGGCCTGTATGCCATTTGCCACCTCTCTCGGAGCTGGAGAGGAGCTCAGTTTGGGCAGCCTGTGCTGCCTGATGTGGTAGGACTTCTGCACCAGCCCGTACTTAGAAAATGAACAAAGCCCATCACCTCCATGGCGCTGATAGTGCATACCACCATGGCAACCCACAAGAGGACAAGGTGCGCACAATCCACAGAAGAAATGCTCTCTCTGAATAATCTTGCTGATCCTTCACCATCAGAGTTGATAGCAACTACCCTTTGCTAATAAAAGACCCTGGAGATTTCCCAGTTCAGAACTGACAAAATCACCATAAATATAACCATGGACACTGGGACCAAAAATCCTATGCCTCTTCTGCAAGCTGTGACATCTGGGTGAAGCACAAAACATGCCCACACAGAGCCACTCATGGGCAGGTCCATCTCACCTGTATTCAGCTTTTAACAGAGCTGCCCCAATTCCATAACCATGCAGTACATTTTAAGTGCAATGAATTGAAACTCAATATACCATTTGCAAACTTGGAAAAAAATGCTGCCTCCCCTTCCAAAAGTAATTTGATGCTAGGCTAAAAATGTTATGGCCTTTGCTGCTTTCATAAGGCATAGAAATTACCTGGATATACTCTTCCTCCACAGCTATGGTGTCTTCAAAAAAGCGAAGTGCTTTTCACCAGGAGATATAGACCAAACAGCCTTTGTACCACCCCAGATTGACTACAGCAGGCGGGGAAGCAGAACCTGGTTCCAAAAGCTCCTCATCTGGCTTATATTGCAACTGCAAAGTTCAGTTGAGTTCCATGACATTCTTGAGAACATAAAGGCAGGAAAAGTGAGGCTTCTGAAAACCTAAAGCTGTCCCCTGGATAAAGGCACTTCTTTGGCTTTCCAGTGATAATCTTGTTACCATGTACCTCCAACTACTCCCAGCTACTTGCTTTGCAACAATCCGCCTCTCTGTATAGCTTAGAATTTTACATATCTGATTTTTAGGACTCATTTGCAATTTTCTGGTTCCACAGTACTTTCAAGATTTCTGCAAAAAGTTCAAAGGTGCATCTTTTTTTTCTTTGCCAAATATCAATACCTGTCAGAAACAGATTTTAAAGATATATTTAATATTTAGGCTATATTTATATTTAGACTATTCTGTAACAGCCCCCAAAACGTCACCTGATCCACTTAGTATGGATTGTTATTGTGATCAAACACACTGTATCAGATTTGGGATATTTATGGCTTTCTTTTTTGGGCAAGTGAATAAAAGAAGTTGGAGCTTTTATACTAGATCTTCAGAAGTCAAAACACTCCAAAATAACTTTGTATTCTTTTCTTTCCAGACAAAAAGAAAATACGTTTTAAAAAATATATAAGGAAGATTTTTTTAAAAAATCTTTATTTCCAAAATGTCTCATCCATCTCCACTTGAGGCTGAACAGAAGTTCTGGTAAGAAATAAAAGGTAGTTACAACTGCTATGACTAAAGAATAAAGATGTCAGATTTGTCTGAAAAGATTTCTCAAGAACTATTTCGTTTCTCCATAGCCACAATGTCATATCAAA
The DNA here is from genome assembly GCF_000747805.2 of Chaetura pelagica. Lineage (NCBI taxonomy): Eukaryota > Metazoa > Chordata > Aves > Apodiformes > Apodidae > Chaetura > Chaetura pelagica. The sequence continues at coordinate 2,235,046 of NW_009953652.1, read as the reverse complement.
GAAAGTCATTATTTTGACATTATTTACAACTGTACCAATGCCTGTAAAATCCTGCAAGTGCTTGATACTGAAACTATAAAAAATTGAGAGCCTTTTTCTCCAGCTTTTGCAATACTTATTTCTCCCCAAGTTTATGTCATAAAATTATCTCACTTGCTCAAGTTCAGATGGGTAAATGATGTGAAAATCCAGCTGTTTAAGTGAAGAATGGATAAAATTATGGCTACAGACTTACACAGCTATTGATGTATCAAAGTCTATTGAGCAAAACTGGGCTTAGCTAGTAGAGAAAGCAGGCAGAATTCAAATTTACTGCCAACTATTTAAACCGTAAAACCTCCCCCAGCCCCCTTCCAAACCTGCCTTAACATCGCATGGTTCATACTGAAAAAAACAGATGGTCAATACAGTGCCCTAAACACAGCACTCAAGCAGGCTAAGATGCACTAGCACAGAAATACTAACTGTAAGGGGCTATGTCTTGCTCTTAAGCTAAATCCCTGGACACTTTATATTATCCTTTTTATAGGCATTAATTGTGACATCTGCTCTTTGATAGTGCTTCAGCAACAATTTGCTTCTGCATTTTTGGACCTGTCCCATGGAAAATAAATGTGTCCTTTGCCCATGGAGGATGCAACCCAACCACTGTAAACTTGTTTCTTGGATGGAGAAACATCCTAGGTCAAGCTTGAATCATGTTCTAAATAGCACAACAAGGCAAAATGTTTTAGCCCGAAGTGAGCCAAGAGAAATAATGGCTACTTCTGTTTATATGTCAGTGCTCTGACAGAAAAGCTATTCTTCAAAGAGTTAAGCAACTTCCAGAGATGATCAGTGAGGGAAATATCGTATCTAATGTCTTGATGAAGGGAGACAGAAAGAGATGGGAAATGACAGAGGGGAGAGAGCAGGCTTGGAGGAAGAGATGGCTACATATTCACACAAATAAACATGAGTTCTATTACCATGTGCTGCAAACTGCTTTGTGCAAAAACTGTGCTGATTAAAACTACAACTAAATGCTGAATGCATGGTCTTTACAACACAACAGGACTAATTCCAAGTGTGCGTGCAAAGGGACCGCCAAACCATCTATTAAAAGTGTACGCTTACCTAGTCAGCAAATAGGCCAGTGATCACCACTTACTCTGCCTTTTAATAAAGGGATTTGAGAATATTCCCTAATCTTATGAGAAACACAGATTTTCATTATTCTTTTGTGAATTAGAATAACTGCATTATAGTAGCTGGAAAAAAAAATAATTAAAAAGGCATCTTAGTTTGTCTTTCTTCACTTGCTCCCTAGAATTATTGAACTTTAAGTTACAGTAAGAAAAAGGGTAATAAATTGGCACATGTTATATTTTATTATGGATTTTGGAAAAAGCAACAGCAGGTTTTTATGAAACACACACAGTGCCTTACATTGTAAAATTCTTCAGGGTAATCTGGCTTGTTTTTTGCTCCTGGCAATGGGAAACAGTAGTGAGATTGCCAAGACTTTGATTCTTCATTCCTCTGGGCTTCCAGTGCCCCAGAACCTTGAAAACACCAGGATCCATGACTCCTTGGTAATAGGCACTACGGTGTGACCCTGGAGCTGTGAAGCCAAATGAGCTATAAAAAAAGGACCCCACAAGCCCTAAAATATTCCAAAACACATAGATCAGCTGGTAGCAAAACTAGCCCAATTAGATCAGAAGTTCTACCTATCGTTTGTCAGAAGTTTGTGAAAACTGAGACACATCTCAAAACCAGCAAGACACAGTCATTTTTCCATGCAAAACCACATCAATGAAAAAATTCCTAGCATGCTTCAAAGCCACAGCCAGTAACTAAGCAGAAAACTAGCTTTAGGTTGGAAAAGGGACTTTGATCTTTGCTGGTCATTTAGTGGCTTTCACAGTTCCAGTGCTGGGGACAGGAGAGGTTACAGATCACTCCCATTCATCTAATGGCCTATGGTGAGAGAAAGAGAGAGAGGCAAGATTATGTGCTACTCTGCACTCCAGAATGAGCTTGGTAACACAATAAAAGATCAGACGTAGAACTGAAAGACCAGGTAGTTTGAGGTATTGTAGTTGCTACACTTGGCTATGCATATAGGCCTAAGATTGATTTTAGTTAAGCATCTGACACTGATTCCCATGGCATTCTTGCAGCTAAACTGAGGAAGTGTGGTCTGGATGATCGGGTAGTAAGGTGGATTGTGAACTGGTTGAAGGACAGAAGTCAGAGTGTTTTGGTCAATGGAACAGAGTTGGAGGCCTGTACCTAGTGCAGAGCCACAGAGATGATTAAGGGAGTGGAACAACTCCCTTATGAGGAAAGGCTGAAGGATCTGGGTCTCTTTAGTTTGGTGAAGAGACTGAGGGGTGACCTCATTAACGTTTACAAATATGTAAAGGGTAAGTGTCAGAAGGATGGAGCCAGGCCCTTCTCAGTGATGTCTAATGATAGGATGAGGGGCAATGGTTGCAAGCTGGACCACAGGAGGTTCCACAAAAGCTTAAGAAAAACTTTTCCACTGTGAGGGTGACAGAGCACTGGATCAGGCTGCCCAGAGAGGTTGTGGAGTCTCTGGAAATATTAAAAACCCACCTGGACAGATTCCTGTGTGATCTGCTCTAAGGAATCCTGCTCTGGCAGGGGGGTTGGACTAGACAGATCTTTTAAGGTCCCTTGCAACCCCTAACGTTCTGTGATTCTGTGAAGATTCATGTATTTCTATTTAATGGGACAAACAGTCCTATGTTAACTTTTTTTTCACATGTTCTTGGACAAAAATATGCTATTTCATCATATATCAAATGTCCTATGGATGCTGCTGAAAAACTATTTAACTGAATTAGTTTACGAGGTAGCCCTTGGGTTACATGGAATAACGTTCCTTCTTAGAACTCTGTTTTATGCCAGGTAATCTCTTTCCATTAAGAGGACTCTCTCTTTGGGAAACGTATTTTATTAACCTGAACTTCAGATAATTTTCTTGGTTTTTACGTCTCTTTGTCCAGATCTACCTTGTTTTGTGGTGAACTTTCAAAACTCATGTAGCCAAGTATGTGGCCACTAGAACTGGAAGTATCTAGCAAGATGAGCTCTGAGTGTGCTCTACATGTTCTTATACCCATAAGAATGAAACAAAGCAAGGGAAAGCCTTAATTTACTTTCCTTCACAAAACCTTGAGAAAGCGCAGCTTCAAATACCTTTCCTTCTCAAAACCCTGAAAAAGCACCCATTTATTTTCCTTGACCTGAAGACAGAATTTTCAAAAGAAGCTAAGCAGAACATCTATGCAGTTGCCCTGCAGGTAGACTCAACACTTCATCTCCTCTTACTATTGAACTGACCAAAAGCTCACTTAAATCAGTAAGAGTCCTTCTATGAACTTCAACAAACTTTGGATTAGACAAATCTTGCACAGGAGCAATACCTGAGCCTGCAGGTAGGAACACATTCCAAAATATTTGGAAAGAATTTTTACTTAGTACTTCAACCTTTTAAATCAGGGGTAGGAAAAAGACAAGTGCCAAGAACAACCCTTTTCTGACATTACCTCCATTTCCTAAATGTTGCCTATTTTAATAGTGGGTAGAACAGATGGTGAAATATAATCTCCACTGAGAACGAAATGACAGTGACTAGCTGTAGGGGACACTAAAGTATTAAAGAGAAGGAAATACACAAATAATGAAAGTACATTTTGTCCAGCTTGCTTTGAATGAGGCATAAAATAAAACGTAAATAATTTCTATTAGAAGGAAACCTAATGTAATGACTTTGGTATCTGCAAATAGACTGAGCTTGTATTGTATAACCTGGATTTGCACCTGAGGTAGGACAATACTACTTACCTGGATTTCACGTAAGGATTATATTAATACCATTTTCACTATCAGTAACAAATCACAAACCCAATACTATCAATATGACTGATAATAAAGAGATGTGGTTAGTATTAACTTGGATAGGCAGTAACAAAAAAAAAGGAGAGGAAATGTTGTTTAGCTGTATATGAACAAAGAGTTTCTATTAACCCGGGTTTGCAGTGAAGAAAAGCGTCAATATTACTAATATAGGTTTGCAATTAAGTTGGTGTCGATGTGGCTAGAAAAGGAGTTCATAATTAGGATAAAACAGTTAGTATTGACCTGAATTTTCAGTAAAAAACATATCTGTGTTTTAACTTGGAACTGTGAAATTCATCCCTCTGCTCTACAAATGACCATGGAATTATTAACTTGCAGTTACTTTACATTTACCCAATATGTTCTATTTTATATGACCATTTGCCTGTTACAAATGGTGAGCTGAATGTAGGGTTTCCAAAAGTGTCCAACAGTTAAAAGTATACATTTCTTTGCAAAAGCATTACTAAAGATTTTAAAACTTTACTCCCAGAAAAACTTACTGCTTCAGGAAGACTGTGCTCCTCCTCCAAATAATGGTTTCTTTATTAGAATTACTAGTTTTGATTAATTACTAATAAAATCTCTGTGACCTCATAAATAATTATCATACCCATTTATTGTAAATACTCTTGATGCTTCTAGCCAATGTGATCAAAAAGGGACTTAAATGGACATAAATTGGTTGTTCAATCAGCCTTATGCAATGTAATAGAGAAAACCAACAATGAGGAGTGTTTCTTTTAAAGTCACTTTAGAACCTGAGTATATGCTTTTTTTTGCACTTATTTTCCTATGCAATTCCAAGTCCAATATATCAAAGCAATATTCAAGGACAGACAAAAAAGGATTTTTCATACCAATGTAACTGTAGCATTAAGATTACTGAGACATTGCTCTGTATAAATGAGCCCTCAGACTGGTGCACAGAAAGGCAAAGACGTAATTTAATTTCAGTAAGCTTAAAAACACTGATTCACACCTATTTCCCCTCTTTAAAGCTCGATTATTTGCAAACCCACTTACCCTTTACCAGTGTGAGTGCAGATGTGTGTATCCAGGTTGAAATACAAACCTATTTTGTTACCTGTGCACAGGAAAGTGGTCTGGACTCTTTTTTAGGAGTGGGAGAATGCCCTGCTTCCTTTCAATAGAAAAGGAGAATATGAGCCCAGCAGCATTCTCTGTTTTAGTTTATTATATAAGTAGCCTCACCTCCTTCTTTTTCTTCATTTCCTCCTCCTTCTTTTTCCTCTGCACCATGAATCAAAGGTATCTTAACTTCTGTTGTGTCTTCTTGGTTTGACAAGGGCTCTGAATAAATTTGATAAAAAGGAGATGAACAGTAAGGCTTTTCAGAATGGACATAAAAGGATTAGCACACACTAGGGAGATTATAATTAAAAACACTGGCAGAGGAAAAGGATCCTTTTCCCTAAGGGTACAGATACAAAAGCTGTCTCAGGAAAATCCAAAGGGCTTTAGCTGAGGGCAAGGCCTTGATCCTCCAAGATGCTGAGCTTTCTGGGATTTAGCACAAAACCCCCACGTGCCTGACTCCAAGCATGGGTCTTCACTGAGACTCATCACAAGCCCAGAGACACACATATTCCAGAGTGTTTTGCTGGGCTGGCATTCCCTGCCCCAAACGTACAAGGCTTAAGTACTTGTCATCAGGAATAAGAAATGCAATATTAACTTATTTCTCTAGCAGTCATAGTAATTAAAAATTCAGCTATTATCACCAAGAATCCACAGATAGTCCTCTGCTATGGGTTGAATTTACAGTTACCATAAGAAGATCTGGCTCTACAGACTTAGCTTAGTAGTTTTGGAAAAAGAAAGGAAACTTAATCACTATTGATAATATCCAAGCAATAACTAGTGTTTTTGCCTGTCAATTTTGCTATTTGATTTCAAAGCATGTGTAGTACCTTCTACTTCCATGCAGGAGCTTTGGGAATCTGCCCCAGTTTTCACCTCCTCTTCTGCAGAAAGACCCTGCTGTCCTGTTAACATGACAAATTGGAAATGTCATTAGCACAATGGCTGCATGCAGGCAACAACAAATTCATCAGAACAGAACACAAACCTAACATATAGCATGGTCCTTTTCAGCCAAATACTGCTTTCTTTATATTAAATTAACAACGTTGGAATTATTTTACATATGAAAACGTCACTTAACAAACTCTAAGCATTAAGTATGTTAAATGGCTGGTGAAAACTGACCCTGAAATTATTTTTTTTTTCTTCTTTTGTATCTCAGCTCGACACACTGATCCTCATAGGAGCTGTTGCAAAGCGCTAGCACTTGACAGTTGATTTAGCAGAAGAAACAGAATCACCCCACAGGCATTTAGAACAACAAATGATAATAACAACGCTCTGCACCCAGGATCAATATGGTTAAATCCACATATTTGGAGACATGTTTTTTCTAGCAGTGCCTGAGAGGACTGCTTCACAACTGGATGGCACACAACTTCTACTAGCCGACAGCATTTTCTTAAGGCAGCAGAGGTCAGGCTGAAAACCACTGGATGCTGAAACTGGAAGAACTGAGGTTCCCAACCGGTTCATTATTTCTGTCTTAAAGAGTTTTGATACAAAACTTTACCTTCGGCTTGATCTTGTTCATATCCCACAGGATGCACTGGGTCACTCTCCTGTGTGCCTTTGGAGTCTTTCAGGGAGTCTGAGAAAACAGCAAACAAACAAAATCCTGCAGCAGTTTTCATGCTGGAAGAGTCTGGTGGCTATTTCAGACACAGGTAGCCCTTAGGTGCTACCTTCGTATCTGGCATGATACGTTGACAGATTTTCTATCTGTTTAACTACAGACTTATATACTATAAAAGTATACTTGTGGGTTTCAATTATTCAAATTGATTTCAAAAACTGTGCACTTACTGAGCAGCTTTTTGCCTGCAGTACAAACCTTAAATCAGAAGCTGGCAAGAAAGGATGTGTAAGAATAATCAGCAGCATTTATTTCTAATGAATGGAGTGGCACAAAGCTCTGAGAAACAGCACAAACCACCTACTTTATAAATAAAGTGATTTCTTATTTGTTTAGAACAACACTAGCACTTTCCATGGTTGATCTTCCACAAGCTTGACAAACACTTAGTCCTGTAAACCCTAGTGCAGATCCTAGCCTCATTTAAAGTGAAGGCAGAACTCCCAAGGTCACTAACATGGCCAAGACTGCTTTTCCTGTTGGGAAAAAACAGCCAAATGAACTGCCCAAAGACATACCCTGAATCAGTGGCACAGGAAGTTTAAACTAGACAAGTGCGAGTCCAATCACTGTGCTATATGCAGTCATCATAAACACACCACATTACTTTGTTGTGTTGAACGACATTTTCTGACAACAGCCACTCCTTAGTTTTTGCATGGGGGTGCATGAGAAATGCATCATTTCACTGCAGTCAGGAAATCACAACCGCACAGCCACCCATTTCAGCTCTGCTCATCTGCATAACACACAGCTTTCACTGGATAAAGAGCTCTCCTTGATTCTTGTTAAAAACCACTACTGATCTAGCTGGGCATTTCTGCAGACTGTAGAGTAAGTACACTTGAAATCGTAACAGTGAAAGACAATCACGATTTGTGTTCCAGAGTGAAACACTTTCTAAAATGCTGCTAGATGGAATACTTAAGTAACAGTGCATGATAGTAAATTACACTATGATAGTCTTTTTACTTCTGTCTCTTTCTACAGTACAGCAGAGCAAATCTTACAATATACCCAAGGATGCCCCTGTAAAACTCTGCTCCTGAAACTTGCCAAGAATAATCTCTGATGGGTAAGTGAGAAAGCTGGGTTGTTAACATCTGATCCAAATTTAATAATCTGTAGAAAAGGTATGCACTGGAAGTGTGTGGCTTTAATTAACTGCAAATAATCCCCCAAGGCAAATATTTAATTACCTGCACAGCTTCTTACTTCTTTTGTGGCGTGACAATAAATTTAGAAATCCAAGTTTGAAAGCAGAATATCTCACTGATGTACTCTGTTAAAATTTGCCCTTGCTGAACTTTTTGTCACCCTGCCGTGGACTTAAAACTCTACTCACTACTATCAACCGGACCACTGTGTTGGCCTCTCATACTAGGATGCCACATTGTGCTGTGAGTTACAAGGGATTACCCTATCAGTCCAAATCAGAGCTGAATTAGAATTTCATAAAATTCCAAGTTTAATCAAAAAGCAAGTTGAAGGACCTCTTGGTATAAATGGGAATAGCACTAAAAATCTGTGGGGAATTTTTCAAGCAAACTTTAAACCCGTTGAATTAAATTCTGGCTTTGCTTAAGTTTTTGATAAAGCTTTCAGGATACCAAACAAGCCAAGATTTCCACCACCTGTAGCCCCATACTCTAAATTATTATCTTTTTCTGTATGATTTAGTTGCATGTTTGTAAAAGCAACTGTACCAACCAAGCTGGAATCAGAAGTCCTCTGCCTTAAGCATCGTGCAGGCAGGGGCTGAACACAGCCCTTCAAACAGCCAAAAGTGATGATAAAGTGTGATATTACCTGGTCTGGGTGGGAGAGATGCACTGGCTGTGTTCCATCAGACCCTTAGAGCTATCTTACCCTACCGCACAGCACTTCATACGCCCAGACCTGTGCCTTTAATCTCAGTCCAGAGGTGCCACCTTCTCTCCCACAATGAGGAATTACTCCAATTTCATGCAAAAATCAATCCCCAGCATCAGAAGAGCAATTACGTGCTTTGGTCAATAAAAACAAATGGAGCCTAAGGAGCCTCGTGCTTGGCTGATCTATGTGCCCCATCACAGAATCACAGAATTTTCATGGCTAGGAAAGACCTTGAAGATCACTGAGTCCAACCATTCACCCAGGGGGAAAAAAAACCCAACAAAGAAAAAAACCCACAAAAGCACAACCACACACCCCACAAAACAAACCAGACAACCCACAAAAAAACACACCATGCCCTCTAGAGCATGCCCTGAAGTGCCGTATCTACACACTTCTTGAATACCTCCAGGGATGGTGACTCCATCACCTTCCTGGGCAGCCTATTCCAGTGCCTGACCACTCCTTCAGTAAAGACATTCTTCCTAATATCTAAATTACAGAACATTGTGTAGCTTATGGTAAACTACAGTTACACACACTATGGGGTGCTGTTGCTACTCCCCCTCTTTGGCACATCTGGCACTCTGACCCCACAGCTGTGCTTAGCATCAGCATTGGCCACCTCACCTGGAGACCACCTATGCCATTTGGCACATCTCCTCACACTCCCATAGCTGGCTCTGCACAGTTTATCCTTACGGGATTGTAATTGTGTGTTAAAATTTCATTGTGATCATAAGCAGTTTTCTAATTGTTCCAGGGTTTGAGAAAACAATTTAATTGCACAGAATTCCAAATTATCCCAGGCAGTACACAATGCTAATTGTGCTCAAGTGTTGTTTGTTTGAGGTTTTTTTGTAAAACACGTTTCTGAAAAAAGTGGAACCTGGGCAGGAGTTACTGCCTAGCTGCAAGAGTCCACCACTCCTATTTCAGCAGTAGAAATCAGTCTTTGCATTAGGCTGCAGATTCTGAGTTTCAAAATCTCTGAGGTCAAGACCATGTCAAAGATTTCTTCTTTTCAAATGCAAATATTAGATCAAATATTCCAGCCCAAAGGTCCAAAGATAGGTTAATTTTAAGATTAACAAGAATAAAATAAAGAAAAGGAATAAAATCAGACTTATTAAGAAAATCTGAACCAAACAAGAGTAAAAGTGTAAGACCAATCGGTCAAAAAAAGCTGTTTCCAAATAGGCTGCAATGCACAAGTGCCACCTCCAATTCACTTTGAAAGCAGTGGTGGGATTCCCACTGATGATTTACTACTTTCTGCATGCAAGTTTTCAGTAGGGTAGTGGTATTCCACAGGTTCAGCTGGCCTCTGTGCTCACTTAACCCTTCAGTGCCTTATGCATCTGGGCATAAGTCAGTATCAGAGTTCTAAATCATTCCAGCATCTGCAAAAGCTCTGGCAATCCCTAAAGCCTGCATTCAACTCTAATTGGCTAGGGAACTAACTCCTGACTTTTTAAATAGCATAAAACAGTGTTAATCTTCTCCTAACACAGCAACTTATCTGTTAGGTCACACTGCAGAATCCAAGTCAGGATACTATTTCACAGCACAGCATGTTTAATTTTTTGAAAACACATGCTGGGGACAATTTATCTTGGATAATCAGATTGGGACTGTAAGGGTTAACATTCCTCCAGGCAGGACTGAATATAGTATTTCTGATACTACACTGGAGCACAGTTCCTAATGTCACCATTCATCACTCATGAATGAACCAAACATGACATTTAATGACATAAATGAACCCAAGATAGGCCACTTTTATCTACTGTACATGAAGCATCGAAGTGCTCATTGAAGTCCGAGCATCCCATAGCTCCTTCAAACCTGCTTTTAATTGGTGGCTGCAGTGACAGTGTCCATGTCAGGGGCACTGGGCTCTGCACCCCTCAATTGTATTGCAACAAATGTCTCACAGGGCTGTATACTGGAATGCACCTGGAAATCAACCCCAGCCTTTAGCAACACATGAGGAAAATATTTGGACTTCAAGTAAGCTGACCACAATACTCCCCAAGTATATTCACTGTTCCAATATATCAACTGTATTTTAAATTCAGCTCCAAGAAAACCACATAGCTTTCAATAAACTATCAATCCCACCCTTCCTGCCAATAATCAGACACTATTTTCTCTAAATACTGCATAAATCCCCATGTTTTTCCAAGCCATTCATATTATTTTTTTTTAGCAAATGCTAAGGAAGAGAAGAAATGGTAAGATCTGCATGTTAAGTGGTTTTAATGATCTTTTAAAATTCACTTCCCCAGCTACTCTGTATGGCTTATTTACTGAGTCATTTCTAATGTGCAACACACCTGGGTCCTGCACACAGCCTAGATAAATCACGATGTTTTAGGGAGCTGGAAGAAGATTAAAGAGGGAAAAAGCTGGTCATTATGAAAGAAACAGGTTCAGTGCGTTTTATTTTTTAAGCATGATACTGTGAAAAATGACTGGAATATTTCCAGAGTGGAAGAAATCAAGCAGGCGTCTAAAATTACAGGTAATGGTGTGCACGGAGGCTGCCACATGATTAGGGTATTCTTTTGCCTCATAAACCGAGGAAAATGTGCTAAAATGAAGTACTATAAAATGGTGATTTATGAGAAGTTAGGGAGAGATTCTTGAGCTTTGACTTTAAAATGTTATTTTTATATCCACCAAGATTTCATTTTAATCTATCTATATGACAGATTAGATTTATTGGAGCCCAAGTTTATATGGCTTGGTAAAACAGACCTTTTTAGGTGCAACAACCTGTAGAGATATTTTTGCAAGTGTTTGGGTAATAGACCAGGCAGTTCATCTCTGCAGGTGGGGTCCTTAGAGTGGTGCTCCCTCTCACTCATGCTTGGAGGTGACAGAAGGGCATCTCCTCTAACCTCAACTACAGAGAACTTTCAGGTGCAGCTGGTACCATAACTGTGGGCATCCTGCTGCTGCCATCAGGGGCAGGGCCTGTTGTACAGGGCTCTGGGTAAGGAAAAAAATGAGAAAAAACCTGGCCACCTTGGTTAGACCCTTCTCAGGAGATGACGTCACACAGCTGAAGGCAAGGGTTGGGGGGGAGAGATGGAAGGAGTAGGTGCTCTCATCAGAATGATGGGAGCACAGCTGGATGGCTCCAGGTCAGTTAACACTTAAAAATAAGTACGATCTAAATAAACCAGCTAAGTAGATTAGTGTCAGCTGTTGTGGCTGCCTGTATTGGTGAAGGATAGAGAGAAATATGGGCTGCACCCTGTCTGGATGCACAATGCTATAGGTAGGCCAAATTAAAGGAAAAGACAATAAGCCTCATGGTGTGCAGCTCACAGCGAACATTATGGAGGGTGTCAGGGGAACAGGCACTTGGCTGGATGGTGATGGTTACATACCTGGTTTGAAAAAAACTCAAATCACACCACTTAGCTTGTGTTAGCCAATTTGCTTTCATATAAATCCTTCTAACCAAGGGAGAGAAAAATGTTATCACTGCAGCTGGCATGCAGAGCCACAGCTCCGGTTGGGGGTGTTGAATCTCTTCCATTAAAAAGGTTCTCTTTCAGTTACCTATAATTGAAATTTTTCAGGCTGAAATTTTCCAGGTCTAATCATAGCCCAAGGGTGAAGTAAAAACATTTCATTGGTAGCTGCTGAGCACTCAGCACTTCTGAAAATCAGGTCATTCATTTAGATGTCTTAATATATACTTAAGAGCTGATTTTAAACACCTCTTTTTGAACATATTGGCCTTTCAGTCAATCTTTTTCACCCACTTATCAATGTCTAATTTACGTCGATTTGCACAGCTCCCCTGCATTTGAAATGCTCTTTCAGTTTACCCCTTCTCAATCATTTATGTCCTTAAGACACCAAGGTTTTTCCATGGGGAAAACTACACCTGGCCAAACAGGAATTTTATATCCATTATGTTTTACAGGCAGGATACTCAAAGGCTTCTGGGTTGCACAAAGTGAGTTTTCAGGGCTAGCCCCGAGACAAGGGATATACCTAATTCTGTTTCTGACAACATAAACCCTCCAGCTGACTCCATTTCAGAGCATGTAGAAAAATAGTGACTTGCTTTAAATGGCGCTCCCATAGGAGCTCAGACTTTGGTTAACACCTGGAAATAATTAATTGCTACTTTATTTTTAAAATTAATTAGCATATGATTTAATTTAGTTGACCTTCAAATGAAAATTCAGTTCTTATTAAGTGGTAATGAATTAAAATCAGTGTATTGTGCACAGAAACTTTGCCATGATTACTGAATGGGGAGTTCATTCTTCACCTACACTAAATCCGGTTGCTTATTTAATTCTTCTGCCAGAAAGCCCTTGAATTAAGTCAGGTTAAATAGTAATTTGTAGGACAGGTAATGCCGATGAAGATGGAGAATACTCTCTCTCTCTCTCACACACACACACAGCTTTAAAAAAAAAAATCACAGGTTCAAAACAAACCACAGCTATATACAATGGTCCATTTAAAATGTGTTTGTAGTCCCAGCGTAATCTTGTATGGACAGGCATACTAGGCTGAGTGCAGCCTGTCTGATACATGTTTTATCAGCTGCATAAACATTAATGACTTTAATCACTTTGTTCTGCCCTTACACTTCATAAAGAGAAGCATCTCTAACTTGAAATATGCTGTATATAAAGGATATACTTCCACATGCACAGTAATGAAGCGCTACAAAGGTGCTGCCTAGAGATGTCAGCTCTTCCCCCAAGAGCTAATAGTTATGCATGCAAGTTTTCAAGGGTAAAATTGCCACATTTCTTTATGGTAATTCCAGACAGTGGAAACAGAAACTTGGCACAGGCTGGAATAAGAGGATACCTCCACTGCATAATATCAAACACCTTTATTTTATTGGAATATGACTGTTCTGGTTTCAGTTTTTTTGTTTTGTTTTGCTTTTTCCTAAGGACAGACAGAGCACTCCAAAAATTCAGTCTGCTCACAGGCCACACACAAAGAGGGTCTATGTGAGCTGTTTTCCTTGGACGATGTCTCTGCTATTGTGAATAACAGGAGATATACTTACTCATTAATATGAGTTTTGTAATCTCACAGTAGGTTTTAATTTGGAGTCACTCAAACCATGATTCCTACACTGCTCCACACACTTATCACAAAAGTTCCCCCTTTTCTCAAAAAAACCCACCTGATAAAGACGACTCAGGTAAGACAAAAATGCTACAATTTCACAGTAGCAGAGATGCATGTGATCCATTTCAAACAACATCACATTTTAGAGCAACAAATAACTATTTAAATGTGTTTGCCATATTCTAATCCCACAAATAGGAGAAAACAAGCAGAAAAACTACTAGTCAACTCAAACTGGAGACAGAACACTTGTTTTGGTGCACTCACCAGACCTGATCTTTGAAAGACTTCCATAGTAGGCTTGGAAACCTCCTATTCCAAGTGGTATAAACTATGCATTATGGAAATATGTAGCCTAGATTGTTTGCCACAAATCTTCTTTTGCAGTAATTAGGTGGAAGGACTGGAAAAACATAATTTCTTTAAATGCTGTTCATCCAGTTCATTTAGTTGAAGATAAATTACAGAAATTAGTATGTTCTAGAACCTGGCAAGGTTTAGCTGTGTTAACTCAGTGGGCAAACAATTTGAAGGCTGAAATTTATTTTTGAGAGCAGCAGGTGTTTTCAGAAATGCCAGGATTTTGTAAAAGTGCCATTTCTCAAGCAGTAGCAAGTTTTTGGTAACACTAGTATTAATTCTAAAACAACTCAAAATCTAAAACTAAAAAATTTAAAATCTTCTATTGGAATTAAAACTATGGATTGAAAGTATGGGCTGGTGAATGTGGCCACCTCATAATTCAAAATTCTTGGTTATATTAAAAAAACTAGCAAGTAAATCCCTACATGTTCTTTTCCCCACCATTTCTTTCTTCTTCTTGTATGACTATATACAAAATAGATGGAGGAGAATCTGTCTTGCTTCCTTTTCCCTACCAGATGCTTTCCATCTTACTTCTGAGGAGTGGCAGGACATCAAAGAGAAACTGCCCCTTGTATTTCTCAGGGCACTATCTCTTCTGTCAACCTCTCAAGAGAAGAGAGGAAAATGCTATACTCTTAGTATATTACAGGGAAAGTGAGACCTAGAGCACCTATAGATTTCCTGAGAAAACTAATAAAATGGGTGAAAAAACTGGAGCGGTTACACATTGAGAAGGTCACTGAAAAGCTTATCAGAAGATGTACTCCAAGCAATACCAAAAAGTTGGGACCTTCAGTAAGACTGCAGGCAGTAAAAAAAAAATAAATCCAAACCCAATGCTTCACTGTGACCCTCACATTACAAAACAGAAAAAAACCAAACACATCTGATGGGACATCTTAGACATACAGAATACATAAACAGGCCAAATGTCAGCAAAAGAGAGAAATGAATGACATGAAATCACCAACTATGCTGGGGCTGAATCCATCACTATTTTTGCCTTCCACTACCCTTGCAATGACTTTATGAAGATACCAAAAGCAAAAGCCAGTGCTTCCACAAGGGTCTGTGGTTGGTTGTTTTTTTTCTTCTCTGCAGAATCAATCAATCAGTTAAGAGAGCACTTAAATCAACCTGCCAAAGGCTTTGAACTCATAATCAGGTAGGTATGCTGGCTCTCTAGCATGTGTCTTTGGAACAAAAGGGCAAGATCTCACACCCCGTCACACTTATCTAGAAAAATGAGAAGAGAGTCAAGCAGCAATGCTGAATTAAACATTAAATCTTTTAAAATAAATAAGTTAATGGATGTTAATAATTATGTTATCTCAGTAAAATGCATTAAAATTTTCTATTAGTCTTTCTTGAAGGCTGCACTGATGGACTGTATTTATTATAGATAGCATAACTCCTGTTTTCAATTACCAGTAGCGAACATTTTATAAATCACCCAGGCTGTTTCCTGATGTACCCCCACAAAAATGCCCATAAGTGTAGACCAGCACAAGCAATTAATAGCATGATATCACAAGAGCATCAAAAGCAATATGTCTGTGCACTGGTTCCTATCTGTAAACCAACAACTCCACAGGAAGAATCTCAGCTTGAAACATTTAAATTGGATAATCTCTCTTTTTTGTTTCCTAAACTCCCTGTCATTTGGCCCTGTGACACTTTTAAATATTTATCACAAACTAAATGATCTGAATGCCTAGCACAGTCTGCAGAAGATAAACATTACTTTCTCCCTCTCAGTTATGACTTCATCTCCTCCTGTCTCCTCTTGATGTGTTTATAGCTATTGTGTTTTTCTTTTTCCCCATCAGAAGAGCACTGAATAGGGAGTTAATATTGCTAAGATAAATGTGCACACTTAACTTTATGCCTGTGAGCCATCCCAGTGAGCCCAAGCTTTGGGCTTATTTCTGATATGTCATGTATGATATTTTAGGTATTACCTCTATAACAAGGGGACTTGGAATTCATGGCATCTGTCCTACCAGCATAACAGCTGGTGCCAAGTACTTCATTACAAAGACTTTTGTAAATGAAAATCCAAGCATTGACCTATTTCTATATTGTTTAACTGGGATTTTTGGCAATTTCCAGACAAAGGAAAAGCAGGCCTTATGAAATGTCCTCTTGGGATTGGATATTTTGAAATGTAATTTACAATCTGTACCTTTATCCTCACTCAGCTCTCTTTCTTCTGATGATGATAGGCTGGCTACAGCTGAAGGTTTTGTCTCATCTATGAGAACCAAGGAAATGAAAGAGATGTTATTCATTAGATAGCAAAGTGATGAACTTTACTGAAAAAAAGCATTACACCATATTGAAGCAAGATGTTAGATCTGAATTTGATTTTTTGGGCTTCCACCCATTCACATTGCCTTCACCAGCCATTACTGGTCTGATTGTCTTTCCTAAGCCAGGGATAAACTTACATTACAATACTGCCAGATCAAGTCTATATTTCAATTCCTCATCATATAGAGAGAGCAGCAGCTATTGGTTTCATGGGTAGGCTAGTGTTGCTATTTGCTTTGAGATTCCTTTTTTCATTTAATCTATCTATTTTGAGAAAAAAACAATTAAGCTATTCTTAACTTTAATCATGTCCATAAATCCTATTGGAATAAAAATGATTGCATGCAAATGCTTTCCTGAATTAGAAGCTTTCACGAATCAGGCCTGAAATACAGCAAGACCCTGAAAATCTACAGCCTGGAGTTTTTTAGTGGTTGAGCATGTGAATAACTAGTGTAGTTAATAGATAAAACCAGTGCCTGAGTTTAATAGATTTTTTAAAACTTTCACTGTTACTTTCTCTTTGTACTTTTTATAATTTAAAAACCTTTATAAGCCTTTGTTTTCATTTCTACCTTTTAATTACTTTCTAAAGAACTCATCTCTGATGACAGGTTTTTTTTCCTAATATAGACATTGAGTATTTTTAACAACTTGAAATAAGATCTCTAAACCACCTGCCATTTTGTGTTTCCACCAGTTAACTGTGAAGTTCCCTCCTGACTGGAGGCTGGATTAAAAAAACCCACACAGTAACAGCTGAAAAATTTCATGCCAGTCTTTGTACATTACAAGTGGCTTTTTCATCTATTGTGTAGTAAGAATATATACAACTTTATGTAATAGATGGGGTATGAATATCCAGTTTCTATTTTTTTCTCCTATCTTTTCTTTCACAATATAGAAAGTACACACTCTGTGATTTGTCACACTCGGATGAAAGTTTTACCTTTTGGTTTAGAAAATACAAATAAGAACTTCAATATTTTAATAGGATTGCTCCTTCCCATGATCATTCCTAGTGCTTTGAAACATTTTAGGCACACAGTTGCACATCTTAGAAAATCAGGTCATTTCCTACTGCCAAGAAAGGGAAAAGAAGCAGCAATCCTGAAAGTTGCCAATGATGTTTTGTCTCCACAAAGAGCAGAGTGGAAGTCAGCAGCAACTCATTAGCAGAACATAACTAAAGTAATTGTACACCTCAGTGTTCTTATCACTATGTGAACCAGCAAGGATAAACGTTAAGCCAAATCATTTTTTCCTGTAACACTGTATGCCTGTGGCTGAGGAGGTGATTCATGGACTATGTGTAGGCACAACACTATCTTTAGGCATGTACCTAAAACGCATTCCTAAAGTATGGTATGTTCTGGATCTGGGACCTGAAATGTCTGGATCTTTTCTTTGACGCTCT
>NW_009953652.1:2206570-2217070 GCF_000747805.2 Chaetura pelagica | reverse complement strand
CGCTCTTCATTAGAGTAACAAAATGTGACTACCAGTACCAGATAGCAAAAGAATGTATATCGTGGCTCTGATAAACCAGCTCTGACAGCTTGTAACATAACAAGTCATAATGACAGTCTGGGTAAAAACACAATACATTTAAGACACCTCCAGTAGCAAAGTAATAATTTAGAGAGGTACAGATTCCTTACTTCTCTCAGGAAAAATGAAATGTATCACATTCAATTGAACGGTTTTGCAAATCAAAATAACCACCCCACCAGAGCGAATACACCTGACAAGCACAATGGGCTATATCTGGGGTCTGAAGGCAGTAGTATAGCTAGGTTTCACAGGAACTTCTGCATCTGGAGCTAGGAGCTCCCAGCAGTACCAGCTCCAAGGTGAGCTAGCACCAAGCAGTACTACTGGGTACAGTTAAAAGCTCAACATCGCTCAAAGGTATCCCGCTGCCTAGTAAAAGATTCAAACCAGAGCCTGGATTCAGATAGAGCAATTCATTACCCCCTTCTCCTTGTCCCTTTCATCTGTTCAAACTCTGACTAGCATAAAAGTGAAAAACCCAGGAAAGGAAATGTGGCTGTCCCCCAGCACTTAAAAAAACCCCCACAAACCACTGCCTGCTTATCTTGGGGAGGTTAAAGGGCCTGGGTCCAAAGCTTGCTGAAGTCCATGAGAATCTTTTTTATTCTGTAATACTGTGTGCCAATGGCTTCTCATCCCACCACTTCCCCCATGCAAGGACATAAAGAGGAGGTGATGAAGACAACATGAAATACAGAAGGACTTCAAGCACTTGCAGACAGCACCAGCTGTTAAGTCGTAGTTGCAGAACATGTGGAGTGCACTTCCACACATGCAGTGCCCAATGCATAGATAATAAAAAAACCAAACCCCAAACAACAACAAAAAAAGACCCTCTTCAAAAGAGTCCCTCATCTGGAAACAGCCACGATGCAGTAAACAAATCAGGTAAATTAAGGATCTCAGCCTTCTCTCTTTGTTTTTTTGCTGTTTTTACTGACTGGCCTTCTTCAGCTCAATGTTCTGCATATGGAAAAAAATCTTTAAGTCTGATTAAAAAAAATCAAACTGTTTTATGTTCTGTGAATTAAGCATGCATAGGCAACATCCTGCACTACTGCAAGAAAAAAACAAACATGCTAATGCAATACTATGCAAAGAGAAACCCTAAGACATTTTAATTGTCACTGCAGCTCTTTTGATAACTGATTATAGTTGTCTTTTGCATTGAATGGAGTTGTGTAGGATGAAAAATACAATTATAAACACAAAAAAATAGTAGAAAATCTATTGTGAACAGAGAGATGCATTTTAAAATATTGAAGTGACAATTATTTATAAGCATGCCAACTGCAAAACCCACTGCTCTTGAACTCTGACATTCATTCTCAGTATATGCAATCTCTTTCTGTATGGATTTAAATCTTCATACCCTCTGAGAGTTCTGTAGACAATTTATTAAAATTTGAAAATACCCTTTAAAATCTTCAGAAGTATAGTTTTCAGCAAAGGAAGCCTGCTTCCTCCTTCTTCAAATTTCATTTTCCACCATTTCTATTCTATGCAGAGGGGTACTCTATTGTAGACAGAGAGAAAATTATTTCTTTCTAGTTGGAGGATTAGCTAGAGGTAGTCCACCTTAAAGGGAGAATGTAGAGCTAGTAAACTTTGCAATACATTCATTCATAATGAATGGAGTTGTGGTCTCTAATGGGTGAATTGCTCAAGACCTGAGCTAATCTGCTGAAAATGTACAAACATTCTCTGTCAATAGCATTGACTAAGGTTATTGTTCACCAAGGAGTATAAAACCTAAGTCAGTCCTATAAGGAACTGGGCACAAACCTGCTTCTTGGCTCTGGGCCTTGGTTTCTTCAGCGTTTTGCTTCTCCTCAGTGCTGTCACCACCTATTGAGGAGAACATAAAAATTATTTATGATACATCACTTTATTGGTAACAGCAGCAGCCATAGTAATTGTAACTGGTTCAGCACATACTGCTAATTTACAGCAAGGCATCATGGTAGAAGAAAAAAGATATAAAGGTAAGTTGAAAAAAAACAACATGCAGATGTAACCGGTTACATTTAAAACAGTCAAATTTCCACATCTCAAGCTGAGGCAGGAAGGGTAGATTAAAGATTTTATCTTAACAGGCACACTGGAAATATCTGAGTACCAAATAGGGATATGATTCCCTAAACATCATCTGCAATAGGTGAAATTATTGCTTGATTTTAGTTTCTGTATTTTATAGAGATTTTTTTCTAGGATTACCTTCCTCCAGTAATATTTCCACAAGATCACTGGAGTGGCTGTGTTTCTGACTTCCAGAACCTACTTTAATGCCCACGGAAGGAAAGAAGAGGAGGGCTAGAATTGCCTGAATTTTATTTTAAAGCCAAAGACAAAACCACACATTGCATAAAGTATACAAACGTATCACAAATGACTGCAATGATCACAGCAAAATAAACCAAAGTAAGATTGCTAGAACTGAATGCATTTCCCCCTTTTCACATTCCCATCCAATCCCAGTTTTCCTCACTACTTTGCATTCACATGTGTTACCCACTTCCTTCCCTCCAGCTCCCTTTGTGAAGGCTGGTACCAAATAGCAAATTACCACTGAGAAAAGTAATTCCCTGGGGAACATCTACGGACACGACATCAACCTCTCTTAACCTTTGCTTGGCCCAATTAGAAACATATCATGAAGTCTGTATGTTCAAGGATAGAGAAGGCTTCATAATAATACTGGAGGCTGTGGTGCAGCATTCTGGATCAGATGTGATGGCTACACTCCCCCTTTTGCAGCACGGTGAGACAGATGACAAGAACAGCTGAGTACCAGCCTTAATGAGGCATTTGAAAAACTGACTGCTGAGCATATATACACTGGGAGAAAGGAAATTCACTCCTAGGCCTGTAAATGGCTTGATAATGATACACATATTTTTTGCTGTGATCTTTTCTGGCTCCTGTTTTTTTCTGATTACAGCTTCTCTAAGCAGCACAGTTAAAGTTCCTCGTGCCGTCACCTTGATTTTACTTAACACATGGAGGCCGTTGAAGAGAACAGCAGTAGCCCAAATGCAATTAGATGGATGGAAGAAAAACAGTGAAAGTGTGTGTTTTTCAGAAGGAAATGTACATCTGGTGGCATGCTGCATTCAGCTAATATTTAAAGGCTAAAGAGATGTGATGCTCTCCCACTTTCCAGCAGGCAATACATCCTGGCATCCAGCAGATGGGACTAGCGGAGAAGTATTCCCAGGCTGACCCTGCACAGAGCTGCTCTCAGGAGGAGAGGAGATGGAGATGGAGTTTGACACTCCACCTGAAAGGGGAGAGGTGGGCACAGAGTGGCTGATGGCCATCAGTGGGGACTTGGGCTCCCACCTGCTTGGTAACTCTTGGTACTCATCTTTACCAGCCTTAACGGACGACTAGCTATTGTGATTTCTTAGCACATTAGTAAGCTCTAGCTTGCTAAAAATTGCATTACACGGATGACCAAAATAGTTTGATAAAACCAGCTGAGTTTTTTCCCTTCCCAGGTTGAAATCACAAAGTATTCTTTTCAAATTAGGATTCTGCCTCTCCACACACAATAGGAGAACTGCATGCGAAACAGGGAGTCAGCTGTACTAGAAGATAAACTTTTCTTTGCAAGCTTTGCAGCAAGCAATTAATAAGGTAAAAAATCCTTTGTTTTTCAAAGGGATAAAGTCATCTAGCTGAGGAACTGCAGAAAGGAACAGTGCATTCAAGAAAATACATTCAACAGTGCAGTGACACTTGAAGTCTTTCCCATTCAGTTAGATCAAAAGAGAATATTGCGTCACTGCAGAACAAGTGATGCCAGAGCATAAAGGATTTCCTTATGGCCAAGCGCAACAGGTTCCATTTTACATAGAAAGACTTTACATTCAGAAAAAGTAAGTCAGGCATAAATGGTAACTACCTATATATCACTGAAAATAATTTCACCTTACTGCATTCACAATGTAAAACTGCGCTTCCAGACAATACTTATTTGGCTAAAACCAGGTATTTCAAGGATTCATCTACATTTATTGCCAAAGGACTACATCTCTTAATAAAAAGTCTCTTACTCAGAGCAAATTTAAACTACCAAAGAAAGTTTCAATGATTGTCTGGTTCATCAGATTATCAGATAAAGCACATATTCATCAGTTTATTTTGCCAACCCTAAGTCTGTTATTTCACTGGACATTTAAAACTGGTATAAGAGAATGATAATTACAGTGGATTCTCAACATGTTTTGGATATTGGATTCTTAACATGTTTTCCATCTAACACCTCCTTTTATTCCTATAGAAAGAAAAATGCAAAAGACTAAGCAGATGTTTCACCTCTTGTAGTCTGCTTCAGTCCAACAGACTTACTGGATCATGACACGAAAATGTATCTTGATCAGCATTTTGAAAGTACCTTTTCTCTACGGACAAGTGATCCTCAAATAAATGACTTGCAGAAGAAAGAGTTAAGCTCTGCTTGGCCTGGAGAATCTCTTCCTCTCAGGAGAAATGGAGGAAGTGGAATATGAATACACTAATAAAAAAGCAAACTACAGGGTGGAGAAGTGACTAATCCCAACGTGTCTGGCAAACAGTTTTTTCCATTAAAAAAAAAATCTTTCTAATAACCCTCTCACCAAGTGTCTTCTACTGATGAAGAGTCTTTCTGTAATTATTGCTCTCCACTGGAGCTGGGTGCATGGCAAATAGAAAGCCTTTAAGCAGCACATGCTCAAGGCAAAAAGATGGAAATATATTTTACTAGAGTAGCAAGCCAGTTTTTCACCATATTTTTATTCACCCCTGGCTCTCCTTTTCTCCTGGCAGAAAAGCCAGACCCAGTGCATTTCCCTTGAGTCTTCTCCATGACATTATTAATAATAAAAATGTCTTTTCCACTGGATGGCTCCTGCCATCTCTCTCTTTCCACTACTGCAGCAGTTGGCAATTGCATTTCCTTTAGGTAAAAGCTGTCCCCACAATATCTGCTTTTCTATTATACTAGTAATTGAACAGCAATCTGTCACTCATACCAAAGGAGATAGAAAAAAGTGGTGAATGACATGTCATGTCATTTTAGGCCAGCAAATGTAAATTATTTTGAGCCACATCAAAAGACAAATGGCAACATCTGTTTCTTTTCCCTAGCATGGCAGTCAGTGGAAAAAAAGCAGAGTTTGAGAATTACAGAAGCACCGTACAAACAAAATAAGCACATCAGACTCTAAAATACCCACTTCTGGACATATAGTTTGCCTTCCCTTGTCAACCTGACTACTGCCTGGTCAGCACCTGCTCTCTCCTCTTGGCCCTTTTCTTTGGGATCAGTAAGAAAATCCCACACCCCTCTCAATGATACATATCCTCATTTATGTTTGGTAGAAAACAGGCTAAACAGTGATCAATCAGCATGCTCAGTAAGCTGGCAGAGCAAGAGGCACTTCTAACTCCACTAGAAAACCAGATACTCCGGAAGTGCCTGCTCACTTTATGGTAAGGAGAGGTATTTAGCACACACATTCACAAACCAGCTACAGTAGCAGCCCCAAAATTAAGCAGATGAAATGATAAATAAAAAGCTGGAAGTCAGATGGGAAAGGGTTGGGACAGGATCCCTATGAAAGGCCGGAGAACAAATTCTTAACAGCAGCGCCAGAGTAGGTTTTAGTATTCTTCCCATTTTCAATGCAAAAGCCTGGAGGCACATGGCTTTTACATCTCTCACTGTTCTTGTGACAAACATGGCAAGTAAAAAATATTAATAGCCTGCTGGCCTCTTGGCTCTTCCCATTTCAGAGCTGAGTAAGTGCCAGGTTTGCTCACACACCTACTCCTCTTCAGCAGTACCTTTCTTGACAGTCAGTGATGTACCTAGAGCTGAGGCTAAAGTCAGTGTCTCAAAAGCTGGCGCAAAAAAGACATTTTCCTGAAGAAAACTGAATTTAAGATAACGTATTTATAGCTAAAGGAAGAAATTCTGCATAGCCAGTATAAACCAGACTACTTCTACCTCTCCAAGTTAGATATTAATGATAATAAAATTGTTTTTACTACTGAGAAAGTATACTGTACTTACATCATCCACAGTGTGTCGATGAAGTAAAGTTCCTTCAAACAACCTTCTTTTTTGGGAGTAGAAATAAAAGAGATGAGGGCCATCACCTCAAGCTCACATCTTGTTTGCCACTCTCATATATCTGTACAAGTGTCACATGTCCAAGCATGGGGTTTGATCCTTTTATATTCCCATATAAAATTTACCATGCGAATCTGGGTGCATCCTTTGGTCCTCCAGTGTCCCGGTTTGAGCCAGGATAGAACCAATTTTCTTTCTAGCAATTTTACTTTTCAGTTAAGTCTCTTCCAAGTAACTGCACTTGCTGAAACTAATGGCATGTTTTCCAGTCAGTGTCTAGAACTCTTAGCACTCGACATTTATAATTACTGCTGGATTACGTTATGCACAGCCAAGACCACTGCTTGGTTCTGCTAAACACCTTATGCTCCAGAAACAAAAGGGAGGAAAGGGGTCACACCTACGACCCACAGTCACCAAAACTGACCAAAGTATTCCAATCCCATACACATTATACTCAGTATGAATCTGAGGGATCATGAGGGTGAAGTTCTCTTTGTCTCTTTGTCTGTGGCTGGTGTCCTGAGAGGACTCCATCTATTCATCTGCCTTTGATCCCGATCCATGTGTTCCTGAATCCATGTGTGCCTGCATCCAGCTCCTGTCTGCTGCTGACAGTCTAGGACTTTCCCAGGGCCTGCCCTGCAGCCCTGGTGGGGAGTCAGCATTATTCAGGGCAGGGAGAGTGATAGTGGCTTTGTATATATTTGTATGTACATCATTATTTTCTTCCTCATCACTACTGTCTCATTAAAGCTGTGTAGTTTAGTTTCCAGCCTCTAAGTCTCTCTCCCTTATTCTCTCCCCTTTCCCTTTAGGGGAAGGGAGAGGGGTTAATAGAGAGCATATGTCAGCCATTTAATTGCCAGCCCAGCATTAAACGTGACATCCAGGTATCCAGCGACCATGAATCTCTCCTGTGGTCTGGCCTGCAAATCTCTCTCCAAGCTGGGCCATGCTTCCATGACAAATACAAATGCAAACCAAGATCTGGCAGATAAACAATGTCAGTTTTGAATTGTGTTTTTTACAGCACAAAAATAACGCCATGGTAATCCTACTAATGATGTGAAGGTCCTTCTAGGATACAAGGGAAACTAATTAATTAAAAAGTTAAAAAAATAAGCCTTGATCTTACAGTTGTTACATTCTGCACACATGAGTAGATATGCTGACTTCAGTGAAATTCCTAATATGTGAGACAGCACACATATATCCATATATACACTAAAGATCATACAGCCTGCAACCATTTTCAAACTATTCCAGGGGCAAAATTATATCAGACATAAAACAAAAAGCACATATGCACAAAGGCTATTATTGTAGAACTACAAACATGTTAAAATGAAGCATCAGGGTGGTGGCCTGAGGTTACGGAACATTTTCAGTTTGCATTTTAATTTCTTTTAATTAAATTATGATTTAGGTCAGTTTTAATCACTATTTGTATATAACCCCTTTGGGTTAAATTTTATGAAAGGTTAGCAAAGAGTTATCTGCAGTAATTGTTTAAAGGAGGTATGAGACTTCTTCCCTCTGTGCTGCTTCAACCATTTCCTTCACTGCAGCCGCAGACCTGAACGCGCTGCTGTGGATGCACCCAGCCTAGCAGAGCTGTCAGCCTAATAAATAACAGGTTTTCATTTTCATGCAGCATTTTGTCAGGAATTGTCAGAGAGTGTAGGAAAAGAATGAGAAAACTGTACCTCGTGGGGATTATCTCAGAGGTTAAAAATAACACTATTGTATTTCACTTATTTAACGTCCTGAGAAATATAGAAGCCTAATGTAAAGCCCAGTGAAGTCAGTAGGCGTGTTCACCTTGCCTTACTCCTCCGTGGATCACAAAGCAAGTAATTCAGCTTCATTATACCTTTCCTGGCTAGGGAAGAACCAGGGGACAACAGCTACAGCATCAAATTAGGTGCTTGGAAGACACAAGCACTCAGATTTGTCCTAAGCCACTTCATACATAACATTGCTGGGAATCTTGCGGGAGTATGGGTTTTTCACTGGGTGCAATTCTTCTTTCTGACATACAGTGTGACTCAGATTTTGCGATACAGGTGCCTGGCAAGACACATCCAAAATGTCATTTCCAAAGATGATGATCATTGCTCTTTCTGATAACCTGCAACCATGACTGTTCAAAACAAATGTAAGCAGACATCTCCTGGAAGCCTAAGCTCTCCAAAATAACCAGAATACGGACATCACAGCCTAGACCTTCATACACAGTCTGTATAGAGGACAAAGACACAATTGGCATTTTGATGCAAAAAATATACATATGGTAATGCACAGGTATTATCACTCTTATCATAGTATACAAAAGTGGCCAGAAATTGCTCATGTGAGCTGATATATGTTGGCAAAGGCAGAGCTCAGAGCAGAACAGAAAAGCCCTGACTGCCAGCCCTAGGGGCACTCCTATTTAAGAGAGAGAGAGAGAAAGGGACCACATATGTGAAAGGTGCATAATGCAATCTCAAGTTTTATTGTTATTACTTCAATTTACTATTTGTTTGTACTTTCTTGGTATAGGGACTATGTAACTGCACAAGACTTAAGGACTGCAGCACAGCTTTCTTTTCCAAGCCACATTCAAAATAAGACATGAGATCTATTTAATTTTTTTTTTTTTTTTTTTTTATTTTTTTTTTTTTGCATACAAGTCACAAGATCATGTGGTGCAGCAATATAACCAAGTGGAGAAATGGACAGAGAAGCCACACTGGAGATGTTAAAAAACCCCACAAAACGTGAACCAAAACATGCACTATTTTGTGTCCATATTTCAGAACTAAGGGACTAGCCCTGTCTTCTAGACTGGACCTGAATAATCACGCTGGTTTAGTGTTACTCACATCATGGTCAGAAATGAGAAATTAATTCCTTGACAGATTAATCCCCTGCAGGTATGCTGGTTTGTCACTGTGTATAATTCTTCTCTGACAATATTGCATTAGGCACTTTAGTAATGTAGTATTTTGCACCTTAGCTCATCTCAGGAGAAAGAAAACCTACTCTGAAGCATCTAGTGTGAAAATAGGAACTGGAATTGTTTGCCTGGTATGGTTTACACACACGTGCATTTGGCTGCTCAAAGAAACACAAATGGTTAAATGGTCGGCACAACAGCACCATGGGTCACCCATGGGGGCCAAAATAGGTGACATTTCCAAAGTCATCTTGTGTAGCCACTGCATGGCAATTTAATGAAACAGTAGAAGCCACTTCAGCAACAAAAAATATTCTCCTCAGAAGGGTTTGCTTGGAGAGAAAATACAAATAAAAATACAGATAACATCTTGGTTTTCCCCTGGCTAAGTGGAAAGTGATCACCTGATATTCTGAGAGCTGTAATCAGTCAAGACAGATGATGGACTTCAAAAAAGAAGTGAAAAAAGAAGCTATCAACCAAAGTGGACAGGGGTTAATAGCATCACTTTAAACATAACGAATCTGCATTAAGGTGAAACATTTTACAGATATGTTTGATATACATGCTTCCCAGGGAATTTCTTCTGTAGTACTTTATCTTAATTTAAAATTTTATTTAAGGATTTGGCTTGGTGGCAAAAAGAATACAGTCACTTCTAAGCTATTTTAATAAGAAGTAGCACTTTTAAGGCTGAATAAGAGAGCATGTGTTTTTGAAGTATAATTATGTGTCTAGATGTTCATTTTCAGTAGATTATGAGTGGAGTAGAAATTTACTGAAGAATATTACTGCCCTGTGGGACGCAGAGAAGAAATGTAGCTGCAATTTCTCAAATGATAGAAGAATTGCTTGCTACAAACCAAGGAAGATTTAAAAACTAATCAGAAGTCAAATCTAGTTAATATTAATCCATACCTTAAAGAGAGAGACAATCAGGCCTGCATAGTATTAGAAGGCTCTTAGAAAAGATGCTTTGAATGTGTAATGGTAACACATAGCAGCTGTTGCACGCACCCCCCCTAGCCTCAGGTTGATTAAGCCCATGTTGAAGGAAAGCAGCACAAGCCAAGCACTGTTGACTTTTGTGGGTGCATACACTGCATCCCTCTCCATGAAACTGAGAGAGTGAGCAGCAAAGCTGCAAAAATCATGTCCTATAAAGGAGGACAAGGAAGAGGAAGCCTTATGTTAAGCTAACAATTAAAGGACTCGGCTGTAAAATTAGTTTGATTTTATGGTCTCAACGCTATGTACTTTTTGTCATTGGACAAAAATATTCTGGGAAAAGGGAAGAGGAGTCAGGGTGTCTCCTCGGTGAGCATCCTACCTGATTGCCATGACCTGCTGA
>NW_009953652.1:2151728-2206483 GCF_000747805.2 Chaetura pelagica | reverse complement strand
TGCTGAACCAATGAATCAAGATAAGACGCCATTTTGCCTCATTTCTACTATGTACTCCAACCACGAGACTGATGTTGCTTGTGAAAGGAGCACAACGGATTCTAGCCAAGGCAGGAGGCTGCTGGTGAGCCTCAACTCTTGACGCTGCTGAGCAAGATTTCAGACATTTGATGTTGCCCTTGAAAGCTCAAGGGTCGGTAGTGTGATGACCCCATCAGGCAAAGAAAACAACTCTACCAACTATCTTAAAGGTGACTCATCGTGTTCATTGTGACCTTCCTGGCTTGACTTATCCATCAGAATGTTTTCCTTCCCACGAAGTGAAAAAGGTTCATCCTGAATGAGCAATTCCAACAAACCAGCAACTTGCACATACAGTGGCCTCAGCTAAGGTGATCATGTGAGACCAATCAATCAATCAATCAGGAAGGATCTGGTCATTCATTTTGGAGGAAACTTACGAGAGGGGCTGGAGCAAGACAACTTGCAGAGCTCCAGTTCTGCCTTCACATCCTTTGAGAGAGGGAAAGGAAGATCCTGACCTCAGGAGGCACAGAAATGGCTTTTGCTGCATGGATTGACCATCTTTCTCCTGGAGAAGGAGAAAGATCAGGCCTTTATGCTGCTGCTGTTAGATGTATTAGTCATCTTTGGTACAATATTGATCACCTGCAGACCATGATGGTAACGGATGGGGCAGCTCTTGGGCAGGCTCCATTTTATATCTCACTGAGAAATCCCGTAAGGAGAAAGGGCAGTTTTGCTTCTCCCAGTATCAAGTATCACACACCTTGTCATTCAGCACATATAGAAGGATATTTGGGGAGGTAGCTAAGAGAAATAAGGAATATTTTAAAGATTTGTTTTGTTAGACTTTGGAAAAATGGTTTGCTTTGGGTTGGTGACAATCAGCAAGGATGAGAACTGGTGACCTGCAGCATTTGTGCTAACTCATGGCTGCTACACCATGACCAGTACTGCCATTTTGCCTATGTAATTCCCTTAGGATTGTGTTATGAAGCTACTGAAGTAAGACATGCTAAGTTTTGTTCAGAGCCAAACATTTTCTGCTCACCTGAGACTTTACAATCACACAATCACTCAATCACTACGTGCACCTGACTGAGGGGAAAGGCAAAATTATGACCAGCTGATTTTAGTCTCCCAGAAAAGTGAGGGAGGAGGAAAAGAAAAAAAATTACACTGTATGTTTGCATGAGTCAAACCTGAAATAATGAAGGGAACCTGGGAGTAAAAAATTCTTCTCTGTGTATCTATTAATTTTCCCAGACAACAACCCCCACTACAATGAAAAACTACTGAATACAACCATTGACAGGAGAATCTGCTGTGCAGTTCACACTTGCTTTTCTCTGTCAATGGTCTGAAGGCAGAGAACAATATATCTAATAGCATAATAACAGACACCATTAATACTTTAGAGGTTCAGTATAAAATTGCTTTCATTAGCATGTCAAGTATTTATTTTAGCTTACTGCAAAACAAGCTCCTTACATACAGCCACTTATTTGACTTTCCTTGATTGCAGAGAGGGTAATAATGAAGAAGCCTGCGTTCCATGATCTTCTGTGGAAATTTTTACATGTACTGAAAAGATACTGCTCCATTACCTCAAGCCAATGAATCAGCTTGGTGTGTGGGAGAAAAATATTACAGCAGAAATATTACTGAACTCAGTGGACTAGTTTTTACAGACTGCCACAAGGGCATGCGTGAGGCTGTTAAAATAGCAAGTTGTATTCCCATCTTCAGTCTAAAAGGACACTGACAACTAAGCAGGAAAAAATATCTGGATCCTACTGTGCCTCAGTGTATATTTGCAAAGTATTTTATATCTGGTCACGTTACCAAGAAGAGCATAATATCTTACGTTAAATATCAACATCTCTGGACTTGCCTTTGTTACTAAAAGTTAGGGGTTATGGGTTGGGTTTTTTCGTTTGTTTGCTTTAAAAAATAATAAAAAAAAAATAAATTGGAGTATCCAAAGCATGTGAACTATCCCAAAGTTTAAATATGCTGAGCACAAAGCACTTCAATTTTTACCATGAGGAAAATTCAACATAGCTGACCTGAGGCAGAGTTTGGTTTTCCTGTGTTTCATTTCAGACTGTTTGTGCACATTAGCTACTCAGAAGTTATTTTAAAAGAAGATGAAGAAATAAATAAAAAAAATAAATTTAAAAAAGAAAAAAAAAAGAAAGAGGCAGATTTATAAAAATGAAGACTAACTCCTATAAAAATTAAATTACTTAGACATGTAGTTGTGGTTCATGTCACATATTCACACCTTTCATAATCTTGAAGGCTCCCCATTAAAAGTTATTTTAATTAGTCAAAACCAACAGCTAATAATTAGAACAGTAGAAACTAAATCCTACTCTCAGACGAATGTGTGCAAATCCCATTTACTGAGATGGGAATGGCTCACAGGTGTGTTACATTAGACTCTACTCACTTGCCAGCTTTATAGGAATTCAGTGTCTGGTGCCTAATGACTTGACTCCTCTTCAAAACAGGGGCTCAGATAACGCCACAGAAATACGACCCAGGTTGCTTCTCCAGCTTCCCTCAGCAAACACTTTAATTACCTTCCCCCTCCCATCACAACCACTATCAAGGCTTAATTTCGACTTTAAATCCTAAAAACATTACAGACCTGATTCCTGCCTAAGGAGAGGAGGACTCCGTCACTGGCTGGATTAAATTCTGCAGCAGTGATTATGTGTTATCAGCCTCAATTCTGCATCAGCAAAATCTACTGCATGGCACCAAATTCAAGGAGTTCAGGCATTTTACAGCTCGAGGGTAATGCAATCATTCTATTGCCATGCTATTTACTTTACCCTTCCAATGCACTTGTTTGTGCTCCAAGAAGTGAACTGTAGGTCACCAGG
The DNA here is from genome assembly GCF_000747805.2 of Chaetura pelagica. Classification (NCBI taxonomy): domain Eukaryota; kingdom Metazoa; phylum Chordata; class Aves; order Apodiformes; family Apodidae; genus Chaetura; species Chaetura pelagica. The sequence continues at coordinate 2,203,565 of NW_009953652.1, read as the reverse complement.
AAACACTGACAGGCACAGTAAACTAGTAAGCCACAGAAATAGTGGAACAACATCAGTTATTTTTCCAGTGGGTGGAAAACCTTACAATTTTGCAACACTTTTTTTCCCCCTCTTTTTTGACACGGATACAATGAAAGCCTTTACCCACACTCCAATATGAAATATATAATAAATCCTACTGTTTTGCTTATTTAAGACTATAGAAAAGGACACCCCAATCCCACAAGCTGTTTAGCCTGCCTACAAATCCACATGCAGTGTGTCACCACTGAGTTCTCTAATCTGAACACAGAATTGGTATTTTAATTTCAGCTGGGTTTAGTACAGCATGAAAGGAAAGAAGAGCAGTCAGGATGAGATTTCTTGGGTCCCCCCACACCTTCCAGGCGATGACAGCTATTTCTTTAAGTACTTGCCATTAACAACCAGTCACAATGTTAGTGACAGGATGTTACTAGCAGTTACTTAAAGTGATAGATGTTAACATTTTTCTGCTCTTTATTACTCACACTGTACCCCAGTCAGAATATTTTAGGAGCTGAATGCACAGTGCTGGGTCAAAACGATGAAGATCGTGGAGCCACCGGTTGAGGTGCAGAATAAGCCATGTCATTTGATGAACATAAGGTCAAAGAGAATCCATGATAAGGAACTGTCATGGATTAAAGATTAAGGTCCATCCTTTTAACTATTTCATGTAAGGGGAATTCTCTAGCATTGGGGTATTTTGCTCTAACACACACATAAAAGCAACATGAAACTCTGCACTCTGAAAATCAGCCTTTGATGTTAACATCTTTTAACAGCTCTTCCAATGAGATACAGATTAAGAAAAGATACTTTGATCCAATCTTAGAACAATGTAGAACACATTTATGTCCATACACATGAGCAAGTTGCTCTGAGAAGATTCAAGTGCAGGAAAGCACCCTTACAGGAACATCACTATTGCATTGATGTTAAACACCTGAGACTTCTGACCATGGAATGATGTAATACACTGCATAAGGTCTAGAGCCATAAACACTGCAACTGAAGTGGAAAGGGATACAGGAAAATTTCGTTGTAGAAAAGGAAAGCAAGCATTTTATTGCTTTGTGTTTTGCAGCAGGTAGTTGATTTACGTGACCAAATTAACCAACCACACTATAACCCAAACCCTGCAAGATGTGCATTTCTCATTTTATATCAGCAATAATTAGCAGCCCATCACAGAAAAACAGCATTTGTCATTCTGAATCTATCTTGAGATGGAATATACTTCAGAAGAATTACAATGTCATGATCTAGGCCAAAAGGAACTTTCTGGGTATGTGCAAACAACATTCATAAAAGAAAGTTTTCCAGTTCTTTCCCAAGAATTCAGAGTAAAACTTTCCCCCCCCAATGAAAAATTAATAACTCTGAAAGGTGTCAGACCACCTACCCTCAGCATCACCTTGCAGGTCCTCAGGCTGCTCTGCTTTGCTCTTTGTGGGAGATGGAGGCTGGCTTTTTTGTTCCAATCGCTCTATTAAAAATAAAAAATAAATTTGAAATAGTTTTATTATATCAGGTATTACTATGTGTCATACTGGAACTGTGAGCATATTTTATCTCACAACTCCAATTAATTGCTACATCATCTTTTCTAAGTCATATCAGGCATCATTCGGCTTGGACTGGACTTTCTGTAACTTCCACACGACAGCAGTGAAGAAAGCTCACACTAAAAGAACCTACTTCTTCACAAGCTCTTAATCTCTGCAGAAATAGAAAAAAAAATAATGTTCTAATTTGTAGTTCTTAATGTAATATATATTATACTGTCTTATGGAACCATGGAGAAATAATCTGAACAAAACGATTTTTCCCTCTCAGCGCAATTCGCCTTTCAATGTCATGACACAGTAACAAATTAATATTGATTGAAATTAGGAATGAAATGAAAGGTAGAGAAGCAAGTTTGATAGTGAAGTTAAGGAAATAAAAGCTTTATGAGATAGAAATATTCTGGTTGAACAAAACTTTAGCCAGAAAGCAACAGGAAGATACAGGAAAAGGAAAACCTTCTTAGTAAAAACAGTAACTTAGGACAGTGAAGTCTAAGATCTCCCCTATTTGTAGGGACTGAAGTTCACAGTGCTTAATATCAGTTGGTCAAACCTTAGAATAGATTAACTTTTCCCACTATATTTTCAAGATATCCTGTCATATTAACATAAAGGATGAAATTACTGTTTGTTAAGACAGACCTCAAAGGCACAAGCTGGTAGCACAGAGAGTCTGTTCGTACAAAAGGGAGGCCAAGCTGGAAATCAGTAATAAAAACTATTGCAAATTAAGACATTTAATGAAAGCAGGATCACAAATTAAAACATTCTTCAAACATTGTTGCTTCATCATGAAAGCAGAGAATGGAAGACAATTAAAACTCAATTCATTGCAGCTATTGGATCTATTGAACCATGATGGCAAAATGACTTTCTATCATTTGACTTTCTGTCAAACCTCCCGATTCCCTGCGGCCAACTGAGGGCTTGGGTGGAAGAGAAGCCTAAAGAAAACACACTTTTTTGTGTGCTGGAAAGAAATCTTGACCAGTTGTAAGCTAGAAATTCAAGAAGACATATGAGCTGACTTAATTTACCCCTATTGCCATGCTGTGGGAAGATAAGAATCATGGTATTACCTCAAACTGATTAGCTAATTAGCAACTGGGAAAGAAAGCTATCTACATGTGTATTAGAAACTGCTTAAGCGTTCTGAAAACTCTCATCTCTTCTGCTGTCATACGTACCTCAACAATCATCTTCTCTGGATGTTGCTGGATTTTCAAACAGCAATATATATATATATATATACACATATATATATAATATCTGTGGATATTATCCTTTTATTTCCTATCCTCCTCCAACTACATATATCTAGAACCAAAATATCAGAAGTTTCCAAACAGGAGGTATGAAAGAAGTATGTGAAGATGTGGAAAGGGAACTTACAGGGTCAAAGGAGATACTCTGTTCATTCAAGAGACAAAAAGGGAGTTAATCATTGGCTTTGCATGGAGCTGTGGAAACTCAGAAACATTATCTGTCTGCCCTGCTGGTAACCTGTTTATTCTACTGTACTTATGTCCAAAAAGAAGAGCCGCAGATTGGGAAGCTGGCAGAAATTCACAGGAGTGAGTCATTAAATTCCATCTCACTTGCTTAATTTTAAGAAATGAACATTACCCAAAAAAGCCAAACTGAATATTGTTCTTAAAAATTTCTTCCAGAAAATAATTTCTGTATCATTACAAAATTCCATATTGTTCAGAGCATGAAAGGTCCTTAGAGAGCAGTAAATAAAACAAATTACTGCAAAGAAGACCGTGGTTTGAAGTGTGGCTTGGTATCAGGGTGTAGATCTTGCTGGACAGGGCTTAACACAGGACACATCATGTGTCATGTCATCAAATACTCTCATCTGAATCTGAAGTTCAAATAAAATATTCTGAGGAAATGAGTTTCCAAGTGTTAAGATGAATTTATTTCTAGCGTGGTGAGAATGTAGGAGTTATCACAGGAAACACTGTGGGGTAAAATAAAGACACAATTTGCCAACCTGTTAAAGGGGTTACTTAGGAGCAATGGTGGCAGTGTTCAACAAGAACTTCAATACAAAAGAGAGATCCTGAAAATAACCATGCTTTTAAAGATGCTTCCTGGCAACACTACCCCTTTCTTTTAAAAAATGACCAATGTTTCCAGTGGACCATACTGATGTATTGCTTCTTTGGTTCTAATGCCACTACGAACTACGTGCTACATTCCTTTTTTTGTGGTTGATGATTCACATCAGGGAATCCAATCAATAGGAGTGGTTCAATCAACACCCCCTCCTCTCATCATCTAACCAATCTGTGAGGCTTTCTTCAGTCCCTCAAGTCAAATGTCAATCAAGTCCAAGTGCAAATGTCCAGTCAGGTCTTTCAGGAGTACCTGAATACATTAGATAATACAACCAACATCTTAATTGACAGCACAAAGAAAGAGAGGGAGGAGGTTTACATTCAGAGAAGTCAGAACTGTTACTATCTCAAAATAATTTATCTTTTACACTCTATAAAGAACCTGAAAATGCTCACAAAAGGATTTAGAGGCACTGTCTCAGAAGAAAAAGGTTTCAATCACACTTCCACTACTTTTTAGCAGACTTCCCTCATTCCAGAGACAGAAAAGGATTTATGCAGGCTCCAAAATAATGTCTTATTATTATGATCAAAATACAACTCTAAACCCTGTCTGCTCTCCAACATGTATGTCTTTCAGAACAGTTAGCCAAATATTACAGAAATTCTGCCTGCAAATTTCTGTTTAAAAACAGCTCACCTAGACAGGTGTCTGAGCCGATCATATTAAAAGCTTTTCTAATCGTGATTATCTGTGCAAAAGGGTTTCTGAGCTCTAACACTGGGAGAAATTTTTCTTCTTTATAGGCTAATTCAGAGGGTCAACAAGCCACTTAAATCTCACAGTGTGTCTCCAAGCAAGCTATTCCCAAAATCTCTCACAACTTCCAGATCTCTGTGGTTACAAGTGATTGCTAATTTCATCTCAGAAAAAAACATAAAGTCTCCCTCACAAAGAAAGTGTGTTCCAGCATGCACAAATGTACAAAAAATTATTTATTTTTACAGCATGGTTTATAATACGACTTCCCTTGCTAGTGTGAACAAGATCCTGCATCCTGCCATCCTAGCTGGCTGTGGCTTCTGAAGTAATTAACAGGTGGTTAATTAGAATGCTCAGGATAGAAACGGGATAAGCAGTAGGGCATTTATTATGAAAAATTATTGGATGGTTAGATGGGAAATTACACAGACAGTAATGTGGCAACATTCGTATAGATGAGGTCAAAAGGTTTTGGCACCTGGTGGAGAGCAAAGCTGAACAGCTAGAAGGAGAATATAGGTTCAGAACTGAAATCCTTTTCTTTGAATAGTAGGAGAATTAACTTATGTCAGTGCATAAGAATGCAGTACTATTGTGTAGGAATCTGGACCATGCTTCTCTTTCTAGCACCTGCTTCTATAATTTCCACATGTAATCACTGCAATTGTGCACACAATTATGGCAGTATTAGGGCTTATTTTGCATGCTTCTGTGCATGTGTATGTGAATCTATGGGTATAAAAAGTGCAGTCCTTCAGAACTTAAAGTTTAGAATAATCTTTCCTTAATGGAGCTTAAAACATTAAGCATCATGACTCCACTGTGTTAAATCACTGAAGTTAAAGGTAGACAAGACTGTTAGCTCATCTGGTTCTTTATTTGCTTATGTAGGAAATCACTGGTAAAGGAAAGTTGAGGTGCAGAACAGCACAGGTCCACATCCACTATTACTATATCTGCCCTTTTGACCCAAGCTGTCCTAGAGGCAAAATGTATGACACACGAGAATATCAAAGTGCTTAGAATTAAATGGTGCTGGTAAGTCAACAGCTGCCACAAGATACAGCATCCAGAATAACAAACTGATGGGCTAAAATTCCATTACTAAAATGCCATTAAAAGAGTGGTCCTGAGTGTGTATATCTAATACAACTAGGTTATTTTTTTAATGTTTTTCTTCTTCTAGTACATCCAATATATGAGTGACGTTATGTGATTAACTCGCTAAAATGATCACGCATGCTTGTTGATTTTACAGTATTAGTATAGATATTAATGGAGATTATCCGGCAGATGTAATTGAAATATTCCCTTATTTATTTTGAAGAGAAATCACAGAAAGAAAGGCTTTTCTGCATGTAATGAGATATTTGCACTTCAAGGTGGTAGAAACACAAGACAGATTACTTTCATAATGGATCCATCTCTCAACAATACACACATTTGGTCATCTGTTATTCCTTACTCCCAGCTAATTCTCTAGCTGTTCCCAAGACCTAATCTGGTGTGCACTGAAGTCAATGGACATATTCCCACTGACTTCAGCTGACACTAGACCAGGATCAGCTTTTTTCCCCTTCTAATTCTTGCCATCAGGTTTAAATTAGGACCGATTCTGTAAGCTTCACCTCATTCTACTACGTTCTTCAAACAGACATTGTTACAGATACAATGCATCTTATTTGTGTCCCTATACTTCTGCGTGTTTTCTCTCGGTTCAGTATTGGCCCTTGGAAACACCTAGCCAACAGAAAGCTGGAGGCATAAGAATTTGGGTGAAATTTTGAGTATTTCCTCTCTTAGACACAGGAATTGGAGAAATAACCTCAAAGCAGAGTGGATATGTACAGCTCAAAAACCAGGGTTATCAATATAGGTGCCAACTGCTGACTCCATCTGCTGGAGTCATGACCCATAAAGTCAAACAGAATGAAGAATGATTATTCAACTAATATATTGAAGCAGTGACTAAGAGCTGCTACTCTATTTTTGCCTTAAAACAGTAACAAGCAGAGATCCTTCAAAATGTTAAAAATCTGTGCATAAAAAATAAAACTTCCCCCAATGCAGAAATTATGTATGTATTTATCATTCCTACAAATGCATCCTACAATCATTAAAAAGTCCATAGGTCAAAATGACATAACTTTTGTATATCTGCCGCTCTACTGCAGCAGATATACAGAAGATACTTCTCTTCAGCCATGTAGGTATTGACTGCTGACAATCAATACACTGATTACCAAATTACCTCAAAGTGATAAAGAAATAGCCAAGTACATGCTGTTGAAGCCCACAGAACCCTAGATGGAAACCTGTGAGGAAAGGCATTATCTCATCTATCTCATATGCACGAAGAAACAGACAAGCAGAGAAATATCTTCCTCAAATGACTTAATTCAGTGAAAATTTCCCAGAGCAGATATGTAGCTTCACCTAAATTAATGAAGCTATGAAGGATACAAGGCAAGAAAGTAGAGACTGACTATTAAGTAGACGTGTACTTCCTTTTAATTCTAATTTTAAATGCTTAAAAAGAAAATCAATTTAATTTGCATAATCTTCATAAAAGCAAGCAGACAAAAAATGCAAATAATTGGGCTTTTAAAAGTATATGTGTCATGATAACCATAAAAAATGAAATTTGAAACGTTAGATGAATACTGCAAATTCAGCTGTACGATAATCTTTGGCAAATATTTGTTGTATAATGATAGTCTTGATTTTTCTACATTTATGTATGCATGTACAACTACATCAATCACATTAATTGTATTAAAATTTTTTAAAGTTCCTATCCAGTAATCTTGACACCAAAAAGTAATTATAATTATGTGTAATAAAATCAATGGGCCAGAACAGCCATAGAAGAATGTGCTAATCCATCAGTGTAACACACATCTATCTGTGTATATCTGTGTTTCACATCTATGCATGTGCAACATTCTTCAAGTATTTCTAATTTCTAAACTAATTAACTGGTTGTATAAATCATCACAATTCATTTGTCTTTAGGACAATCTTGCCGATTTAATCAGACAACATACCACTTCAAAAGGTTTCATGTGTTTTCTGGCTGGTACATCGCTGCCTTTCTCCATGTGGCTCTCCTTCCCGATCCCAAAACTTTCATAAGAGAAGATCTGAAGTTCTGGGCTGTGATGGTCACAGTGACCTGGGGGACTGTGCACAGGCCTACTACACTGTCACAGATGGGTACTGGCTGGGGTTAGATAGGAGAGGCAGAGAAGAAGAGTAAGGGGAGCTATGCTGTGTATCAAAGGAAGTCTTTCACTGCATGGAAGTCTCTTATGGACCAGGAGATGTCCACTGAGAACCTCTAGGTGAAGGTCAGCAAGGAAAGTAACACAGGGTACTCTGGTAGAAGCCTGCTATAAAAAGCCTGGTCAAGAAGATTAAGTTGATGAAGCCCCCCACAAAAAACTCACAGAAGTCTTCCGACTGGAAGGTTTTGTCCTCATGGGAGAAGGAGTCTCCCTCTCTCTTCTTTCCTTTTCTTGCTCCTCAGGCCTTTCTTTCATTATTTTTTTTTTCCTTTCATTTCACTACTCATCATTTCCATTTCAAGTCTATCCACATCCTCAAATGCTAAGCATTGACACTTGTTTTAAACAGCAAACTAGAAGGACTAGGAAAAAATCCTCTGAAATATTGTCCAGTCAAGTTCAATATATTTAAGAGTTTGCCAGAGAGTTTTGCTACCATATGGAATTGCAAATTACACAAGAATTGCTGTATTCACACCTTTCTACAGACAAAAAGACTGCAGAATTTTAATGACTTCCCATTCATGTTCAAACTAGTTAGTAATAAGAAGTAACACAGTGTCACCCAATACACCCGTTCATAACAAATGATGACATTAAAAAGGTAGTCTCAGCCATTCTCACCATACTATTTATCATCAGGGATAGCTTACCCTATGTCATTTTAAAACCGGGGATGACTGTCATAACATAGGAAATAAATGATTGGCACTGCTTATCACAACCAAGGCAAATAGTTTCAAGAATTCTTTCAGTTTGGTTGATGCTTTGGAAAAGTTATATATTTTAGCATAAAATACTGTTTACTCACCCGTCTCTTCACTCATCTCAGTCCCTTCTTCATTAGCATCATCTGTAAAAAAATTGAAAGACAATTACTAATTAAAATACCAGGAAACATCTAAAATTAAGTATTTCAAATTGCCAATATCTCAGTTTACTTCCTCCCATTTAACATTTTATAGTGAGATCTGGAGGTGGATGGGAAAAGAAGGTTTTGATACTAGGCTGTTACTACCAGATACAGGAAATGCAGGGAATAAAGGCAGGGAATAAAATGATGCATAATTTACAGAACTCTTGAAATTACTACTTGTATAAAATGAAATAGCATTCTCTTTCCTAGCAGAGATTTTGGTTTGTTACATTTCAGTTTACTTTGTTTCCCAGGAACAGCTGGCAAAGTTGAGAGAAGAATTCGTTATCCAGAAATCATACCACATAAAGAAGTTACTATAAATTTTTCAGACAGGACTTTGGTTTAAGACCAAACTTGAGCTAGCCAAGAATTGAACACTTGTGATTATTATTATGATATATGAAGAAAGCAGATTCCTTTTGCAGAAAGTTGCATTTAAGTAACAAAGGAATTTCTCACCACAAGTTGCTTCAATGAAGAAAAAAATAATAAAATTACTAGCTTTAGTTAACATGGAAGTAATTTGATGCTACAGAGCCTTTATCATCTCAAGGAGAGCTCATCAACCACAGAAGTTTATGTCAACTATGTTCCTAATTCATGGAGACACCATGTATGCCCTTTTAAATGGATCTGAGCATGTGCAAATTCTGTAGCAAGCCGACAATTTCTTCTCTAAAGCTTAACATCTTTCAAGCTTGCCTATGTGCATAACATGACCGCTATTTGAACCCAAGGGAGTTTTGTAACATTATCATCAATGGTAATGGAAACTAACAGTAATATTTAGGTCCTAATTTACATGGCCAGATCTTTACACTACTAACTGCTGAGATCCAAATGTTGTCACATACTCTGAGGATTAAGCTCTACTTTCATCAGGATTTGAAGCCTGAAACTTTTAGTGGCATGAGAACAGAACAGTTGGTTAATAATAGAGGTCTCCACTAGGAATTAGTTTGCTACAAGCATTAAAATCATGAGCGTGAGAATTTTCATGGATGTTTGTAAATCTACAGTAGATGGATCTGCATCCATTCTTCTCTCCCCTCCAACTCATTCAGACATGATCTGGGTGACAGCACTTTCAGAAGCCACTAAATGACAACCGGTCACGTTTCTCTTAAATACCCTTTAGCCTAGCCCAAAAGATCAGGACTGAAAAGTCACTGCACATTTTACTTTCTTTGTCCTTATTCTGCTATCAATCCTTTCGGACACCAAAAAGGCACCTGGATCCCTACTGTACAGATCTAAATTCATACACGGAAGCTTTAAGGAGCTTTGACAAGAAAATTTTGAGAAAATTAAAAACCTTGTTAAAGTCAATGGGAATTCTGCCACTGACTTCAACAGAGCCAGGATTTTTAACTGGCATCCTGACATTTTCCCACCAGCCACTAAAGAAACATTTGGTTAACATAGAGATTATTAATTATTCATTTTCCAATAGCATGTTCTTTTCATGGAAGCGTTTATAATGAAACCAGTATGATAAAATTTCAAATTAATCTAAGACTTGACATTAAATCAGCAGAATATAGTATCTTAACAAACACACATCACCTGGTCTTCCATGGAAGTTCTTAATTATAGTTCTGTAAGTGACTTGGAATATGAAATTCCCAAAGCAACAGAATAGCTTCTAAGCTGGTGATAATGGACACAGACAAGAAATCTGATGTTATTAAAAAGTAGTGAAGTCATTTATGCACTATAATTATGAAGAGGCAAAGACTGCTTTTGTGAACCAATTGTGAATTAAAGATTGTGGGGTTTTTGTTGTTGTATTTTTTTCTGTAGGAAAAGGATCCTAAATCTCACTGAAGGGCAGTGAAGTCCTTATATCAGTTCTGAAAATGGGAGTTGGCTCCCAACCACTTGGTGACATGACCTTTAGGTCATTGTGGTGCCTTGGAAAATTCTGCCCCAATCTAGACCTGACTCTGACTTTCTCTTTGGCACACAGCATTCCCCAGTCACTTCATGTGTCTGTAATTCTTACTCTCACACTATTAATGCATCTGGTGGAAGTGCTTCCCAGTCAAATATAAAGTGGTCTCTGTCTGAAGTGATAAACACCATGTTTAGTTGTCTGAACTCTTTATGCCTAAACCAATTATCTGAGATAAAAACCAGGTTTTTGGAAATCTATAACGAAACTTGATTTGCTTCCCCACCAAAAGAATGATATTACAAGGAATTTCTTTGTTACTGATCCTGAAGAATTAAGAGCGCGCAAAAAACTTTTAACTGAAGCTCTGCATGCCTCATATAAAGCAAAATCAGTGCCAAGACTGCTGTAAATTGTATTTGTAATATCTAGAGGTTTTGGATGGGTTTTTCTTTAATGCTCCCTATATGTTTTGTTGGGTTTTTTTTTTAACTCATCTAGAGGAAGCCTTCTAGAGGTTTGCTTTGATTTGAAAAATGCACCACAGACAGTCAATCCCAAAGCAAAACTAAGTAAAACCACAGAGTGAAACTTTGACACCAGTAAACGTTTCCTTAAAGACATATAATCAATATTTCTTGACCAAACTCCCCCATTTGAAAGACCAGAGGTAGGTTCCTCTGTAACTCTCACCCTTAATCAAGAGCTGTTGCAAAATAATTGACTAGGAAAACTTGCTAGAGTGTGAGCATGCATGTACCCACTCTTGGTTACTCTCTTGCCTGCAGAAGCAGAATGGTGATCTTTCACATGGCTTCCCCATTCAAGTCCTGAATTGTGGGAAGCTCTACCAAGATGACTTTGCTGGAAAAAGGAATGTCAGATCTTGCACCTGAGAGTGAGAGGAAAACTGAGAGCAACTCCCTGCAAGGACCAGCCCATCCCCAAGAAAACTTGCATCAATATTTAGAAGGCTTAGGATACAAGGAAGCCATCTAATCCAAAATATGTTATATGGTTGAGAGCACAAAATTTTACAGCTTATAAATGGAGCTATAGTATATAAAATTAAGGTATTAGATGGGTGATATATGGGAGAACAGTTTCCAGTGAAGCATAAAATAATTTACAGTTGAGAGTCAACCTGTGACTGCAACTTGTCCTCTAACTCTCACAATGTCTGGGGTAACTGTACCTCTAAAGATCACAGAGCTTTGCATTTGGGAACAAGTTCCTCAGAGCATACACATCTGTGTAAGTCACAGGCTCCCTGGCAGAGTCATGTACTGAGTGATGCCTGTTACTGGTTCATTCCCCTCTCCCTTGTTACCTGCTGAGCTCTGTGAAACAGAATAATTGCACCATACCTGCTCTTACTGACACTGGAGAAGAAGATGCCTTATTCTGGTATACACCTTTTTTTAAATTCTTTTGACTTGCTGGTCAGGTTCCTTCTCTGTTTCACTAGTCACTGCATACAAGTAAACATAAGCCAGATGGCTAAAACCATCAATCTGTGTTAAGATTTATGTTAGGAACAGAGAGGTGAAAGGCTCTAAATACTGCTGCTAATCCCCAAAGCCATTAAACCACCTCCCCCTTGCTGCTCACGCTTCTATTTGCATTCGTCTTCATGTTAGCAAGTGGAGAGCCAACGCTATACAAACACCTTTTATTTTTAACTGTGCATGCATTGAAGAGCTCTTACACCAGAGCCAGCTCCCTGCTGCAGGAGGTTGCTGTTTCATCTGCATTCAGGGCAAATATCCTGGGCTGCTCCCCAAATGGCACTGCATGCTGCTGGCTTCTCCCTGCCTTCCTCTAGCCTCTCCTCAGCACTTCCTGCTGTTTCCTGATTTTCAGACATTTCCTTATTTCCAGCTGACCCTCATGTCTTAGCTTGCTCCTCCTTGCAACTGTGGCTCCAGATCCTCAATACAACCATGAAAGCGGTTGGGAGGGAACTGTGGGACCTGACCAAACTCCACTCTGCAGCTGCTATGCAAACACCCTGACAAGCAGAGCAAAGAGATGGCCAGAGCTGCACAGGAGGCTGAAGGTGGTAATCATACTGCTGACACAGTATCATCAAAAACAAACACCCCCCCCAAAAAAAAACCAAATGTAAAACAAAACAAAAACAAAAATACCCAAATAAACCCCATGTAGCCCTCCCCTCTTCCCAAAAGAAGATAAAAAAACCCCAACTAACCAACCCATAAAACCTTTTAGCACTGACAGCTTCAGCCATCCCCTTGAGCTTATTTGCTTAACAAATACAGTAGTCCAGCTGAAAAAGTTCCTACCCTCAAGCATGTGCCTGGCAGGTAATTTAATCATTTGCCTCTACAGTTTCCACAACAGTAACAGAGGATGTGTGGTACAACAGTGTCACAACACTGAGGAAAATGGATCCCATTTTCAGGCAGTCTTTGCTTGCTCAGATGAGAAGCTTTTCTTGTTCCATAATGGAGTGGGGAGCAGCGTGGGCCAGGGCACCCTCCTGGTGCAAACTGTCTAAACCATGATAATACAATGTTTTCAGCAGCTGACAAGACCAAGTGGGTTCTCAGTCTCCATATTTCTTTCCACTATGCTTGTCTTTCCAAAATTTTGTCCCAAAGCTTTACCCACCTATCTATTTGATCATCTTAACATCCTTAGGAAGCTTAATACATATGGGCCTTACATCCATTTTCAATCCTTGGCAATGTAAAAATAATTTTTGGATTGCTTATGACCCCTGCTGCTACCCAACAGGAGCTTCAAAGCAGTGTACAGGCTCTATGTCCATCTCAGCCTAAAAGATGTAACATATTTTGTGGCATAGTAAACCACATGATAACAACCTATGGCTTGATGAAGACCAACCATACAGAAAGCTCACAGTAACCTAGGAGCTCATGAGCATTTTGTGTTGTTCTGATCCCTTTACCTCATTTTTCCACTGGGATAATACAACAAGCTAACCAATAGCACAATAAAAACATAACTTCTTCTTTGAGGAAAAGCAGATTTGGAAATCTCTGCCAGATGAGATCAACTAAACCCAGGCCTGACTCTTTTCACATCTACTTGTAAAAAATTATATTTTCCATAAAGTTTTCCCTCATCCTCAGTGCTCATAAGAGGAAAAATTAAAAAAAAAAAAAAAAGTAAACCAGAAGATCCTTAACAAATAAGCACACTCTTCAGCTTTGGAAGAAGACACAGGACTTCTTTTGGTTCTTAACCTTTGTATCTTTTATTCACGCAATCGTGCATATAGAGCAATAGGCACTACACAAACCTCCACCTGACACTAAGCAAGTTTAGTAATTTTTTTTAGTCTGATTATAAAGAAGCTTCCACTGATACACTCTGCACAACCTGGCTTTACTGCAGCACGGGTGCAGTTTTTCTTCCCATGTTGCTTAGTTACACCAGTCCCACAATACTGGAGCCTCATCAAATGTAAAATGTCTTTGTAGCTTTTGAAGCCATATCAAATAGAAATCCTTAGTACCAACCTCCTAAGAAGTTAGGCACTGTTTTTTTTGTCACCACATAGATGGCTTCTTTTATGTGCCGTATCACTTGATCTGCTGTAAAATACATATCCCCATACAAGCCTCAGCTGCATATAAAGGCTACGAGGTAGCTGCTGTTCCCACTGCGAATGAACTGGACAATGTTGTTCCAGTACAGGAAATGGTGCTCACAGCCAGGATCAGATTTGGATTTCTATTTCCCAGATGCTTCTACCTTACAAAAAAGGAATGAGGCACTCCTTGAGAAAATACACATCAGTTTTTAGAGAAGAACCTATTTCAAAACTTCCCTACTTTCTCCCCATCCTAAAATACTGAAAACAAATGAGTTTTATTTACAAAAGTGCTAAAGTGGACTTCTCACCCACAGCTAATGCAGTAGTCACACACAAAATGGTCTGTTCTGCATGTGGCAACACAATTCTAAATACAAGCTTCTAACCATATCTCATAGGTACCCTAAGGCAGAGGCAATCAAAGAAGACAAACACCACTTTAAGTGCATCCTTTGTAATTAGAAGGACTCCAGCACGAGAAGTGACTCTGTGTCAGTGACCGGAGAGGGCAAGTTATTTTTGAGCATGATATAAAATGCAATTGGAATGCTTTATATGGGATGTCACAATATGCAACACACAGTGGGAAGAAAATATCCCTGATCAAAGATGTATTCACATAAGGCATTACACAGGAAAAGCCTCTGTTCGTTCACCTCCTGGTGTCAGGCATCTGTGTGCAAAAGACTGAGTGCAGAACAGAACAGCAATACATTTTGCTTCCCCTGCTAGCCTCTCCCTGAGCCTAAGGTTACATATACACCGTGGTGATTAATAGCCACTAATAGACCAGTCCTCTGGTGGTTGGGCTAATCCTCTTTTCACTATGTTTAACACCTACAGGCTCTGTGGCACCTCATAGCAAGTATAGGTACAAGTTGAATGAAAAACTACTTCCTTTGCTTTTTTTAGTCCTGATTCATCATTTCCTGGGACACCTTGCATTTCTTGTGTTACAAGAGATGGTAAATAATTGCTTCATATTCACCTTTCTAATTACCACACTCATCACCTTCCTTGTGCTCTCCCACTCCGTTAACACACAGAGCAGCCTGGTCCTTGCAGCTGCATGACCCCTGTGCCTTCAAGGGCATCATTGCCTGCCACTTAGCTTTTGAAACACAGCCCTCGTCCAGATGTCTCCCATGAGCTGGGGAGCTCAGGGATTTCGAGTGAGTGGACAAATACACTGAAACAGCCATTTCCCCAACTTGTGGATTGACTGCAGGCTCCGCCATCAGTCTCATGAAAAAACACATGGAAAAAAGCTACAAGATGCTATTGGAGAAAAGAGGGGGCTCCACTTAGCAAAGGAAAAACTCCTGACAACAGCACTGAAATAGACTACAGTCCCATCACCTGTCCATATCCTGCTCCAAGCAGTGCCATTGCTGCTATCAGGAATGAGGAGACATAAGATTTTCCAGACCATACAGCAGACAGTATCACAAGCTTCTGCCAAACCAAAGCAGGACATGAACATTTTATTAGGTACTGGAAACCCACTCCCATGTTAGAAAATAATAGGAATTTCTCTTGGTCTGCAAAGCTTTTAAGATGCTGAAAAAAGTCTCCGAGCCATCAATTACACACTCTGCCTCCTAAGCAATGCTCTTGATCTGCCTTTTTTCCATTGTACTGCACTACAGACCACCCTGAGGATTCAGTCACTGGCAAAAGGGGCTAAGACAGACAACCCCAATGTATGGTAGGACTGGCACAGTGATTGCCATGGCACATGAAGACAAATAGCCATAGAACACCTTTGTTTCACATTTTTGCAAAGACTTTTAGCTTTTAATTAGCTTGAAATTGTACATGAAAAATTGTTTCAGACACATTTTTTGAAATGAACAGCTTTTAAGTGTTATGGCTATATGAAACTTCATGATTGTGAACAACTTTTACTCCACCAACTTTTACATTGGAGTGTACTTTATCAGGATCTGTAGGTGCTGCAAGAAAGAAGTTGAGCAAAGCCAACATCCTATTTCGGTGCACGCGCTCCTGCAGTTCCCACATATGGGTAATGCTTCCAGTACCGAGGGACAAGGAACCATCATGGGAAACAGCAGGGCTGTGCCTCTCCCATTTTGAACTAAGTCCTTCAGCTAGAGGTCTTGCAGAAACCATCTGAGAATGACATCCTCCAATATAAAGACAGCTCATGTGGAATTGTCAACATGCTACAGCTTTCACAAAATCACTGCTGCCTCCTACTGAAGAATCTTCACTTGTTTCTGCCTGAACACAAGACTACCCCCTCATATTTCCAATCTGGGGAAACATTAAATGCTGACATGGAGTCCAGAGCAGGCCAGATGGCTGAGAATGCATAAATACCAAGTGGTACCATGGTACACTCTCAATGGCTAGACACACAGCCCTGGAAAGGGATGAGTGGTCATGGAACTTCTCATTGCACATCTACCATTCAAAACCCCAAGCAGGGTCTCCAAGGGTTGAATCCAAAGTTTCATAAGCTAGAGAAACCAGAGAGTCACCTTAGTGTCCCAATACAACAGGAAGGACTGCAGCTCTATCAGAGCTGTAGGGTTAGGGAAAGCAAGACTCTTTTCTCTCCTTCTAGCACATGTCATTGGCAGGGATCTAGCCCATCCTGAGTGCCTTGAAAGTTTTATGGAGAAAAGTGGTGAAGAGAGCAAGGCTAACAGTCAGACTACCTCTGGTTTAAACCTGCAAAAACACAGGTGATTGTCAGCTGTGAATATGACAACCTGAACACCCTGCACAGAGACAGAAAAAGTATCAGCAACCAAAACCTTCAGGGTGGTCCTCATTGATCAGGAAAAGATGACCACAGGGATTTCCAATTCACCCACATCTTACTCCCTAATGTGTATTTCTGGGGGGGGGTGTCCAAGCCCCAGGGGCCTTTGCATACCTTCCTGAACCATTTAGGAAAACCAGAGCCTTATGACTTTGAGGCAAATCACTACCCAGGTGAAGTCTCAGATGAAAGATATCAGGTACTTCCTGTAAACCACTTGGCACCTATCCACATAGTAAAATAAAGCCCATGAAAAATATTTTGTGGAATACATTCAGGTGATGAATTAAGGAAACGAATCGGCTCATGAACACTGCAAATGCAAATAGAGAGGCTAAATTTATCAAACAAATTACCCATTTGATACAGGATTACTTACTAAAAGCTAACTTATGATTCCTTTGCTCACACTGAGGACTTCTTCAGCCCCAGTGAAGTCTGCCATAGGAAGTGGAGAGGGAGATGCTTCTCAATACCAGCACAGAAATTACAATCTCTGCTTAAGAGTTCACTCACGTATTAGTGCAGAGATCTGCCTTTTTAATACAAAGCCCTTCATTCAGCCATTTAGACAGTTTCCAATTTGATTCTAAGCCTGGTAGATCTCTAACAAGGAATTTCCTCTGCAATTGTAATATATTTGCACATTTATGGACAACGAGGATGCTGTGCATCCTCCTGAAGTAACAGAAGGATTAATGTAAGAGAGTAGCTCTTATCCATATGCTTAGGGTAGGGGGGGAAGTGTTTTTGTCAACCAGGATAAAAGCAGAAAATGCATTAAACGTCATAACCCGGAATAGAGGGGAGAGAAAGTTTTTTCAAGATGAAGCAATTTCTCTCCCTTTTTGCTAACACGAACTGATGTGGCTCAGAAAAAGAAAAAAAAAAAAAAAAGAAAAAAAGAAAAAAAAGAGGAAAAAAAAAAAGAAGAAAAAGCTCTTGGGCTCAGCATCCTTTCATTAACTCTGAAAGGACACAGAGTCTAAAAGCTTGCATCTTCCATCTATCAATTGGTCTAATAAAAGTGCAAACCTGTCCTCTCTCTAACAATTTTAGAGATGCTTTAGTGAAGTAATTTTGTTACTGTTTAACGTAGTGAGAATGTAGTATAACCTTGAATGCTGCAGCTTCACAGTACATACCCTTTATAACATTATTTTTGTCTAAAGAACATTTTCAGGAAAAATTATTCCCCTCTCCAATCCACTGATAACAGGTGGTAGATTTAGAAATACTTTAAGCATTGCAATTTAAGATAAACCTTTCACAATATACAAGAGCCACCACAAAAAAAGAAGTATTTGCCAAAGGTCCTTACAAGAATATCTATCTGACATATTAAGTCAGTGTACAGGAGGAAAATAAAAAAAGGTATCTTTGCCTCCACCTGGCAACTGTTTGCACTCTTCATTTTACTCCTATGAATAGCATCCCAGAAGAATGTATCACTGTAAGGTAAATGTTGGCAAATCTAGCTTTTCAATGGGGTCTGTTTTTATACCATTTCCTGGTCAGTCTTATATATATTTAGCAGTAAAAGTAATGCTCAGTACCTAGGCTCCATGTAGAATTCTGTTAGAAGACACAAGGAATTCCAAGAGAAAAAATGGCATGAGTATCATCTCTTTTCCCAGAAAGCTCACTTACAGTACTTGTAGCAACAAATCCGGTGATGCACGAACTACACATTTCAGCCAGAACTGCAGGCAAGGATATTTTATTTGCCTGCAAGATATGTAGGAAGGCAGTCTCTTGGATTATGCAGACAGCACTTCCCAACACAGTTCGAGGCAGAATGCCTGCACTACCTCATTCCACTAGGAGATTAAACTCAATTGGTAAAAAGAAAAAAAATTACCACTGTTAGTGGCACCTAATATGCTAAAAGAGTGATCCATCGTAAGCACAGAAGGTAAGCTATTCTACTGCAACAGTCTTCCACCCTTGCTCTTTTTCTACCAGGACATACCAAAAGTTCTTAGCAAAACCCCAGAGGTTCAACAGGAGATTCTATGTGGACCGTGACCCTTTATTTTCTAAAACAGTGCTTTTCTGGAAAATCACTAGGATGAGATCCTAAGTCTGAGTTAAAGATTAAGTGGCACTCTCCTGTGGAGCATGGTGGCTTTGGCTTGGGTTCTGTACAGGCTACTGATGACTGAGATCAAACTAGAAATGCTAAGACTGTGACAACCGGTCTGTTACTGAACAGATTTGCTACACTCATAAGATAGGAAATTATTTAGAAGTCTGTATCTCCTCCCTTTTTATTTAAAGTTTGCAAATGACAAGGCTCTTGGCAGTTGTCTTAATATCAGTACTATTACTCAACTAATTTATTTGGCATACCACTTGCAAAATAGGCCTAATGATATGTTCAACTAATGGAACAATTTCCCTCTATCTACATTCCACTTACTCTAATGCACTGAGGTGTAACTCTAGCTTCATTTCATTATCATTTGACTAGCTCAAGCACTTGGATGTCTTTTTGGATTTATTAATGCACCAGGTTTACAGTAATAACTATTTATGTATATAACTCCATGAATATATTCTTCTTTCTAAGTATTTTTGTCCACATCTATTAAAGCAGATATATTTCTTCATGTTTCTGAATGCAAGACACACTTTAAAAACATCTCAATGTTTCTTCTCTAAGCTTAAAATAATATCTCAGTGTTACTCTCTCCTGTGAATATTCAGATGGTGTCATAGCAAATTAGATTTAGGGGAAGTCTACTCTTAAAGACTTTCATTTAACATTAATAGACTCACTTAAAAACACCTCAAAACCACCAGTTTTGGCAATTCCTTCCACAGTCTAGATATTAGGAATTTATTGCCAAAGGTAGCGACAGTATCTAACTCCTTGACACGGAGTCTTGTGGACTAAGTGCTCTGTGCAAGAAACCAGTTCTGAAAAGATGGAATAACCTTACAGTTGGAGAGTCTGCTGGTAACTCCTCCAAGACTATTAAGTTAAATTCAGGTGACAATTCACAAGAGACCAGAAAAAGGAACAAGCAGCAGACATGATGGTCATCTGGTGATCACCATCCAGACCTTCAGCTGATGTTCTTACCAGTAGGTTATCAGGAATTTAGGATGAGGCTGACTTGAGCTGACATCTGTTGAAGTGTTAGTATCCTGCAGAAAACTGTCAATTCCAGATAGCAAAGAAAGCCTAAGACTGTATATTAACCATTAGAGCACTCATCCAGGAGAGAGACCCAAACACTTATCACTTCTTCAGGGATACTAATGGGGAGTCATTTTGGTAGCGTGTACCTCTCCTGCCTCTCGCTTTCTCTTCAGAAGCTGACAATCTAAGTGACATCTAAGGGAATACCAGATGTCCGTGGTGACACAAGATGTTAAAATCAGGTCTCCCAAATCACTGACTACTGAGAGGAAATCCTTCACTGAGTTAGGTTTTACAAGCTTCTTTTAAAACTCCAGCTCTCCAGCCAGTAGGTGCTCAGCTCTTTCTGGAAACCAGCACCATTAAGGCATATCAAAACTGGTATTCACAATTGTTAGTAATGAGAATATTACAGCAGGGAGCCTATGGAAATGACTATACCAATGGCTACACCATCTATACCAAACTGTGGCTGCTGAGAACTGAAACATTTTTCTCAGGACAGCTGTCTAAGTATTGGATCAACCTTTAGCATAGTCACATACCTGCAAAATTTAGATTTGCTGCACCTTAGAGGGTGACCACCACAATCACCTCTCTATGGTCACATATAAAATTACCAGTTTTAATTCAAGCAAAAAAAAACATGTAAAAACTTGCCATGCATGAGAATAAACAAACTATTAAAATGATGATACAACTGATTACCTATATAATGTGGCATAAGGCAAGTGTAAGTCTTTATAAAAACATGAGACTCAACCACACAGGTTCTCTGTAGACAGGAGTTCAACAATGTCAGGCTTGGAAAACCCCCAAAAAGAAAAAAAATATCTCCCATTTCCCTCTCTTTTCCCCTTAGACTTGCCATGCTTTATCTCTGAAGCATCTTCTTGCCTCTCAGGCTTTCAAACCCAAGAGGGCTTTACATTTATAACAATAATACCAGACTTTAATCCATTATTTCAAAGACCCTTCTGATGAAGGTGAGTATTAACACTGTTGACAAATTGGCACTGTAGTCTGTTCTCACTTAATCTGAAGGGCAGGGACAGAGCCAGCAACAGTAAGTAGGGTCCTGCCACTTTATCCTATGTGTTGGGGTACACTGCCAAAAAAATTAGAATCATACAATGAATGGATTAGACATGAATGCAGCCTTTCAAATGCATGTTCAGTGTGCTTCAGACAAAAATATTATTAAGTGGTTAGACACCATTCTATGCTACCTGAATAATTCAATAGGTTTTTAAATTTCAGCTGCCAATCATTGCAAGCTGGAGATTACAAAGCCATCTACAAAAAGCTTTGTTCTAGTAAGATGAGACAGAAACCTCACCATTTCCATACTACCAGCCAAAGCAAGAGGATAAAGCCACAGTGGCTACTGTGACAAAATGGTCCTGTAGTATTAATGGAGACTTAAAAGATACCAGAGCACCGCCTCCTATTACTCAAAGGACCTTTCCACCAAGCAGGTAGACAGTGTGGGGAGTATTTAAGTGACCACCACTTCTGAAATATGTGAAAAAATACTAAAATCTGGATCTTGTCACATACACTAGGACTGATGTAATAGAAAAACAAATAAAATGGGAGAAGGTTGATTAAAAAAAAAACCCTGAGCACAGATCTCTAATGATACACGATAAAAATAAATCACAGGCATATGGGGGGGGAGGGGGATTTACAAATTTACTATCCACCAGGCTTTCTTATATTCTAGAAAGTAACCTCCTGTGTGAAATATAAGATGAATGGCTAACATTTCCCAAGTGCTCCAGTGGGAGCCATCTTTCTCCCATTCATTCTTGCACAGGGACAGCTCAAGTTTAAAGTTCTCATTCAGACACAGTTGGGCTCTAACCCCTGCAGTATCTTTTCAGACCCAGAGAAACCCTACCAGCATCGTTAATGAAAGAGAAGGCAGAAGGTGTATGGAAAAAAAGCAATATACACTGGGAGCTATATACATCAGTGAAAAAAATCTTCTTCTGAGAGTTAAGACTTCATCCAGTGCCACGCACCAGTTTTTTGAAGGAGACAGGGATACAGCAGAGAATGAAGAAACCAGCTGTACTGAGCATACAAAGACAGGCCTTGATTTTGCAAAAGCAGTGTCAAAAGTAGTTTTACTGGTTCACAAATTTTAAATGGCTGCATTTGTCCAGGATCAGAGCTGCTATGTGCAGCTGATCTTTAAAGAAAGTTCACATTTTAATATATGGCTTTGGCAGGGAAAGAAGAAAGGATGCCAACTGTTGTCTTTTTGCAGCATTATTTTTTAAATTCAGAAGGCACTTGATTATTATACCTACCTAGAGGGAAAAACTCGCCCATTTTCTTCTTAAAAATTTTGTAGTCAACCTCCAAAAAGACACAGAAGATGATACGATCCACCTGTAAGAAACAAAAGTATTCTCAGTGAGATGACTGCAACCATAAACATTGGCAATAATAGTTAGTAAAAGCAAAAAGAAACTTTTTAGCCAACAAGCTTTTATGCTCCAGGCAAGCAAGTAAACATCATAGGGATTCATGTTTTGAATTTATTGTGCATCTGTGTTGTAATTTACAAAATAACATTTGCAACCACAGCTCACAACTGTATTCTTTGTTAACTGCCTCCTGTTTATGCAAACTCTTTAGTATAAATGACTTTTGGCTTTTAGATGAGTAGTGGGATGCAATGTTTGATGAAAGTGTCACATGGGTGGCTTCTAATAAGCATACAAAACAGTAAATGGGTAAGCAAAGAGCTCTTTTTCCAATCCTTCTCTGACAAACCTATTTGCAAAACCATGCAGTATTTTAACACGGCTTTAAAAGGTTTCATGTGGTTTTAATTTACATGAAACCACTTACTCTTGCTGTAATACAAGCAGAATGCAGCAAAAAACAAAAGCTGACTGGATGACAGGTAGTGCACAGGGTAAATAAAACATTTAATATGCCATCTACTTAGCGAGGCTGAGCATATCAATGAAACCACAGCCCATAATGTAGGCACCACCCACCAATGTTTTCAAAATAAATTGTTTGGCAGATCATTTCAAGTGAAAGGTTTTTCTAAAAGAGACCAAACACCTCCCCCCCCCCACACACACACACACAAAAAAACCAAAACACAAAACCAACAACAAAAAAACCCCACATAACAGAAATCCAAAGCCTTTAAGATTGAAAAACACCCACACTGGACTTCACTCTAGCCTTGCTATTTCTATACCTGTTTGCATAGCCCAGCACAAACTGCCAAATTGCCTCTGCAGCCAATACCCAGCTCCAGGAGGGAGTTCTGGAAGTCAAAAAGACCCTCCCACGGCTGAGCTGAGGGACTTGCAACCCAATAATCAAGTTTTTCTCTGAAGTGCATGAGAGCTTAACCAGAAAGGGATGAAGCCCAAGCAATAGGAAACCCAACATTATGCTGTCCCTGTGTCTCCATGGGCAATAAGCCGATCTGTCGGAGAAGAGCTCCTCAAGAGCGCCTTTACACATGCTAGAAAAAGCACCAGCCTCCCCCCTGCAGGGAAACCAGCAGGAGGAATGCTCTCAAAAAAAAATAAATGCCTTCTTTTCCTTATCTGCAGTAGAAAATGCTCTCCTTTTGCTAGAGCTGCTCTTCAAAGTAAAGTACAAGTCTTGGCTTCAAAGATACAATTATGCCGAGTAGCTCGGGATGTCATTTTAGAGCTCGTTTTTGGAGCAGCCTGGTAGAACACAGAAGGGAAGGAGAGCAGGCAAGAATCAGTTGTGCTGGAAAACGCTAGTAGTTGCTAACAAGGGCATCAGTGAATGAAAGCTGACTACAAAACCTTAAAGAGCAAAGCAGGCAGTCAATATGAGGCTGAAGGTACTGGTTATGTGGGCATTAAAGAAGAGGCTGTGAGCAGGAGAGAAAGCAGCAGGGCAGCACTGGAGCTTGCCAGGGAAGCATTTCAGCAGATTTGTGAGCAAGAAAACTGCCTGTTGCTGTCTGCTCATGTGATGTTCCCAGAAACAAGCTGTTCTGTGCATCCCTTGTAAACAAACCAGGCCAGGCATTAAAAAATATGCTAGGCTGTGTCATCAACTACTCTTCATGAGGGATATAATAGAAACCCCAAATAGTGGACAAGTGCTAAGCCAAAAAGCCATACTGATCTGTGTGCTCACAAATCTCTAGCTTATAGCACCAGAATGAGGTGTCACATTTTACTCGTATGAGAGTTTCCACGTAAGTAAAGTTGTATGAGGGAAGCTTTAGACAGTGAACACTTAAATTGCATTTAGTAGGAAAATTGGTTTAGGATAGTGCTGGGGTGATGCTAGATTATAATCTGTTTCTGCCTCCCAAGCAAAGCAGATGTTCAGGCATTACAGTGATAGGACCAATATGTGAACCAGGACAGACAAAAGAGCAGGGAAATTTATAAACCAGAGGAGGAACAATACTCCCACGCAACAAAGTTCTGAGTCATCTTGGTCTCTATATAGTCTCATATTCTCTACTGTAAATACTAAAGACATTTCCCTCATTTTATACAGTTCGACTTTTCAAGGTGTTCCCTTTTATTTATTCTGTGCAGCTGACAATGATAAAACTGCAATCCTGAAATTTTCTACTACTTCTAATACAATTCCTTAATTTAAAGATAAGGAATGTCTCTAGAAATGGCAGACTATTTCAAAATTTCTAGCCTCCTGACCATATACATCCTATATATAAACCTGTTCAATTTCTTCTTGGTGTGAGAAAAAGTGCACTATTTTAAAGTATGCATAAGATATTGTGATGACAGCTGAAATCCTGTGTTTATCTGATTGAATGGCATGTGTTGGCAGATAGTAAATCTGAAATTAAACCATATTCTATCACCCTGCCAGTCACTGACTATTTTATCTAACATCCCCAGCTAAAATAACTCAAAACTAGGTATGGAAAGTCACCCTTGTCCTCACTGTTCCAGTTCTAGCTACAATAAGGAAAGGTTTAATCCAAGTGACTCCAAACCTGCCTTGCCTGCAGGCTCAAAAAAGCTCGGCAGGCTTTTCGGGATGTGCACTTATAAAGGATGCTCTTGATTCAAAGAGGAAATAATTCCTCTCATTTTGGCTAGGAAATGCCATCTTGATTATATTTCATTCTGCCCCTTAACAGACCAGAGGGTATAGCCCCCAAGGAACACCCCCTGTGCATGCCCAAGGAGTCCCTAGTGCCTTTTGTCGGTGCCTCGCTCCTCCACAGCTGACCAAGCACCAGTCAACTGCAGCAGAAGTTTAAAGGAGCTGCAAGCTGAAAGCATTAAAGCTCATCCTTGATTGACAGCTCCTTTTTGGAGGCCTGTATTAAAATCAGCCATATCCTGTCAGAGCCTGATTAAATTCTGCTCGCTTCACAGCTATGAATAGGTGGATCAAAGAACCCCAAAAGTAAGATCCCTGCAACACAGAAAGAAGGGAGTTAAATTGCATGAGCTGTTCACTTGGTAGGCAGCTTCACAGCTCAAGGTTGCGGGTACATTGATTTTTTAATATTTATTTATTATTTATTTTTCTTCCTGGGCACTGCTCTCCTTGCCAGGCTCCATTTAATTTTGAAGGGGGATACCTTCCTGGTGGTTTTCTTCACTGCATCTGATAAGGATCAGAAAACTTGTGGGGCTCTGCATGGCTCATAGGGCTCAGTTCGCTTTACAGCAGAATGGACCCAGAGTCAGTCATTAATGTCAGGATTTCAGAAGGATACAGCCAAATCTCATTGACTGAAAACTCCTCCACTGGGTATAAAAACATTGTTTGTCTTAAAAGCAGCAGCATTGATCTTAACACAAAAGAGCTAGCAGAAATATTTCCTCTTGGGTTTTTTTTTTTTTTTGTTCACTGGGGCTTTGTTTGTTTTTCTCCCCAGTGAATTTGAGAGCACTTTGCATCTAGTTAGTGTGAAATTTATTGGTGGGTTAGTGCACCTTGGGGTTATTTCACTCACAGAGCACTAATGGTCTAGAAGAGCTCCATGGGAGGTTGAAGCAGGCAGGTGCACAGGGACTGCACTGTCACCACAGCATGGGAATGCCACAAAGCTGCCAAAGGTCCCACAAACGCCAGAGCAGAGCTGGGAGCTGTAGCTCCACTGACACAGCCACCGCCAACCAAACACTGCAGAAGGCAAACAGAACAAGATGGACACGCACCGCCTGAAGAAATGACCACAAGCCTCACCACATCCAAGGCCACAATAAAACAAGACTCTGCAGATACCTTCTGGCAACTTTACACCCTTTTTTAGGGATTCTTTGAGTAGGAAAAAAGCCCTGCCTTCCCAGCAAAATAAAGTACACACCAAGTTCCCTAAAGGGTCCTTTCCTCTGTTGCTGGGGGGGGAGGATGCTGCGTGTGTACGCACACATCTGCATGTGCAGCCACTGACATAGCAGTTTATACTCTACAGCTGTACCTATATATATGTATTTTAGGATTGAAACTGCCTCTGTTTTTATCTCAGCTCTTTTGCTGTGGCCTCTGGCAGGTTGTCTGATCCCTCTGACTTCATTTCCCAATCTGTTTTAGAGGACAGTAATACTTAGTCATGCACTTACGCTTCGCTACAAAGAGGCATTGCCAAGCACAATCCACAGGACACGCCAAACGTTGTTATACATAGAGCTCTGTGTATACCCAGGTGCCAAGCTGTATATATCAAGCACAGTTTTGAAGCAGAAAACTGATCAAAAGACATTCTAGACTATTTTATCTAATGAGTGTTCCCATGTCATTGCCACCTTGTGTCCTAAAAAAATAACGACTCGCAACTAAAATAAACCCAACTACATTTCAGCACTCCCAAGTATTTAATGCATATCCACAGTACCAAGGCATTTACCCAGCAGGCAGTGACTGCTTTTTATTATATGTGACAACAACTTTCACCGTAATTTAAATCTTACCAGAAAATACACAATAGAAAAACAATGCTAACTTGTAAAAAATGTTTCCCCATCCCAAATCAAATTAATGATAACAAACAACAAAGAATGAAGCTGCTTTCTGCTCTTTGTATGTGTAACAAATCCTGTTTATGAAAATGCCCTTGTCTGATCCTACCAGGACCTATTGTTATATGGCAATGGTGAACACCAGCAGCTTGCTGTAACATTTTCAGTTTATCAAACGTTCTTTGGATTTAATTCAAAACTTAGTGAAGCCAAATGGAAGCTTTTTATTTACTTCAGTGTGCTAGGATTGGCACCTATACTCTGTAACACCAGAAATAACATTTGCCTCTTTAAGAATTAAAGTTCTGATAATCAAATTTCATTAACCAAAATATTCAGATTCTTTTTCAAACATGTCCTTAAGAGTCACAGTTCAGAGCTGTCTGTACCTGGTAAGTCTCCTTGACTACAGTGCCTGTAAGGAAGAACTCTTGAACCTTCAACTGTACCAAAATCCCACGTTTTCCCTCTGTTTGGACCACAGCTGCTAGGGCAGCCCTGTTGGCTTTCATCGCCTGACCAGACCTGGGTCAGGTTTCCAAGACATGTTCCTGTAGAATCAAAATCTCAATTGTGGGAGGCAATAAATAAGGAGGAAGAGATTTTTAATACACCACAGGATCAGGCTATGAGTGTCCCAGCTGCTCCTTGCACACTGTGTCAATTTTCTTCCATTTCCAGGACACGGGCTCAGTTTGGTGTTCTTAAGTCCACATCTCTCTCTTTTGCTTATCTTCAGGGACCACATTTTCCATCTCTCTCTTTTCTGGTTTTCTGACAGAGTTCCTCCCTACCAGGCACCAAGCAGAAGGCAATGGACAATTAATGGACTACATGCAGAAGCAAACTTCAAAGAGACCGAGATTTGTTTCTGCCTCCTTCAAGTACTGGTAAATGGCGCTCTTGATGCCAACAGTCTGCCCTTCAGACTACCCTCTGCCTGACCTGATCCCCTGGTAATCCTGTTGCAACCAACTAACAGATGGAAATACCAGCTTTGTAAGGCATCTGCCATATCCCTCACAGCAGCTGTGAGTCACTTTGCCAGAGATGCTGCCTTCCTGAGCACCATACACATCTGGCCAGCTGTCCAGATAGCAGTCTGCCTGACCAAAAAGAAAGAGCAGACAGGGCTGCACCCCATCTGGGAACAAAGAGTGGACAAAGCCTTAAGCTTTCACACATTCCTTCCAAAGGTGAATGCTTCAGATCCTATACAAACTCCTTGATTCACAGCACCATAAATTAAAATTCAGCCTCTTGGTATTATTACTAATTTCACAGAAACCATTAAAGTGTGGAGCTGACTGTCTGCTCCTTTCTGCATGACATCATGGTCTATAATTGCAGAATTACTCTCAAAAAGAACTTCAGTCAAGTATTTATGGCAAATACAAAGCTTCGGCGCCGCTTCTGTTCTCATAACAAGATTTAAGCGGGGCAGAGGTGTCAGACTGGTGATACGGTGAATTTGACAATCAACGAACTGTGCAATGATGTTCACAAAGCAATTCACCTAGCCTTAAGATCTTTACACCTGGCACAGCTTCAAATCCACTGCAGACCTGATCCAAAGCACCTCCCCTATTTACTTCGACTTGCAGGTATCCCAGTGAGCCCAGCTTCAGGCAAACAGGCAATCTCTAGATTACCCTTCAGTCCCGCAGGTGGAAGGGGAAATACCTGCTATCTCAGGATAGAGATCTTTGATTTTCATGGGTTTGAGTTTTGAGATTCTTTGAATCCAATGCAGAAATCTAACTAAAAATCCACATTACTGTAAACCTTCTGCAAGTAATGGTACTAATGGAGCATTATATCACATCAAGAGCAAATGCCCGTTGAGGACCAGCTGTGAGGAAGCAACTCTTATTTAAACCATCATATTACTTAGGTAGTCATTGAAAGAAAAAATAATACAAAACTCATGAATTGTAAAATGATGTATGCTTATCACAAATAGAGTAGAACGTTTTCTATAGTGGTCGTACTGAAGTTAAAAAAAAGTTATTAGTGCTTTAATATCCTACTTCATGACTGAAAGTGTACTTTGCCTGGAGTGAAAGATAATTAAAAGTCCAAAGGCAATTTAAACACAAAGGAAAAAAATACCAAACCAAAAACCAACCACTAGAAATTTATTACAAGTTTAAAATATTAACACAACAACATCCCAAAGGAACATTGCATCAGGCTTTGCAGCAATCCCTGCCTCTAAAACAAAATGCAGGACCCGCTGAACCACACACTTAGCAATGAAACTCAAGATAAATTTAAAACATGGTCAGAACGACTCCCCCTCTCTATCATGTCTACAGCTCTGCTTGTATTCAACAGATGAGGGCAAATTGCTCCCTATGTCATACGGGCGCCAGACACACCACTGCAGTTATCATTGTGGCATCAGCCTATCTCTGTATTACTGAAACACATTAAAACCCATAATATTTTCTAGTGGAGAAGCACTTTTACCCACAGATCATAGAATCATAGAATCATAGAATCTTAGGGGCTGGAAGGGACCTCGAGAGATCATCTAGTCCAACCCCCCTGCCAGAGCAGGGTCACCTAGAGTACATCACACAGGAACTCATCCAGGTGGGTTTTGAATGTCTCCAGTGAGGGAGACTCCACAACCTCCCTGGGCAGTCTGTTCCAGTGCTCTGTCACTCTCACAGTAAAAAAATTTTTTCGGATATAACCATACACAGATCAACATTACAGTCTTGCAATACTTCTTATGGATCTTTGTCTCCAGGTTGAGATTTGATGTGCCCAAGGTCACAGGAAACAAGAGCAGGAGAACCAGAACAGGACCCTGGGATTTTTTATTCCTGTTCTCTCTCAAGCAAAGATGCTACTGAAAAAAATAATCAATGGTCACAAGCAAATTTTACAAGCTTCACTACACACCACCAGTTCTCCTCTGGCATATCCTCTCAATGTACCCACATATTGTGAGATCAAGAATGATAAGTCTTTTTCCCTATTACATTGGTGGTTTTTCAAAGATTACTTATTCTCCGTAAGAGAACCCACTCTGTGCCTTCAATAGCTTTCTAATACAGTGACTGAGGGGTGACCTCATCAATGTTTACAAATATGTAAGGGGTGAGTGTCAGGGGGATGGAGTTAGGCTTTTCTCAGTGATGACCAGTGATAGGACAAGGGGTAATGGGTGTAAATTGGAGCATAGGAGGTTCAAGGTGAATATCCGAAAAAATTTTTTTACTGTAAGAGTGACAGAGCACTGGAACAGACTGCCCAGGGAGGTTGTGGAGTCTCCCTCACTGGAGACATTCAAAACCCACCTGGATGAGTTCCTGTGTGATGTACTCTAGGTGACCCTGCTCTGGCAGGGGGGTTGGACTAGATGATCTCTCGAGGTCCCTTCCAGCCCCTAAGATTCTATGATTCTATGATTCTATGATATGATTCTATTATTCATGGACAGCGAGAACGTTTCCTTTGGGACCTGGTGACTTTATGTGCTGGACTGTTACTTTTCTGTACGAACAAAGCACCTACCAGATGAGAAGAGTAGCTATCCTATCAAAGCAATCTGGATCTCAAATAGGAAGTTACGACAATGTTTGTTCAGGAATTTACAAATGGTCAGCAATAAAAGTGTATGTGTCCCAGTTACTTCCATATTGCATGATTATATGACAAGTAAGACATGATGGTCTTGTGATAATATAAACACAGACTATAAAATAACCAGTAGTTAACAGTCCACATGTAGTTTTTTGCTCAACAACTAAAAGTTTTTCAGTTTCCTAAAGGTGAAAAAAACTGTAAAATCAGCCTAGGATTTAAGGCAACGTCTCAGTATATTTCTTCTGATGGTCACTAAAACTTGTCAGGAAAGGGGCAAGAGAGTAGTTTAAAAATGCATTTGTTTCTACCAAGATATCCATCAACCTGCACAATTCACTTTTATGCCACACAAACACGATGACATAAAGCTCATTCATCTTTTCCAGCTTAATACCTACTGTCCTTTGAAGATACATGTTTGGAATATCTGAAGGCGACCTCCATTTTTCACAGTTACCAGTCATAGGGCAGCTGACACAGCCAAGATAATCCTGTATTCAGCGAAACCGGGGGAATGAATGGATTCTGATGAATGTAATTTGCTATCTCAGTGACAAATGGCAAATGTGAAGAGAGGGTATGCATGCAAATGGAACTGCGTCAAATAAGGGCTTCTGAAGGATAGTACTCTAGAAATATCTGATAGGCAGTTTTACAACAACCATGCGGTTTTGAGGAGGTAAATCATCAGCTTACTTAGAAGTCATCATTATATCCTCATCATGGATCTCCACTAAGTAAGATGGTCTTGCGGCACATAATCGAGCAGGGCACTGCAATCCCATAGGCCAACTTTTGGCACCACATTTTACCTTACACCCTACATTTTTCACTATCTTTTTAGTAAGATTTGGACTTAAACACCCCAAAGTTCCCAGTAATTATGAGCCTCCTAAGGCTGTTTCGTCATCCAACCTGTGGCAGACTAATTCCCAGAAGATGCCATGTTCCACTAACACAAAAAGCTCTTTCCTGGATCTCCTGAGGATGAGGTATCACTTCAGAAAATTCTTTTATTCTTGATGTTTTGACCAGTTTTGTTGTAATACTGTGTATTATCTACCAATACAATTTCTACTCCTTTCCAGGGCCAGCAGGAGAATCAGCACTACTTGTTCAGAGTCTACCACTCAAGAGAAAAGAATATACTTGAAAACAGAAATGTAATCTCATCCTTTCCATTATCTTTGTTGCTGTTGTGAGACTTTGAACATAGAACAGGCCCAGGTTTTAAAATCACACAGAGAGACCAAGTGATGATTCCTCCTACCCTTCAGACAGGTACATAAATTAGGTTTGGATGCTAGAGCTGGCACTAGGAAAAGGCAGAACTGCCTGGAGACCAGCAGCGAGAGCAATGGGAATTCACACCCTGGAAAGCAAAGCTCCCTACTGCTGTGCTGATGAGGTGGAGATGGCAGTGACTTCCAGGTATTATGAGAAGTCACTAGGTCCCCCAGCAGTGGGAACCACATGTCTATTGGTCCCCAAAAGCTCTACCTCCCTTGCTCTTCTCTGTTGCAGGAGTGGGGATCCCCTCCTGCTGCAGGAGTAGGAGTGTGCTGGTGTCTCATATTTGGGACAGAAATCTTTGCTCTTGGCTGTGCTGATGAGAAGCCCTGAGCAGGCTCCTGAGGATGAACAATAAATGTTTGAGCTGCAGAAACAGTTCCTAGAAGCAGCAAATGACGGCTTAAATAACTCTCTAAGTGTGCTGTTACAGACAGGGTAAATTTGCAGTCACGATAAGCTCTGCAACAATTTTCTCAGTGAGGTCGAGCAAAGGTTTTACCTCACCTTGGGGACTGGGGTACTTTACAGCTGTTGATTGCTGTCACTTGGGCTTTTCACATTATGTTCTAAAATACTGACAAAGGAAAAAAACCAACCTGGCTTGATCCTACAAACTTGGTTTAACATCCAACTTATTTAAGTATTTTGATCAAAAGATGCCAGACAGCCCCCACATACAAAATTATATATACACCTAGAAACTGGAAGGTTTCACCTTAGAAAGCTTTGCAAAATACATTATTTGACATAGAAATCCCTCAAACCTAATGCAACTTAGAGCAGTCCCTGAAGGAAGCTCGCACTGGGCATTCCCCTTTTATGCTATCGCTTCTTTAATCATGCTCACCTTCATCCTACTTTAACATTCATGTTAGTTTCTACCTAAAAGCCATTTACTTGAAAGGGGGTTTGCATCAGTGCAGCTGAGCATCTCCCACCCTGGTGGGAAGACAACTGCAGCAATTTGGACACCAAGTTCATCTGACTACAGCTAGGCTTCCAAAACTTCCCAAAGTGTCATAAAACCTGCACTTTTAGGGGTGAAGAGTGCTCACTTAAACCTGTATCAGAAGCACTGTCCTCGTGATCATCTGCAACATACTGAACATTCTCCTCCCCAGCACCTCCACGTATTCTCTGTTCTTCATGTGAGGGAGAACATAGGCAGAGATAACACTGCTGTGGAAAGTTAATAATTAGTTCCCATCGAGGGGATTAAAACTTCTGTAGTGGAAGCAAAGTGAAGGGGTAACATACCTGCTCCCCAGGTTATAAAAGAACAATATATACATGGAGTTCACAAAACTCTTATTAAAAAATTTAATGCAGATAAAAAACATTCCTTCTAAAACTACATTTTAAAAAATTGCTTTCCCAAGAATATAGGCTACACCACATAATTTCAAACAGCTTTGAAATCACTGCTCACACTAATACCTGGACTGAATCTCATTTATGTAAATATTACCTTATCTCTCTCCTTGAAGATAATGTTTTACAATTAAGTTATCTGTCATTTACAGATCAAATTAAACTCATCAATGCAAGCTATTAAAAGACCATTTTTAAAGGACAAAGGCTGATTTTCTCAAATACTTTATGTCTCTCATTCTAATGCTAGAGATAATATTTTTTACCATTGAAAAGAGACAGAACCAGACAAAATAGGAAGCTATTACATTTCCAGTACTGCTAAAAAAATATACTTCCATTCTCAGGGTGCTTACTCCAATTTCTTTTCCAAAAAGATCAACCCAGGATCATTTACTTATTGCAAGTCAGACAGATGCTAGGTAAGGTATATGTAATTAAAAAAAAAAAGTTAATTATCTTCTTCCTACACAACGTTTTCTTGCTAATTTTCATAGAATCATAGAATGTCTTGGGTTGGAAGGGACCTCTAATCGTCACCTAGTCCAACTCCCCTACAATAAGCAGGGACAGGGACATCTCCAACTAGAACAGATTACTCAGAGCCCCATCAAGCCTGACCATGAATGTTTTCAGGGACGAGGACCCCACCACCCCTCTAGGCAACCCATTCCAGGGATCCACCATCCTCAGAAGGGAGATCAGGAGGAACAATGAGGAGTGAGACAATAAAATTTGATGTAAAGTACTTATTTCCCAAGAACTCAAGAACTAGAGCTGGTGGCTGGGTCAACTCGGGGAATAGCTGCACTTCAGAAAGTGTTTTTGGGATATTTGCACTTCTGAGAGTCTGAGAGTAGGCAGGAAGATCTACGTTTGAGAGCAGACGTGATTATAGATTGGCATGTGAGCTTGGTCTCTGATTCAGCCAAAATGTCCTCATGTGAAAGGTCATTAAGCCAGCTTGATACAATTGATAAATGTCTTCCACAGGAGATATTGCAACTTTAATATATGTTGTTTAGGGAAAAAAAGCCACTGGGATATAAATGTCAACTGTATGCCAACATTTTTCATGAGGATTGGGACGGAAAAAAAGAAAAAAGAGATTAATCTCTAAGGGATCATTTTAAAATTAATGTTAATAGATGGTAATAGGCTGACAGTTCTCTGGAAATACCCAGCAGATGTTCCAGCGCTTTACCAAGTCCTGATGTCTAACCTTGGGCACACCAGTTCCACAAAATCCATCTTCTGAACAGAGCTTGGTTTCCATAGCTGGAATTCTAATGATGCCTTACTGTTTATTTCTGTGGCAGATCACAGTGCACAAGCCACAGAGGCGAGTAAGTGCAGATTTATGTTTTATTAGAAAGGACAAGAAGATACCTTATTTATGGTACATTGCTATCTACAGATAACCTTCACTCTATCTATCTGTTCATCATAAGATAAAAAGTATCTAAATTACTAAGATACTGCTCAAATACAATTGAGAACATTAGCACAATTTACATGAACTGCTCAAATGCACTGATGCATATAAAGTCTCCAAACCCATTTATTGTCAAAATGTCAATGCTAAATGCATAAAAATGTAACTTACTTTATGCCATTAATTAACTAATGTTTGCACAGCACTTTGAAAATGTAAAAGCACTTTGAACACTGAGAGCTAAGCAGTATTATTTTTACTCATGTGGACTCACTGTATGAATCATACATAATAATAATCTCTTGTGGAAAGTATTTCTGGTCCACAGCCAAAACTTAACCTATGATTTGGCACTTCTACTCAGTGAAGCATCTGTAAATGGTCCTGTTCGGCTTTCAGCTGGAAATTTTCTGCAACACATTCAATACTGATTTCTTCACAATATATACCAGGTGTAAGGTACTTTCATAGCTTTGTAATTAACATTGTATAGCAAGACAGCAAACATTTTATTGCATTTTCTTCATTCTCACCCCAAACATTTGAGAACAGTGGCTCACCAGTGTTAGCTGAGACTCAACTCTTTGATCTGTACAAGATGCAACAGGCTTTATAGATATAACACAGGATTGGGATTCCTTTTCACCTTTGTGAGAGCTGCAGCTCTCAAATTATTTTCTGGTCTCCTGGTGAAAATCATTACACAAGAACTAGGCAACATCTTCATTATCCATCCCCACTCTGTGACTTCCTCCCCTCTGACCATACTTTGTCTGGGCTTTTTTTCCCCGTCTTATTCTTTGTGACTGAAGAGATGCTATAACCATGAGTTTTCCTTCCCAAGTGAGACTACAGAGCACTTTCACAAGGTCATATTTTATACCTGCAAGCACGTCTGTTTCATTTGCCTTGAAAAATGTACACTTGGCTATTCCGTCTTTGACAAAATTCCTTCTCTGTGAACACGTTCATAGAGGAAATCTAAGACTAAAACAATCAGAAACCAACAAAAATTCACCATTCTCCTGTTCTGATTAGTTAACAAGAATGGTGATGACTTACAGCTGGACTAAGTACCACCTGCAGTCAGGTTGGCCCCATGTTTCCAGAGGTTTTGGCTTCCTGGCTGACCTGGTGGTGATATGCTCCATCATTGTTGTAACTCTCAAATCAGGAGATATTTTCTGCATGCCTTGTATTTGTTTAAACACATGTCTACCCATAATATAAATTAGTCTGTGAGGGATTAACCTAGCCAAGAATTTCTTCTCTACAAATCTGTCCGGATGTTCAGATCGAGAGAGTTTTAAAGGACTTTGTCTGTAACACACCACACCCATCTCCTATAAACAACTACTCTATTATACTTTGAATTGCTGAAAAGTATATTTATTCAACATCTTTTTTAAAAAATTAGTATTGAACTACTGGAGAATAAGAAAAAAACAAGAGAGGGAAATATCTTATGCAGTTAACATTAACCTATAATGCTTGGACCTATTTTCTCCACTTGAAACTCAGAAACTAATTCAGAGATTTTTAAAAAGAAAGAAAAGGAAGGATATTTGAACTGCCTGACTTTGAACAGATGAAACGCTTTACAGTATTTACAGAGTAAGTTTACAAACCACTCCAGGCCAGCTCCACTGCATATCTTATCCATAAGGTAAACACAGGGAGATCATATACTGGATCTCAGCATGGTGTGGCCTTACAGGAGCAGCACTCAATCTGGAGCAGCTGCCAAGCTGGGCTCCAGAGGGGCCCCGTGCTCAAAAGCGAGGGGTGCAGCCAGCCTGTCAAGAGGGAGCTGAACTGCTGGAAACGCTGCTCAGCACCTGCTCTCATTCTGCCTGGCTCTGTGGTGAGCTCTCAGCATTTCCCACTCACAAAGCAACAGCTTTATCTCATTTTAGCTAGACAGAGAAAGGGAAAATGTGGGGAGGGCAGAGGAGAGTTGGCTGCTGCAAATGGAGCTGGCCTTGATGTGAGTGTAGCTGCCAGGGGGCTACAGCCATTTACACCAGCAAAATCTCTCATCTGGTAGCTTGCTTTCATGCAGTCACTCTCTAGATTCAGTAATTCTTGGTCTTAAATCTGCAGTGCAGAGCCGGGATTCCACAGACTTAGGTAATACTCTCCACTGCCTTTTGATCTGCTGTAGGTGTAGAGGGAAGAAAGAATAAAAGCTCAGCTCGTGCAAATGTAAATAAACCATTTCAACTGAAAAAACCAACTCCCATAATAAACATGAGACAAACAAGCACCTCTTTTCAATAACTCCTACTGATTCCCACATCTTTGCAACCTCAAGTCCCCAGAGGATGGGGAGTACTTGGTCTCATAGTTGGGGTAATTTGTGGCACTTTTCCCATTAGACAGCCAGGTCCTGGTTGTAACACCTACAGAGACCAGCAGCTCAATTCAGACTTGTTACTGCTGACTTCGCCTGCAAGCACTCATGGAACATCTGCAAAACTGATCTCAGAGACTACTCTGACTGTTTCAGCTTCTAACATTCAGTAATCCCATGTTAAATCCACCTGGCATGTCCCTGTATTTGCATTATTCATTATTATCAAAGGCAAATTATTACTTGCTGCAAATCACATAACACCCACCCAAAGCTCCACCTTCTTCTATCTGGTAACTCACCAACAAATTTTGCACCTGTAAGTGAGCTGAGCAACGACTTGAACATGTCTAAATCTCTGAAAAGGCAAATCAATTTTCTCACTTATTTTCTGTTTTAAAAATATCTGCTCCAGGGCTGTGATTTTTATGCCAAATTTGAAAGGAGAACAAGTGTATACCGTTAAATTACAACCCTCTAAAATGTGGATTTATAATACATATAATGGAAGCCCTATAACTATAACATTTCAGACGTGACATTCTCACAAATGGCAGTTTTCAAGGGATGTTATATGATGGTTTGAACTACTTCTTAATTTACAGCAAGATGATGCCTTCTTGGAGGAGGAGGACATCCAATATTTTCTGATTATTTCACAGAATGAAGATGGCATCTTCCTTCTCAGAAGGCAACTCTGCCTACTAAGAAGAGATCCCACTGGAGTGATAGATGATTTACTAATAAGAGATGCTGTTGGAGATGATCGAGCTTCTCCGGTGCTAACACAGCTTTTCATTCATAAGTGCCTCATTCTGTCTACCGAACTGAAAACATACTGTTGCTGTGAACACCATATTTACATCCTTAACCATCCAAAATAATGACAACAGCTTAAAAACAATGGCATTTCACAAACTAATAACTGTAAGTATCTCTTCTGCCTTGTCATTTCTCAGCTCTTAGGAACTGAGGTTGTATTTTCACCCATTTTCCAACTACAAAGACTAAAACATATTATAAGCATACACATGCAAAAGCTTAAAAAATTTAAATTTGCATCTTGTATGCATTCAAAGCTCAAGCTTGGAGAAAAATGTCAAATATCACAAGAGATGGCAATATAAATCCCACTATGCATTCCTCAGAAGTACAGGAACACAAGACAGCTACCAAAGAAGAGGCACACAAGCTAGGTTGAAACTCCTCAATATGATTTGCAAGGTTGCTCTGGCTCTGACCTGCTCATACTGACTGATCTCAGTCAGGCTCCTTTGATCAGGAGAGGACTTGTGTCAGTCTTTACACAATGGCCTTTGCACACTTCTGCCTCCATAGAAGAGAACAATGGATCACATCCCTCCTGCCATTATCTTTATGTAAGTGTCTCTCCATGGATATTTTCTCTTCACTGTGCTGAAAAGGGAGGCAATGTTTTTTTTCAGAGTGGGATTATTTTCTCCTGAAACATCCAAAAAGGTGCTCTGAGGATTTGAAGCAGCAGCAGAAGGAATAGCTCTGGGAATGAGGGTTTTTTCTGCTGTGCTTCTCTTACCATGTGCCCAAGGATGTACTGCTAGTTCACAGAATCACAGAATCATGGAATGGTAGGGGTTGGAAGGGACCTCTGCAGATCATTTAGTCCAACCCCACTGCTAAAGGAGGTTCACCTGGAACAGGTGGCACAGGATCGTGTCCAAGTTGGTTTTCAAAGTCTCCAGAGAAGACTGAATACCCTCCTGGGCAGCCTGGTCCAGTGCTCTTGTCACCTTCAAAGTAAGGAATTTTTCCAAACGTTCAGATGGAACTCCCTGTGTTCCAGTTTGTGCCTACTGCCCCTTGTCCTGTCACTGGAAACAATGAGAAGAGTCTCACCCTATCCTCCTGACACCTGCCTTGTAGATATTTGAAAGTATTCATAAGATGCCCTCTCAGTCTTCTCTAGTCTAAACAGACCCAGGTCTCTCAGCCTGCTCCAGTCCCCTGATCATCTTCATTTTCCTTCACTGAACTCTCTTCTGCAGTTCTTTGTCTGTCTTGAATTAGGGGGGGGTAGAACTTCACAAAATACTCCAGGTGTGGCCTCACCAGGGCAGAGTAAATGGGGAGGATGACCTCCCTTGACATGCTGGCCATGCTCTTCTACTGCACTCCAGGATAACAGTGGCCTTCTTGGCCTCAAGGGTACATTGTTAACTTGCTGTCCACTGGGACTCCCAGGTCCTTCTCCTCAGAGCTGCTTTTCTGCAGGTGAACCTCTAACCCATAATTGTCCATGGGGTTGTTCCTCTCCAGGTGCAGGACCCTACCCTTGCCCTTTTTTTAATTCCATGAGGTTCCTCTACACCCAACACTCCAGCCTGTCCAGGTCCCACTGAATGGCAGCACAGCCTTCTGGTGTATCAGCCAATCCTTACAGTTTGGCACCATCAGCAAACTTGCTCAGGGTACACTCTGTCCCTTTAACCAGGTCATTGATGAGAATGTTGAACAGGACAGGATCCATTGGGCACACCACTAACTATAGGCCTCCAACTGGATTCCATGCGACAGCTGACAATTTGCAGAGCTCTTCTGATGGAGCCTGTCATGAAGCACTAGGGAATAACACCAAAAACATGGAGGATGAGCTGCAGTGATGCTGCCAGTCACTGAGTGCGCAATGTACCAGAAATCTGCTGTAGCTGA
This sequence comes from Chaetura pelagica, assembly GCF_000747805.2. Classification (NCBI taxonomy): domain Eukaryota; kingdom Metazoa; phylum Chordata; class Aves; order Apodiformes; family Apodidae; genus Chaetura; species Chaetura pelagica. The sequence continues at coordinate 2,163,802 of NW_009953652.1, read as the reverse complement.
CACTCAAAAAGCTACCACTATCCTAACCTTTCCTTCCCTATGAAGAAAGTGTCAAGAAAACTCCAAAATAATCTTGAGAGGATCCTGCCTTTTGCCTTGGAAACCTTCTGTGGGACTTTCCAGATGAGGTTTCAGCCTGACCTCATAAGTTTACCTGGAAAGTTAATAAGTTCAATAATATTGCCTGTTGCAAACTCCTGTGAGTGCGTGTTGCTTGATTTGAAAGTCCATGATTCGAGGTGGTGAGTGAGGAAGTGCTGCAGACACGGTTCCTGCAGTTAGCATCAGGACAACTTGAAATGAAAATGCTCACTTTACAGTAAACAGTACAGCCACAGACAGGTTTTAAAGCCTGCTACTAAACATGGTCTGGCAAAAGAAAGTAGCTATTAAAAATATTTTCAATCAGAGGAACTGAAACGTGCTCTCTACTCAAACGAGGCAAGTATAAAAATTACTGGGCTTAGGACTTTTTATGCATTTTGTTTTTTTAACCTGTTGTAACATTCAGAACCATCTACTTCCCTTTTATTCATGTTGTGTTTGTTTAAAAGGTTCAATCTGCTTTAATTCAAAGCAATTTTGATTGCAAAATGTTTTTGGTTTTGTTTTTTTTTATCATTCTTTTATGTGCTATCCTTTTTCTTTTCTTTTTTTTTCCCCTCTCTGAAGCCAGGCTACAGCAGCTCATCAAAAGGAAGCAAAGTGGCCTGAATTTTATCTTACTGTTATTGTGATATAGCTGCAGTGGGCAATCTGATCTCATCAAGAAACAATTGCAGTAAAGATATCTAAGTGGATGTCACAGCTTTGCTGAAAGATAATAAAGTGAAATGAACCAAAAAACCAATCTTTCCAATACAAATCACATATTTAAGTTGCAGTGATTTGCAAGCAGAATATGAGTGCGGGAGGAGGGAGATAGAGTTAGAAATGCCCAACAAACACTTTTAAATGATTTTTAACACATTTGGTGAGTGCATAATTAAGGGATTTACAGCATTAAAACCTGGAGCTGTTGTGCAGCTACTACACTAAATGAGACAATCAGTAACAAGGGAAAGGGTGAATTACACCACCTTCCACTGCAGTTTGAACGACTGTCTCCTAAGATAAACACTATTGATTGCTTTTAAGCCTTCTCTCTATTAGAAAAAGACTTCTAATTTTGGGAAATCAATAATAAAAGATAGCAGAAAAACCCAGATTCTCTCCCACATAAGCCTGCAAACAGAAAAGGGCAGAACCTCACATTAAACTGCAAGATCATCCCTGATACAGAGGCTGGGGGATTTGCCCCTTGGGCTGTTTTCTTCTTTAATGCTGAATCTGCACCAGCATCCAAAACCTATTAATTTTTTGTAAGAACAAAAATGTCTTGACACGTGTTTTAAGATTATTATTTTTTCTTTTTTTTAATGTCAACTCTGCCTTCAGTGCCTTAAAATTAACTCCTTAAGTAGTTTAACAAATATCTCTTCTATTCCAAAGTAAAGACTTTTGTTAGAGACCAAAATAGCATCAGCTTTCAAGCTGTGGGGTCCTTTCTACTTCTTTTGTCTATATAACAGCAAAGGAATGGTGTGGTGGTATTGAATTACCAATGCTGATGTGTTGGGAGGCTGTTTGGGTCTCTGCTTTCTGGTGGGATTTTTCTGGGGAGGTACTGTTTTTAAAGGCACATACTATATAAGCCCAACAGACAATGCCAAATCTCTACGAACGGATAAACAAAGAACACTTCATAAACCACATTTGAGCAGACATTCTGCATTATATACCATGCAAGATGCCCAACAGGCCTTCCAAGAAAAACACCAACACTGCCTGAACACAGGCCAAGGATTTTCTCATTAGCATGAAAAGAGGTTAGGCAGGCACACGCGTTTTCCCCTTCTGTTTTCCATTTACAGAGGAGACCACTCCTGGGCATATTATACCTAATACACAGCTGGATCTTCTACAAAGAAATAGTTGTGGCTTTTGCCTGACTTTTGCTGCTGAACTCCAGTCTGCTTGGAATTTGCATGATTTCCTCTGAAACTGGTGAGGTTTACCATAATATGACACTGGTTTTCTTAAGGCTCAACAGGGAATGGTCAGCCCAGGCTGGTATTAAACCAGCAATTTCACTGGTGACTCTCTTGTTAAAGCAATTACCTGTGGCCATTATCTAACTGCATCACTTAGTCTTTGATGGCAAACTGTTTAAATAAATAAGAGAGAAAAAAATAGCTAGCAAATACCAGGAGATAATTGTGTGGTTAACCCTATACACGACAGTCTTACAAGAACAGAGGAGGAATTTTTAATAAAGTAATCACAAACAGATTAATAGCTTGGAAAGCAACAGGGGATTTTCTCTTCCACAGCAATGGGATTTTCAGCAGACCCAAACCAGTTCATGTCTAAGTAGAAATGTGCTTATCTATGTCCATCTCCTCTGATCGCCTCACTTCTCACCACAGAGGGAAATCAATACGAGGACTTGTTATTCAGAAGTCTCAAGAGTCAGGCACTGTGATTGCACCTCTAATCCTGCAGGAATCTATTTCTAACAACTACATCATACCAAATGCAACAGGCACATTGTTTACAGCTGCTTTGCAAAGCCTGTGATACAGGGAAGCAAATAAAACCAGATATGGGACATCCAAGCTGACTCCTACCTCTCGGTCTGACTCTTAGTAACAAAAGCAGTTGCACTAAAATAATCCTTTTGATTGCATGCACTGCTAGGATTGAGACCTGTTGGAGACAAAATTGTTTCACTCTCTGCACAGTGCCTGTGTATGGATTTCTCTTGCACTCATTGGGCTGACCAATTAGGAAAACAAGGGCAGCATAAGGGTTAAACATTGATCTCTGCGTTCCCTTGGCATGCTTGGAGAGCTGCTGCGAATAACACCGGTGGCAGTTTCCTGAGCTCTAACTCACAGCGTGATGAGAACAACTTCTGATCTGATGAAAATTCCTCCTTCACTGCAGAAAAACACCCTATCGTTTAAAACTTTTGAATGTGGTAACAGCTAATTTATTAAAGGAACTCCTGCAGTGTCCATGTTTACAGGGCTCAGGCTGTACATAAAAGAAAGGCCTGTTTGATGGACATAAGGGGAGCAGAATTGAGCTGTATTTTTGGAAAGGCAGCTCAGTGTGCCAGAAGAAAGGCTGGACTGATGAAAGGAACAGCTATGATGCTGTGCCGAGGCTTCTTTCAGCCTTGACTAAAAAAGAGCATAATTACGGAATGGAAACAAAAAACAAATAAGTTGTACTCTACAAATGGCAAAATAAAGTGAAACAAGTTCAGGTCAGAGTAGAAGTACTGAAATACAAAACTCTCCCAGATGCTCAGATATAGTAATGAAGGAAAACATACGTGAGTGCAGCCAGACATTTTAACTGATTTCTTGTTGCAGTGTTTTCTCTTTCTAGGAAGATTTATGCTTTTTCCCTATAAATCTCAAGCTAAAATATTTCAGCCCAGAAAACTAGTCTCTGTCCCCAATCAAAGGGGAATAAAAGGGACTGGGGGGGAGAGGATAGTGCCTGGGGAAGGGAGGCTGCATTTTCCAGAGACTTTTGCTTTTAACCAAGAAAATAAGATACCTTCCACAAATTTTAAATGAGACAAATCCCCCTATCTTCTGCACAAAAAGCAATGTAACAAGAGATTTTCAGCCATCTCCAATAACAATCACATTCCAGATGTCCCTCTCTGACAGGCTGTTATATTGCCAAAGCCTGAAAATGGAAGAAGTCCAAGAAAGAATTAGGTGTCCTCTGCATCTAAGAACATTACCTTATTACCTGCAAGTAAATATTAGGCATACCCTGAATTTAGAAAATAAGGCCAAGTGCAAGGAGCACCTGGTTAACAAGCTAATGAGCTACATAACTCTTGTTAATTTTCAGACACTAACACTTATGTATTAGATCTCCTTCTTCCAGCTGTGTTGCTTTGCTGAGAAGTGTTTGTAAAACAATCTTAACTGCTTTGCAGTATTCCTTTAATTTAAATATATACACTTCAGCTTTTCCTAACATACCATTGTTAGAAGCCAACCACTTGATATGTTGTCAAGTGACATGCTAATGAGTCTGATTTTTGATGGGCTTGAAGGAGCTGAAAGAGGTAAAATCATGGATGCTGAAAGTTATGTGAGCTTTTCTGAGGTGCTGCATTGTCCCTGAGCCTCTGATGTACACTTTATGAAAATATATGCTTCTACAATGAGTATGCATAGATAAGAATGTCGAGAGGACCTTTTCCTTACTTCATTCAGCCTATTTTTAAAGTACCAACTTAAAATATATTCACAATATTTTTGGCTCTGTGAATAAATTTACATATTAAGTAGCACTAATTATAAGAAGCAATGTTCTGCTCCTTGTTATACACAGTCCAGACAATCCACATATGTCTACATCATCAACTTCCTTTGCCTTGATGGGGCCTCAAAATGAATGGTGCTTCCAGCACAGCACAGTCATACATATGATGGGCTAGTCTAGGAACAATTTCTTCTTTATTCAACATTACCTTTTACCTATCCCTTACTGTTTTTATGGTGCCTCCCCCTGCCCCAACCCAGGTCTCCTTGAAAGAAAGAACAATTGTCCTAAATCCTTCAGTATTTCATAGAATCATAGAATGGTTTGGGTTGGAAGGGATCTTAAGGATCATCTAGTTCTAAATCCCTTGCATGGGCAGGGACACCTCCCACCAGACAAGTTTGGTCCAAGCCCCATCCCACCTGGCCTTGAACACTTTCAGGGATGGGGTATCCACATCTTCCTTGGGTAACCTGTGTGAGTGTCTAACCACCCTGACAGTGAAGAATTTCTTCCTAATGTCTAAATTAAACCTACTCTCTTCCAGTCTAAAGTCATTGTCCCTTGTCCTATCACTACATGCCCTTGTAAAAAGTCTCTCCCCAGCTTTCCTGTAGCCCGTTCAGCTACTTGAAAGCCACTCTAAGATCTCCCTAGAGTCTTCTCCAGGCTGAACAACCCCAACTCCTTCAGCCTGTCTTCATAGCAGAGATGCTCTGGCCCTCTGGTCATCTTCATGTCCCTCCTCTGGACTCACTCTCACAGTTTGCTATGTTTAATACTTTCTACCTTCCAACAAAACTGCTGGCTGTTAACACCTTTCCTCCTGGCTCCATTCACTGAGGTCTTGTTAACTCCCTACTCGCCTGAGCTGCAATCCTACTGCTGTCCCATGCCTACCCTCACCTTTCAAAGCAGTCGTGACAGTGAATTGGCTAGTTTTATATCCTGAAATACTGTTAATATCTATTTTACGTCAAAGACCATAACAATCATCTTCCATCTGCAATTTTCCTACAAACAGGATATTTCTGTGCCTCTGCCCCAACGTGTTTCTGTGAGTGGCTGGCTAGTTCTGCCTCACTTGCCCTATAAACAGATTTATATCCAAGTTCTCCAACAAGGACTAATTCCATCTCCTGAACCTGGTCAGCAGTCTTTTTAGTGCTTTTGCTTCCTGCACCAGAAAGGCATCTAAACAACATTTTCTGCCACTGTTCTTCTCAGGGAGGCACAGTGGGAGGGTTTTAAGATGACATTAATGTCCTGCTTTGGAGGTCCTGCTTGCTAAGCTTCATTAGTGCCTGGTGTGATCAAGCACAGGCAGATATAGCTCCATGTTGCTACCAGGAAAGCTTAGTCATGATGCCTGACAGTGGGGACTTTGGCGGGGGGGGGGAGAATGGAGACAAGAAAAAAATAGTCTGGGAGAATGTACAGATAGCCCCCACACAGAAGAGTGTGATTAAACCTTCGGGTTTAATCAGGAGGAGACCAGTATGCTCCTTACAGTAGTATCAAGGCTGTGAAGTATCTTGGGGGATTATTTTGATGCCAGTGGCTGCTCAGTCTATGGATCAGTGTGCTTTTGCAGCCATGGATACATACATGTCTCTCACCTTGTCTACACCTCGTTCACTGTGATATTGGCTGATAGGGCTATGGAGCTTATCATCTCCTTTCATCATTACATTACTGTCTCTGATAAAAAGCATCCTATACCATACTTTTGAGGTTTCTTAGATTGTTTAAAATATTTTTAGTTTTAAGCAAACCTGTGACATTCAACATGAGGTCAACTATAATTACAAGGTGCTTAAAACACACTAAAAATAACAATGTATTTTTTTTTTAATGTAGAAACTCTTGCAACGGTGATAATATGCATGAACTAGGCTGAGAGGCCAAAAATATTTACATACTGATTTGCAAAGGGCCAAAAAACTTCCCTTCTGAAAATTAGGTATTAAATTAAATTAAGACAAATTCCTTATTTATGGATGACCATCCTTTAAAAGTCATCACAAGGTCAGAGGAAGAGGAAATAAATATTTGTTACATTCCCTTCTGCAGTATAACAAGGGGAAAAATCTTCATGCCAGAAAGGACAATTGCAGAGTTAACAGTCCTGTTGAAACACACCTGTCCAAGCATGTGATCGGGTCTGAAGTCTCTCTGGGGCGCAGCAAAAGTGTCTGCATACATTTAGAAGACCCACAAGCTGTGATTCACAGAGGGGACATGAAGGTGTCCCAGCCCTAAAAGCAAATGGCAGGAGGGAGGGGGCCCAAAGGCAGCTACAGAGTTTCTGAGCTGCAGGCCTGGTTATGGGAGTGAGTAGCACCTCCAAGGGCTGCGGGAAGTTGGAGAGGGTTTCAGGGAGCGCTACAGAAATTCTGCTGTCCTCTCCTACTGCATCATCTCTGAGGACTATAATAATTTTACCTGATAATGCATGCATCAATCTGAGATATTCAAGAGTCTGAGATTACTCTGAAGCACCTAGCTGATATATTTTCAGAAGCTCAGGTAATAACAAGCTGCTTCTTTTGATGCTTTTGATTACTTTTCTAAAGCTGCCAGAGATTTTGGTGGCACTCATGAACCAGATTCCACAACAGATTTCAGTCCATAAAACCAAATGAGGCAGAGAAAATTTCTCTCTACTTATTTAGACTGCATTTCTCTGTTCACCTCATATATTCCACCAAATCCTGGTCATCATATGGATCATAAAGGCTAAGCCAGTCACTGCATGAGGATGTAGCCACCAGCTTCCAATGCCAAACAGAAGCCATAATACTGAATCCAAACTGGTTAAAGGATGCTGGTGGGGATTGGGACTGCCAGGGTTTTGTTTTGGGGTTTTTTGGGGTTTTTTTTTGTTTTTTTTTTTAAGTTCTAATTTTTGTTGACCAAAAAAAGGAAAGTTCCAGCAGACATAAGTTTTTTGTAAAATTATATTTAAGTTCAGAAGTCAAAGCACTGATTTTTGCCAGTCTCCAAAAAATTACAATGCTACGGGATTTGCAAACAGAAACAGCAGGACCAATATCCAGGGCAGTGTCTCTGAAGAGACATGTCAAATTTGTTCACTGGCTAAGCCCAGCAAATTCTGTCATCATTTGGTACCACAGAAATGTCTATTGGAAAACAAAGAAAAGCCTTCTCCCAACATTTAAGGAATATTTAAAGATTCGTTACTTGTGCTCTCTCTAATCATCTGCTCTAAGCCTGTGGCTGGGGACTAATTACAGTAACTACTGAAAAAACAAAACATATATTATGCTGTGTATTTTACTGAAAATATACTATAATGAATTTCAGTGGGAGAAGAAAGACAGAGTATTTAAATCTCCTGGCAGAAATGTGTATTTATGAAAATCAGCCTCTAGGATGATGTGAAGAGGATAAAGCATTATTACCTATATGCTAACAAGAATTCTGACATATGTACCCCTATAGGTCAAATAAAAAACAAAAAACAACCATCCGTGGGACTAAACTTGCCCTTTAACATTCAATGAACTATAGACTAATTCTAACCGGACAAGTACAAGCTGGATGAGACAATTACTCTCAGTGAACTAACAGTCATTATGAAACTTAACACTGCTTTAAAGGATCCACGTGCAGATGAGACAAGGATTTCTAACATTTTTTTCAAAGTGTTTGGATTTTTTTAATTCCTTTTTCTCTTCAATTAAATAAAAGCAGAACTTATTCCTCCTCATTCCCCTGTTTTCAGACAGCCATAGCTTTGTTTCAGACATGATGGAAGGAAGAAAACTTGTAATTCATAACATATTGTTGTCAAAATCTTTATGCCATACCTGGCAGATGGCTCGATAAATAAACGAGGAACATCGATAAACACAGCAAAGAGCTGTTCATCAGAGTGGAAAGTATGGTCCCAGTCCTTGCTAACATACACAGTGCAGCTCTGGCATATGCAGGGGACACCCGTGAGATGCTCTTGCTTGCCCCAGGAGGAGCTTGGCTTGTTCATGGCTTCCTTGGCTTGGATCAGCCAAGCTGTTCCCAGTGCATGCGAGGAGAAACTTGCCATGACAGCGGGAATCCTGGGGCACTTTGAACCCTTCTTTCTGCACAGGGATGTATGTGTGAGGGATGGGGTTGCATGCAGGTCCCTGAAAGCACCTCGCTCCAGAGGCCGGGAATTCACTTTTGTGACCTGCCCTGCCACTATTTCCTCATTTCGTGTGGGGGGTTCTCTGCACAGCCAGCGTTTCTTTGCTTCCCTTTGGCCATCAAAATGCCCCCAACCTGTAATGCCTTTTGGACATGCAAACTGGGGAAAAGCTTTTCCTCAGCCTCTGTGCCAAGCTGCACAGAAAGGAAGGAAAACCTGCTCCAGTGTTAGCCAGAGGTGAATGTGAAAAAAAAGATGATTCTGAAGAAAGAAGCTACGATCAGAAAGTCCCTCCTTTTATCTTCCACATTAGAGAAAAAGAAAGAAAAAAAAGAAAACCTGAGAATAAAGAAGGAATAATTTCAGCTTTCCTGCACAGAAGGGCAAAAAAAGCAGCTTCAGCTACCAACTTCATTATTTTTGCAGTCTTATAACTTACAGCTCAAACAAACTGCTCTCAGTTCTAACATTTGTTTCTGGTTTCAGACTAGTAGAAATCTAATTTCCTTCTCCCCAAGAGCAAATGTCAGCACAAGCGGGATCTGAAATTTGTTGCTTGACACCTGCAGCAAAGAGCTAAATTGAGAGTAATATTTCAAAGAGGTACTTGGGAGGTATGTGCTTAAATTTGGTTAACAGACAAACAGGCTTGTGTATGTTCCTCCTGCATACTGCCTCTAAAATGTATCCCCAGTCACCCTGGACTGACGTAAGGCAAAGGAAAGGGAACTGCTAGAACCACGCTGATTGGAACCATGCAGGCCAAATTTAGTGTTTCAGGAAACTTCTAAGTCTGGCTTCAGAAATTAGTAGTATGATTTCACATTTCCAAATGTGCAGGTCAAAAGCATCTGCCTAGCTTTTACATTATTTGCTGAGTTAGCTGTAAAAACAGTCTACAAATAAAAAGAATGTCTGATGGTTGTGGTTCAGGATAATTCCATGTTAAGATCCTGATGGCTAGGCACAGTCAGCATCCTCTCTTCTACCACTGCTTTGGTGTCTAGACTTCTACACCACTGCAGGCAATCTACCTTTGAGTTTTGCAAGAAGGAAACAACAACCAGTGCTGGCTGTGAGCTACTAAATGCAACCCAAGGATTGCTGGAGAGTTTACAACATCAGGCATCCTGTGAACAGGTATTCAGAAGTTCAGAATTCAAATGTAGCAAATCAGCACATGTCTGTAATGATATTTATTGGCATTTATTTTAGCTAATGTGTGAAACAATCTATTCCAACACAATGGTTGGGTAGTGCAACATGTGAGCCACCCCTAGGTTGGTAACTCAACCTCCCATCCTGTCCAGGTCTGACTCTATGGAGCAGAAGCTCACAAATTCACTATATTTTACTGCTTAGGTGGGGTGGCTTGTATAAGCCTTTGCCACAATTCCAAAATGTGCAGTGCAGATTTCTCATTTTTGGGAATGGATCCCTCAGCTTTCAACTGATAATACTTTACACTACACTGACAATTTCTGTTTGAAGATGTCAAAGTGCATTTTCAGATGTTGTTCCAGCCTGAAGAAACACACATCTGATGTATACATAAACAAACACATACACAGAGCAGGACAAGTGAGCCATAGAAATGTAAGAAGGGAACCAGTTAAGACAAAAAATCTAATTGCCTGCCTTTTTGTCCTCTGCTACAAACACAGGGCACCAGAACATATATGACATTTCAACCTAATAGAGCATAAATGATGTAAATCAACATTGCTTCCACAATGCAAAAGAAAAAAGCACAACTAAAAGGATGCGACAGATCTTAAATTGCTCTAAATTGGCATTTCTCTGTTAAAGTCACAGGCACCAGGGCCGTATTCCGTTTATCTCTAATACAGAAATAGAAATATTTGGATAGGGCAACAGTTATCAGAAATTCCACTTGCATGGAGTTTCTTTAATCTTAAAATCAAGCAATGTCTCCAAGTTCTTAACTGGAAGATTGCCACCCTCTTCTAAAACCGATACAGAACCAATAATTAATGCAAAGCACAGATTATGCACATGCAGTAGTACACATATTAAAAGTTCTGATTTAAGTAAGAAAAAAGACTGCCTCTAGCCTGCTACCCACAGGGACCATTCTACTATTTTTAAGTCAATTAGTTCAACTTTTCTCAAAAGTGAGTCCTCTCTATCCTCATTAGTGGTGACAAACACAGTTTACTGCACTTATTATTCCTTTAGCAGCTCATTAGAACTGGAATACGTTAGAGCCAAAGGATCTAAAGGTCATTTATCATCAATTTCTTAAAATATAAAACAAAAGACAAAAGCCATCTAAAATCTCCAAAAGAATAGCAATTACTGAAAATAGGAAAACTTAGAAAACGGAAACAAAGATGCAGCAACATCTGTATTTGTTGATCATTACTACAGAATTAAAAGAAAGTGGGCAACACTGTTTTCTAGCTCCTACAGAAAAAAAAATAAAAAATTACACTTTCTTAACTTTCATAAGTGGAAACACATTAAAAAAACAGTAGGACAATTCTAGGTCACTGCTGAGGAGCACTGATGTATCAAGAGCAGGAAGAGTGGCCAACTGATACCAAGAAATGCAGAATCCTCTTGTAAGAAGCATAATTTACAAAGTGCCATATTCACCAATAAATCTCTATGTTTCCAGGATAGCAACTGCACAGATCTAGTAAATATCTACACAAACTATATATTTCATTATTACTCAGTTGTATTGGGCTTTTCTGGAAGTGTTGTATTATGACAAAAATCATCAGATGCATTGTAGGAAAAATGTTAAGCTTTCTGCATGAAAACTTAATCATTACGTGTAACTGCATTATAATAATAGGAATTACTGGATAAATAGTCCCATAAATTCCTTTAAGGAAAATGCCTCTAGATGCCTTTAGCTGAAACTAATTGAGTTGAACAGGAAAATAGTCTGAAAAGCTGAAGAATTTATCAGAACATGACAAGCTTTTTATATATATTTTTAACCACCTCATGATTTCTATCCCATGGGCATAACACTTTGAGCTTTATTTTAAAAAAATAAATAAAAAATCCACATAAATGCTACCATTACCTCTTAAATTTTGCAGTAATTTTTCATAAGGAAAATGCTATACATATTTTGGGAAATCTTTAGTACATAAAAACATTAAATAAAAAAATCTGTATGCATTAGTCTGAAAAAAAACCCAAAACAACAACTTATTTTTAAAAAAGAGAATCAAAACAAATGGAAGCTCTTAAAGCCACAGTGCAACAAAAATCCTACCCAAAATGGATCCAAGAAAATTGTCCGACTGTTAAAAATAAACATATCAATAAAGTCTGGATAAAGAGCCTTTTAGACAGACGTGCAGACTAGCTCTAGCATGGCTTTGCATCATGAGTGCTGCCAAGGTCAGAAGGGAGAGCTAAGGGAAGAATCCCAAATGCCAGCCCTAAAGAGCATTGAGTGCCCTCTTCCTTGGTTGGAAGGAACAAAGGGTAGCTCAATGTGCACAGTCAGCATGTGAAAAACTGGCAGAGGGCTGAAGTGAGGCAGAGAGATGTCTTCTGAGAATTTGGGGACCTCAGAGAGCACTGCTGTGTCCTGCTG
>NW_009953652.1:2150468-2151543 GCF_000747805.2 Chaetura pelagica | reverse complement strand
TGAAAGCAATCTCTGTAGGTGGGAGGAGGCTGACAGGCAAGAGGTGATTTACTACCAAATACCTTTCAGTCATAAAACACAATGTTTTTTTGCCAAGGCTGGGATTTGACATTAGAAAATTCAGGTTAGAAGCAACGAAAGGTGATAAAGTTAATGCAAGATAACAATTTACGGCTTCTCAACTGAGCACAGTAACCTATCACTCCCAGCACTAAACATTTATAAGTGAAACACTTGCAGCACAATACTTTAACCCCATAACTGTATTTCACACAGAATTTTAAAGCAGCATCATAAGCCATTTAAAACTGAGCTTTGCGAAAACACCATTTGTTCTATACGGAGAAATTACTGCCATTGACAGTAGCTTCTAATTTTACCCAAAACTATGCAGGTCAAAAAACAGTTTTATAAAAGCATTAAAGATTTAATGCTCTGAATTAATGTGGAGAAGCCCCAATTAGTCAAGTTATTTCCTAAGGGAGAATGTCTCCTCTCTATGTTTATATTAATTAAATACCAAACAATGTCACTAAAAAACATCCCCAGCACTGTGCAGGAAACAATGTAGTTAATCAGATTGTTTTTCTTTTTGAGGATATAAAGGCAAATGCATTCAGAGAAAGGGATAACTGCTTTTAAAATTCAAAATTGTTATTCCCTACCTAACATAATAAACTGGAAAACTCAAATATATCTAATGCAAATTTATGAGAGACAACATTTAACTGCTTTGTAATATCCAGAATGACACCCTGCAGAAGGTCTGTGCAGCTGATTCCAAAGGTGGTCTTGCATATAGACAAGAGCGAAGGTGCAGACATGGCAGGTCAGGTGTTTGGCACAAACCAACAAACCTCTTTGCTTGCTTATGGAGTAATGATGAAGGATGGTCTCTGCATGGGCACCCACTCCTGCACCCATCTGTGAGGCCATCAGTGTGCACAATAACAGGTGCACTATGTTCTACCATTCTTATCTCAAACTTTCTTTTTAATTTCATAAAAAAAGGAGTTTGTTGTACCCCAAAACACTTTGAAAAGCCCACTTTTCAAGACAAGTAGTCTGAGACGTG
>NW_009953652.1:2135182-2150417 GCF_000747805.2 Chaetura pelagica | reverse complement strand
TGTCATTACTAAATAAAACATCAGCTGAACCCTTCTAAAGTTCTACAGATATATGAAGCAGTTGTTAACTACATTTATATGGCACATTTCTGCCTTGCTGTTATAAACCATTCTTACTGTGGTAGATTCTGATTCAGCACTTCCCTTTCAGGTGCAAAATTCACGCAAAAAGGAAAAAAAATAATCTAATTTGTTCATTTCCTATAGAACCACCAAGGAAAGTCACACTTAATTAACTTAGGCGTAAACACATTAATATAGGAAGAGTATGCATCATACCTGATAAATAGCTGTACCTGATATCGGTCAATATAAGGACCCCCCCCCTTTTCAAAACGAGTGTCATTAGTAATAAAAGGTCCCCTGTAGTTAAATCAAAATAACTGTAAGTGTTGCAAAGACAGGTACTATTTTTCCTTGTGCTCAGCTGGACACCGCGCATGTGAAATGAAGGCAATGACTCCATGCCATAGATACTCTGCAGCTTTTGCTGGAGGAAAGGGATGTACAGGGACTAACCTTCAGAGCTGGTGGCTTGGGACAGGATGCAGCTCCTGTCCAGCCTGTGCCTTCTGTGCAAGAGCATCCAGAAAGGATTTCCTTCGCTCACACTTCCCTTCCCCAAAAGTACCACCCACAGGAGGACAGAGATGTGAGTGCATCAAAACTAAATGCTTGCCACCCATTTCAAAGTAGTGAGAGGACCAAAAGGAAAATAACTATAGAACAAAAGAGAGATGAAAAAGAAAATACAGCAGCTGAAAGAACAAAACAGAACAACTAAGATGGTAAGGAGAAACATTACTTATTTATATATGCTAACAACCATTTTCAATAACAAATAGAGAAACCCAGCAAGGGTTATTATCCCTTCCCCCTCCAAATATCCAGGAGCCTATGGGGCTTCACATTGCATATTCTGCTCTGGCCAAGCAGCCACAGGGCTCTCCACCCCCTCCACTCTACTGGACTACTAAGGAAAGGAGGCAGAATTTTCTTTCTCTTACGGACTGTAGGTTTGGAGTAGAAACAGGAGACAAAGGGGACGACTGGTGAATGCAAGATGGAAGGTCAGGTGTCATAGGCTAACAAAGTCAGAATTAAGGTTTTTTGCTTGTTTGGAATTGTATTTGCAGAGCTTTGCGCAGCAGGAAATCTGAGACAAACCTAAATGTGGCTTTGCAATTAGGCATATGTGTATACAAGTTAATGGCAGTGAAACTCCAAACTCTGAATTCTTAAATGCTGTGAGTTTAGTTCAAACCAACTTTGGGACAACAGAATTATTGCACTTAGCAGTAATGCTGCTAATAAATGGCCACTGACCATGGCTCACATTCAAAGTATCCTAACTTCAGGTCTGAAACACAGGAACTGCTGTGTTAGAATAGACTGAGGGTCCAGTCTCTGTGTCAGTGCCAGACGCTTCCAAACAAGTTAGATTAAATTTTGCTGCTAGCAAGATTCATTCACATACTAATCAACTCAGCTGTAACCAAGATAATAGTGAGCCCTGGACCAGATTTTGACCCTTACTGTACAATTTACAACATGGGAAAATAAGAAAGATTTCTTCTGACCACAACAGATGATGCCCTGGGGCAAAGTGACAGATAAAAGATTGGCACGCAGTGGTAATTTCATTTAAGCTAGTGTATCCAATTTTGTGTTTTGATCTTTGAGGATAATGTTACAGGATAACATTTTCTGAACTGCCCAAGCAACCATAGCCCTTCGGCTCCACTCATTTTTGGCAAGGTTTATACACTAAATCACTCAGGAACATTCCTGTCAAGACACTTGAAGCTCTAGACATAAGCCAACAGAGGTAGTCAGGCTTTGCACTGGGAGATATACAGGGCTTTTTTGATGCAGCAGAAGTGCCTTTTCTTCCTATCCCTGGTCCACACCAATTTTGTGCAGTCAGCAGAGCAGCAGTTATGCCTCCATGACTTCACCCCACTACAACAGCAGAAACATAGGAAATGTCAGTCTTTTGTCCACCAGGCTCTCAAGTCCCCCATTTGTGCTCATGTGGTCAAGGTGCAGTTCCAGAATGGAGCAAATACTCTCTCACTTCCCAAGTTAGTGGGAACTTTCCCACTAACAAAAGCCTGGCTTTTGATTTTCTGCCTCCTCTACTGGCATGAAGAGCTTTTAAAAGGCACATGGCGAAGCAATAGAATATTTCATGCTTAGTGCAAGGGTAAGAAATGCATCAGAAATGCAGGTCAGTTAATTTTGAACACTATTTTTAATTACATACACCTCGTTATTTGTTTTGTGCTCTGATCAGCTTAGCAGGATGATCAATTTATTGTATCATTAATTCAATTCTGTTGGCCTAGTGGCACCTTTCAAACCTCTCTTTCTGCTTATTGTGTGGCCATATATATCACCTCAGCTCTCTGAACCTTCATTTCCTTAGTATTATAGGCTGTTTTCCTTAATTTCACCAGATTCTCTTATCTGAGTTTTCTTTTTACACTGTATGCATGCCAGGACATTAAAATGACATACCCAGAACAACGCTGCAGTGTGTGTCACTGGTTTGGAAAGTATGCTCCCAGTGTGATGGATGGGGAAAAGCTCTATTTTTCAGGTGGGAGTGTACTGCTAAGTCTATGCAGATGGACTGTTTTTTTCTGTGGTAGAGCAACATGAATATGGATAACCAGCTGTAGTGCTTAGGTGTAATCAGGGACGAAGACGCAAAAACACAATGACAAGAAGGTCAATATGTTTTGGTCTAACAGCAAATCCTACTGTTGGTGCAGCTGAAAAAAAGTGCTAAAGGGAAAGGCAGGCATTAAGATAAAAACATTTCAAAAATTATTTCATTTCAGAAATGTGGTAATTGCATATGCACAGAGTAGCCACTGGAGACAACTTCAGAAAATATGTTGATTGAAAAGGCATTAGAACAATAGATTAATACACAGCAAATATTGAAAAGATTTATTAGATGATGCATCAATTAGAAGAAAGAGATAATTTATGTGCATCTAAGTATTTTAAAACAGGGGAAAGCCTCTCATGTTCACTGGCTGCAAGTATACTCACAGCCAGCCTGTATATGTAGACATTTTCTAAATTAACTGAGGCACTAGAGCAAGATCAGGACAGGACAACGCAGCTGACAAATGCCAAGTCTTGGGATTGTGTGGCCAGTGCCATGGTGTGGCCACTGCTGTGAGTGGCAGCAGTCCTGGGAACAGCCCCATCTTCTTGCTGCCTTTGCTGAATGCCAACTCTGTGACACATGGTGAACACGAGGAGGTTGACCTTGTTGGGGCACTGGACCCAACCCTGCAGTTTCCTCACACAGCAGAACTGGATAGATGGGGCAGGAATCCTGTTACAAGCTCCTGCATGTTCACCTCAGAGGGAGCCTGTGTTGCACTATTTGCATTGGAGCTGTGGTACCTGTGGCTGCAAGGGAAGAACGGGAAGCTTGAAAACAAGCAAAGCTCTTGTTTTGCCCATTCCTCTGCCTATTGCCACAACAGAAGTAAAAACTGAGCTACTTCAAAGTACAAAAAAACCACACTTCTTTTGCATGCCTTTTGCATGCAAGTCTTTTCTCCAGGCCTGCAGGGCCAATGGGAATGATGCTGCATTGCATAAGCCTCCACATTCTGCATGTTACTGATTTCTTTGCTGTATCTGAATCCTGATAGACAAGAAATATTTAAAAAGTAAACCAAAATAGAATCTATTTTAAAACACTGAAAGAATTAGCAGCATAACTAGCCTGTATGAATCTCCAGTGCTCATTTATGGACCACTCCACATAAACTCAGCATGCTAAGTGCTGCAAAAGACTAAATTGTTGATATGATAGCAATTTACAACGCATTAATTCATTGATCTTTACACTGTTGAGCCAATATATTCCCATACAAGTTCAATTAGCCTTGTGAACAAACTGACACCTGGCAAACAGAGCCATAAACTGCCCTTTGATGTTATCACATCCTAAGGCAAAGTACATAGGGGTTGTTTATTTTACTAGCTGGTCCACATTCCTGAGTATACTTTTGCAAGAAAAATGGAACAAAATGCACTATAAAAACCATTGTCCAAGGGATGCTTCTGTAGCTATTTGAAAGTCCTTAGTCCTTTCTTCCTTAGAAAGGAAGAGAGCAAGACCACCACTGGAAGAGACACGGCATTTATTATAACATCATTAAATAAAAAGAATAGAAACTGCTGAGGTATTTTACTCAGGAGTGCTTCTAGTCATCAAGTACATAACTAAATGCAAAAGTGAAAAAAAACCCCACAACAAACCAAAATGCTGAATGGGGAGCATTTGAATTTATGGAAGGTGACAGCATGCAATTAAGAGCCCACAGCAGGAGAGTCCTGGATTCTGCCACTAAATCATTCTTGGGGAAAACAGTCCTCAAGTGTCCATCTCTTTATCTGCAAAATCTCATAACAGCAATTCGATTGAGTTTGGAGTTAATAACTTAATATTCAAGAGATATAAAGTCCTTTAATACTGTGAGGTTATACTATAAAAAATCATGGTTGCACAAACAAATCAATAACTTGAATAAGGAAGAAAAGCCAAAGACTGAATCAGGGAGATCAGAGGTGGCAGTTCAACACAATGAAACAATCAAAATGCGCTACTGATATTTCTGAAGCTCTTATGTTCTGACAAACAAAGGTCCAACAGGTCTAAATGTTTGGAGTTAACATTTGAGGCCTTCACACTGAATGAGTGTAATGAGTGAGTAAAGAAGTTACGAAGTCATGACACAGCTTTTACAATGACAGAAAGTTTCATCTATGTTGAGCCCTCTCAAAGCTGCTTCCTAAGTCCTCCATGGTGATTGCTCCCTAACCAACATTTTGAACAAGTACTGTTTTAAGTCATTTGGAGCAGTTTTTAAAATGCATTTAAGTGCCAGAATTTCTTGACCTATATCCAGGACTTTGTCCTCCTTCTGCTTTGCTTTCTCAAGTTCACAGTCAAGGAGCCTGTGTCATCAAGGATCCTCATCAGAGACTGAGATGCCCTGTGTAGATGTTGTAGATTTCCCTCTCAGTCAAATCACCTTCTGGCATAGTTTAGCATTAGATTTAGTGTATCTTGCAAGATAAACGTAATGCACTCAATAATTGATAGCATGTTATGGTAAATTTGTTAAAAGAAAAGCAAGCGACCAAAGCATTAAAACCCACAATATACACAGAAGATGAATAGAGAGTAATTAACAGCATACTCTGCAAGATATATTCCAAGTCTAATTGACCTAGAGGACAAAAAGACAGACACAGTACTTCAGCAGCACTTCACAATCAGAATTTCTCTTCCAGGACAGCATACTCTGTAAAACGCTGTGCCAGTGAAACGTATTGCCTTTCTGACGTTAAAGACTTAGCTCAATTATATAATACCCTTGTTTTGTAAAAGTCCAACTCCCTGTTAGGTTGCAGCTCAAACAGCGCAGGCCCTCATCTGTGGTTAATCAGTGTCGCTCCACCAAAATCAACAAATCCATGCTATTTAACACAAGTCCAAGAACTGACCCTATATTATTTCCCAGCGTATTGTCTTCAGTTGGGGCTGCAGATCTATTTTGATTCCCGCCTCTGACGTGTGTCATCAAGAGTGAGTTAATTAGGTTACTGCTGGTAGAGTGTCTTAAACTCCTATCATTTTTGATGTTCACTAAACCAATAGATATTCTGCAGCTGAATAAATATTTCTTTGGGGAACGTAACATATGAATTGGTTCTCACTCCAGATGTAGGTTGCATTTATACAAATTTGCACTGTGGCTTTGATGTGATTCCTATCATCCTCTGGTCTGTAATAAGTAACTGCCTGTAGACTCACAGCTATATCAAATAGTGATATTCTGAACTTACGTAGTGCCTTTTTCTATTTATTGCTTTATACACATTAATGAACTAAGCCACAAGGATCCCCGTGTGGTAAGAATTATTCTATTCATTTTACATATGGGAAATTTATGATGGAGAAAGATAAAGCCACTGCCAAGGCTATGTGAGAAGTCTGGAGTAAAGCTGGAGAGAACTGCAATCAATACATAAGAAAACTTCCAGCCTTATTCAATAGAAGTATTTGCAGAATTCAAGCAAGATTTTACAATGTTGTTAGGTAAACAACTGTTATTCTGTATAAGAGTAAGAAAGAAAAAAAACCTCATCATGTTATTTTGCTGAATGAGAATTAAATACAGTGCATATTTATTGAGTATGAGAAGTCCTTCTTTCTTTTCCCCTAGCAAACAATCTTCCCAAAAAGATTTCAACTTATATGTATCGGAATTTCCTTTATTGAGAAAAACATCTCCCTTAGTGCATCCAGTAATAAAATAGCACCAGGAGTAACTATTCTGGGTGGAACTTGCTGGCATTCACTAACAGTATTGGCTCAGATGTGGGGCATTTCTGGAAATGTTCAGAAAAGAAAGGGGTGTTTCATCGCTGACAGCAATGGTAAACCAATCCTGTGCTATTTTTCAAAATCCTGCCTTCTGTCATGATATGCTGAAGTACAACAAAAGCTTGATTCACTGATTGCCCAACAAGAAATCCAATTTTCATATGTGGATTGCAGTTTCAAGTTAAATAGTGCAAAAGGATTGTAGACAGATATTTAGAAGATACTACAGATAATACAGCTCAAGTGAGACAATGTTTTCAAATAATGACAGTTAACTTGACAGTCAGTAAGACAAATAACTGTTTTGGCATTAAGGGCTGCAGCAGCAGAATCAAACACTTGGGGACGAAACAACCCTTGACTCCAAAATGGCTCTGACTTCAGAGATGAGTATTATAGGATGTCTGAGAATTACTTTAGGCAGGACTACCCTATCATTAGCCATGTCGACTCAGGCTTAGTGGTTATAATGACAGCAATGCAGATGCTGTTTAAGGAAATCTTCCTCCTTCAGGAGGCAAAAAAAGACAGTCACACCTGGCTGAAGTCAATGGACTTCATTTTGTGCCTTTGAATTTTGATGGGGATGTACTAAGTGCCTACGTTAGTGTTCTATCACTACAGAAGAAAACAACATAATTTATTTAAGGAGCAATACCATCAAGCAAAATAGACTTTCTAAAAAATATCCTGCCCTACCATGTATAAAAAACCCAGCCAGTATACCAGGCTGAAGAAAAAAACTATTGAACATTTTAATTACTAGATAATATTCCCTCTTTAGCATAGAACTGTCTCTTTTCCTGGCCAATGTTCTGTATTTCCAGAGGAAATATGACAATTTATTGAAAATGAGAGTCTGGTCTTGTACTTTTTTGTATTTCAGAGGTCAATTTGCATACTAATCATGCCCCTCTTCTCTTCCATATTCCACAATATGAACAAGTTCATTTGCAAAATGTTGTACAAATTGACAAGGCATAATAGTTACTGTTAAAAATACAAATACATGAACACCATTGAGCTACAGCATACAGATCTTTCTTTTTGGCAATGTTAATTTGCCATTAGGGTAGTCACAGAACTGCTGGAATTCATAGTACAGACAGGTTTCAGAAGAGGAAAATAATTAAAAGTGGAGAAATAAAGATGCAAGGCAACACTAGAAAGCATGAAATGGCATAGGAAAAAAAAAAAGATGGATAAAAAAGAACTAGACTGATACACGCGCTGAGGAGAGGGTGGCAAATGAAGGGGAAATGGTTATAGAAACAATGCTGACATTCAGCACAGAAGGATCTCAGAAATTGAAGTTATTTCTTGATGGCTAAGTGTTGCTGTTAGATAAAACCAAGTAATTTCCTAACACTGCTTGCTCCATAAATAACTACTTGCAAATGTGTGCTTTCATTTTCTTTTTTTTTTACCAGCTCTTCTACTGGTGATAAAACACTGGATAGACCTGGCTTTTCTAATGCACACAGAAAAAGAAAATTTGGAGTTTTTTCTTTACTCATTCTTCAGTGACACACAAAAAGACTAACTGCTCATAAAGCACTAAAAAGAAAGCATCGCAGGAGAGTTCTTGCATGGCTGAAAATAAAACCTAAAATCACATCAAAAGTGTTGGCCCAAAGTCATTTTCAGTGAACCACAACTGTTATTTCTCATGCCAGCTGGGGACATAAAGAGATTTTATTAATGCATGATTTCTGAGTTTACCTCATATTTCTAAGTTGGAATAAATTAGGAACAGACTTAAAGGCCCCATTCCACAGCATGAAGTAAACAAATGTATTTTACTATATATGCTTTTCAGAATGAATTAAATTCACGCAGCATTTGTTCTACTTGCTCACAGCAGACAGCCTTCATTCCACACAAAAGTCAGTAAGAACAGCAGACAACACAGTGAGTGCTGGCACTTAACCTTCAAACAACAACAGTCCCATCTAATTCTGCCTTATTCCCACCACTTCTGGGTCACTGCACTGAACCATAATGGAGCTAACAATATTTTTCAAAGAGTAAATCATAGAATCGTAGAATGGTAGGGGTGGGAAGGGTCCTTTGGAAATCATCTAGTCCAACCTCCACTGCAAAGCAGGTTCACCTAGAATAGGTTTCACAGGGTTTGTGTCCAGCAGGGCTTTGAATACCTCCAGAGAAGGAGACTCCACAATTCCTCTGGATAGCCTGTTCCCATACTCCGTCACTCTCAAAGTAAAGTTTTTTCTAACATTCAGATGGAACTTCCTGTGTTCCAATTTGTGCCCATTGGCACCCCTTGTCCTGTTGCTGGGCATCACTGAAGAGCCTGGCCTCATCCTCCTGACACCCACCTTTTAGGTATTTGTAAGAATTCAGAAGATCCCCTCTCAGTATTCTCAGACCCAGGTCTCTCAGCCTTTCCCCATAAGAGAGATGCTGCAATAAATTTCTGACTGCCAACTGAAAATCTAACTTCTCTTCAGTATCATGTTATTTGCAAGAGCACTGATATATCAAAATGTAACAATAATTTAATGCAAAAAGAAACATAGGAATAATGCTCATCCCTGCCAAAAGTGAAGCAGTAAACAGAAACAGTACGGGACTGGGGGCGTGGGGGCTCTGTAAGGCTGCCTGCTGCCCAGAGCTGGCTACAGCTCATCTTTAACAGTTTCATCTCATAGCTTATTTGGAGAAGGACTGTCCCATGGGTCAACACGTGATCAGTTAACAATATCTAATCAGAAGAGCTTCCATCTTCATAAGTAAGCTGAAATGGGTCTTAACCTTTTTGGGGGGTCTTTTGTAAGTTGAAGAAAAGAAGCAGCACTGCTGTTCCCAAACTCAAACCCACCAGATTCTTTTTTCCTTTTTTTTAAACAGGACCATCAAACTCTGTTCCAAATTCAAACCCACGGATCTGAGGTTGAACTGATACGAATGAAAGTTGAGTTAGGATCAGGTTGAAGCTTCTGGCTTCATCTTGCCCAAAGAGTCCCTGCACATACTCCTCAGAGCACTTTCAGCAGCCTCTAGATCCAGCAGTGAGACAAGTGCTGCGTGAAAATATAGCTCAGAAATGCAAAAACTACCTTATAATAACATTTGAAATGCTTCTGTGAATGACAAAAGCAGGTTGTGGTACATTCTTCCCAATCTGGACTTTCAAAACACATTTCTATCAAAGAGATTAACTCATGATGCCAACCTCTCACTGTAATCGAAAGCAACCACTACAGTTCATGCACAGGACATCTAGTTATCAGTCAATCAAAGAACTTTAAAAACATTTCATCACTGGAATGGAGTTTGGATTAAATCTTTAGAAGAGAGCTAGCAAGTCACTGCTATGCACACCGTTTTGGTATTTTTGTTGAGCAGCACCTCACTCTTCCAAAAGACCCCCAAAAGTCAATAAAGTTGAACTAAACATTAAAAAAATATATTCATAATCTTACATCTGGGCCAAAATCCCTAAGGCTAAGTAACATCTCTGGAACATCATTTACTTGAAAAGGGAACTTAAAAGTATCAATGCTCAATTCTTTTCTCATTTGGTGTGATGAATACCTGAAATGTCTTGATGTCTACCCAGTGGAAATAAAAGGGAACTACTTGAGCTAAGCATGAGAATTAGCTTAAATTCAAAATTTCCCCACTAATCATGGTTTACATTGAGACTTTAAGTAAATATACAAGGAACAGTATCTTGGTTATATGGCAATTACCATTAAGGGGAAAAAAAAGGTATGTAAGAACTAGTAACTATGAGAAACAGAAGTTTCAAATTAAATACATAAGCAGTCCTTGCAGACTATAGATTCCAAATTGGTTTTGTGACAACTTTTACAGACATATGGGAGTTTTAGCAGGAGAAGCATAGATTTCCATAACAAAGTTCTTGTTCAGATTTACCATGCCTTCATTTCTGTTTCATATCAGTTTTTAACATAAATGAAAATAATCTGGTTATATTGGTCAAAAACTGGATGCATACACTGGGGTATCTCAATACAAGTTATTAATTTACTGACAGCAATTTATGTTCCAAAGGAGAGCCACAACTTATAATAAACATAATGACATGAAATAAAAGAAGACAAAACATTAAATCTCGAGTTAGCCCCTCTGGGATAAATATATTCAGACATTCTGAACGATTAATGAATCAGGTCAACCATATAAATTTCTCATTTCTTAAGTGGAGTATCTGTTTAGGTCCCATGTATGCTGCATTTATGAATAACAGAAAGGATTGTATATCTTGTCCCTTCATATTGTGTCTGACCTGGTGTTTTCACTGTCTGGGATTCTAGCTGTAGTGCAAGTAAGATATATCGCAAATGCAAAAGCAAATACATAATAAACTCCATCTATAAGCACAAACTGGAAGGAAAGATATTCATATTTTTAGCAGGCACATCTTAAGGTCACTGAATTCAGGTGCTGAGCAAACATTTTAAACAACCTTTCATTACCATCTTGCACATATTCCTCCTAATCATCACTGGCTCCAAAGATTCAGCAGGCTCCTAAGAAGTGAACTAATGTGCCCAACACTATTAAAACTATTGTGAAAGTCTAACACCACTCACTCAAATCAATATCAGGTTCCTTTAAATTTTGAAGGCAGCACTGTTTTTCTTGGAGGAAAGGAGATGGAATCTTTCAGGTGTACATAACCTTTTGGCCGCTATGTATGTTCAACCAACATGCTCAGCAATACAATTAAATTAGTGAAATGCTGTCAATCAGAGACCATTTTTATACTCGATCTAGGGGCAAGAGGAATAAGAGGTTTTGGGCACAAATTCTGGCTCCAGTTCAGGAGAGCACTTTAGCATACTCCTGAGCTAAGCACTGAGGGTCTTTAAAGCCACTGTACCGTAAGCAAATGCATGATTACATAATTAACTATTTTCATAATTCTGTCCAAACAGCTTGATCTTGCACTAGATAAACACTCTCAGCTGCCATTATATTGAGTTGTTAATGCTCAGAGCTGAAGTGATTGAGAAGTTTGGGTGTGCACGTTCCAGCTGGAAATCATGTCTCTGGCATTTCAGAACTAAGGCAGAACTGTGCTAAGACTGATGATCAGTTGCTCTTCTTCCCTTGAAACAAATTCATCATGTGGAAATGCAGTACACCCCCATTATCAAATAACCTTCAGGGTAAACCTATAGAAGGATGAAAAACTCAGACAGAAATCCAAAAAGAGAAAAGAAGCTTAAGATTATAGAGTAGGTTTGACTACCTCATCCTCTGTGGCCAGGGTAGTAGGTCTGGAATGACTTTTGTGAGCAGAAATGGATTGTGTTTTAAGTGTATTCTAATGAAAGATCCCTTTTCAGCCCACCTTGCTTTTAGCAGCATTATTTAATTATTATTAGCATTCAAGTTTATTAAATTGTCCATTGCACGCCTAAAAGTACTTTTGGGGAGCTATAATCACAGCACTTTCTGTGATGGAGGGAAGACTTCCTTAGCACTTAGGCACTTGAAATGTGTTAAGTGGTTTCAGAGTGGTGCAACTTGAGCCTTGGGTGAAAGTGCAAGTAGATTTCAGAATATCTGACAAGCAGGATTTAGATATACAAGTTTAACAAGTGTACACTAATGCAGATGAATGTCAAAACAGAAAGAAGATACATCACCCTCAAAATGGCAGATTTTTTTTACTGTTTGAGATTTAAGAATGCATATTTGATTGCTGATTAAAGTGATTCTTGTTATAAAGCTTAAGTGCATTGCACTGCCTCTTTGCAAGATTTTCTATCCAAATAATTCAACTGTCTTTGTTTTCTGTTTAAATAACATTTAAATTATTTAACAGAAAACTGGTGCAATCTGGCAACCGAAAGTTAAAAAAAACAGGCGGAATTTCTAATGAATAAATTGCAGGAGCAATTTAAAAATTGTAGGGCTTAAAGAACATTACAAGCCCCATTTGAGGAAAAAAATATCTCCTCAAAGAATACTATTTATCATTTCAAACACATTTCAGAGGGAAGGGAAGGGAAGGGAAGGGAAGGGAAGGGAAGGGAAGGGAAGGGAAGGGAAGGGAAGGGAAGGGAAGGGAAGGGAAGGGAAGGGAAGGGAAGGGAAGGGAAGGGAAGGGAAGGGAAGGGAAGAGAAGAGGGGAAGGGAAAGGAAGGGAAGAGGAGAAGAGGGAAGGGGGAAAGGGGGGAAGGAGGAAAGGGAGAAAGGGGGGAAGGAAGTCTGAGGTTTTTAAGACTGAGCAAGTGGATGAGAGAATAGATTGCACAATTGCAGTAGCCCTTCAACCTTCAAAGCTCAAGTGTTTCCTTTTGACAATTTATGTACATCAGAGAAGCAAAAAACTTAGAGAACAACAGAAAAAAAAAATATATTTTTTTTTGTATACAGCTTTCCCTCCTTCTTCATACATATCCATTGTGCCATAAATGCATTAACCTGTAAGAGGATACAGCCTCTACCCTAAATAAAAAAACAATCAAGAAGCTTGCCTATGGAAATAACAGCAGTAATGCAGTACAAACACATGAAGCCCAAAATTAAAATTTTATCTTCCATAGCTTGCCTAAATAGGAATCCCTTTAAAAAACTGAGAATCTGGCCCTTCATGCCTGTTAAATCACTGGCACTAAAACAGGTCAAGGCAAAGGTAAGGAACAAGTAAAACTGAATGGAGGAGACTAATTTAGAGAAGATGGTTGCTATATATTTTCTCTCACCGATTTCTTGTTAATAATTTATAGGAATTACATCTGAAATTCAGTATGCAGCATATTACATGCAAGCATACAGCATTAAAAAATCTGCTTCCATCCTAGGAAACACTGGTGAATCCAGCAAGGGTCGTTCATTTTAAGTGCAAAGATTAGTTCTGAAATTTCTCGAAAGTTTCCAAATAGAGGAAACTTTTGCAATATGTTTACATCTTCCTCCTAAAATGTGGAATTACTTTTCCACAACAGTGTGCTATCTTGACTAACACTGTCAAATTCAGCTGTGGCACTGAGATAGCTTTCCTAGTCAAGTAAAGGTTATAATTTTTCAAAAAATGGCATCCACACAGATGGCGAGAAATAAGAGATGTACTTTTAGCTTCCTAATTTTTCAATTATTTGGAGTACTGCAGACTTGGATTCACAAAGAAAAAACACTTGGCTTTTCCTAATATTTCCCACGTATATACAACACAGGTGGAAATATTATTACACTACCTGTCAAGTTCCTTGCAATGATAAAATTTCCTGTTTCCTCTTCTTGTGAAAACTAGTATTACTCTAAAGATATGTGTATTACAAATATTTATGTTATTAATTATTTTGTTTTGTTTGGTTGGGGGTTTTTTTTGTAATCATAGTTTTTCAATTTAGATTGCACCAAAATTAGAGGACATTTTGTAGGAGATATCCATAGCTCCATAAGTTAAGTAACAATAACACAATGAGCATGAGTGTAGTGTAGTGGAATGGAATGTCTTTAGCCCTTATTCTCAGCAGGTCTTTATGGATATAGATTTAGGCAGATTTGTAGTAGCTAAGAACTTATTTACAAATTCATATTTACATTAAATTTCTCCAGCCTTTACTAAATCATAATTTATAAGCTGTAAAACAAATCATCATCTAATTAAATTTAGGAATGGAGTAATTATTCTAGTAGTGTCACTGCTTTGCTAAGAATGACATCATCCCATTGTTAGTAAAAGCATAATATGAAATCTCTGCAATGTCATTATTTTAAAATATTAAAAACTGTAAATAAAACTTTCTGTGTGCATGCAACATGCAGAGCTTTACTATTGGTCAGTTTGCTGCTGACAAGCCAGGATACTTATACGCAGGGCCCCTGACTTGCAGTATACATATAATGGTGCTCAGATCCTGTCCTCCTTGTTTCTGACCTTCATTATCCACAAGACAGCCATGTCACTAGCACCAGTCTTTCAGGAAGCTGCTGACTATTCGACTTTGTATCTCACTGGAGTTATTATTGAGCTTGTCATAGTTTTGGTAACGCACCGAACTTACTGAGACAATTCTGTGTGGGTCCTAGAGGACAAGGCCTGGCCTGTACAGACAATTCTGCACACCCACACTACGTGAGTTTAGCACTTCGACCAGGTTACTTTGCAAGACAAGCCCAACAAAAAGTATGTAAAACGTACGAATGTGTGTGAAATGACCAATAAAAACCAAACAAAACCCACTTCCTTTAAGGTGTTATCATGAGGAAAATTAATGGCATTAATGACACCTCCCACCAGTCCAGGAAACAAAAGCCTGGACATCGCCATGGAAAGTCGTTGGTGGAAGTAACAGAGACATGGCTTTCAGTGCCTCTCCCTCTCAGCCACCACAATGGCCTCCAGGCTGTAGGGCTGTGAGCCAGCTGTGGCTCACCCTGAGCAGGGCTGCAGGGAGAGCTGTGCCTCCTGGCCTGCCTGCCTAAAGCACATGAATCTCAGAAGGGCGGATTTAAGTCACTCCCAAATCCTGGCCCCATGGAAAGGTCATTTTTCACATTTGGTGGCAGTGTTTCACCAGTCTGTCACCATTCGCCTCCCAGCCCTGCCCTGCACCACCCTTCACAGCAAGCCCAGACCCTGAGCACCGCAAATGGCATCAGGGAACTGATCCATCTCAAGAGAGATACAGGGAAAAACCAATGTTTTTTCAGCTGTCAGGCATGCAAAATGTCTGTCACAAGAGGGTGTGCTGGCCATATGGGTTTTCCCTTTGGTTTGAAAGGTGAGATCTCAGTCCAAAGAGGAGACCTTCTGCGGGATATTCCCTGCAGAGTGCTGCCTACAAACCCAGCTGC
>NW_009953652.1:2123415-2134738 GCF_000747805.2 Chaetura pelagica | reverse complement strand
CCTTGGTAATACATACAATCTGGGTAGCTGGCTTTGAAGGCATAAAGACAAACTCACCTAGCTACAATCTGGCCTTTTATTTCTTTGTACCATGCATGGTACAGTAATAGTGGTTTTCACTATCTGCTGCCCTCAGTCAGGGCTTGAACCTTTGCAGCTGCCAGCAAATCTTCCATTTCACTTCCACATGACGTGCAGAAGCCAACAATCTTACCATAGCCTGTTCCACATTTCCTACTGTTAACCTATGCAGTTTTGAACACCAGTGCAAATTGGATGTGCATATTTGAAAGGAGACTGCAACCTGTTGCCAACTCCCTGTTTGGCTGCAGACAGCATGGCGTGTTCCCATGAGGAGCCGGAGCTCCACACAGGCACTCAGGTACCAACCTGGCACACAGAAGGCAATGGCTCAGAAATACCACCCAAGCACCAGTTGTCTTGTTTCTCTTCTTTGCCTCTGTGCAGCCTATTTTCTTTTCAAAGCAGTAAAGTTCAAGCAAGAGAGAGACTTACTGAAACTTCAGATGTCTCTGTCAAATCAACCATTTAAAGACTTGTTACTCTGTGGCATGAAATCAATTCAGTAACGTTCCCTCAGCTTCCACAGCTTACCTACTTGGGGTAAATAAGACAGACTACCCCACAGATTCCCAACACAAAATCCAAACTCTTTGAAAGCCTAATGTTGCTATGATAAAACATACAACACAGGCACTGAGTGGTTAGGAGGAAAGCCCCGTAGCCCTGGTTGCTTGGAGGACTGTCTGTTTTAGAACCAGGCAATTATCAACAGATACCAGAAGTGAGGTCGCCTTGCTATTGCTCTTTACTTTTTTTTTTTCAGACAGTCAGGTTTACCTTTTTTATTATACCACCAGTTGTAGAGGAAGTCACAGCAGTTACAGGCATCTTTACTCTCCCTGGACATGAATACATTCTAGCAGGTTAAAAATTCTCAAATCCTAGATAAACCTTGGCACTTGGAGCATCCTTCTGTGCTCTTATCTATGGCCTATTGCGTGATTAAAACTTGCTTCAAAGGAAGCACAACATTCCACCATAACAATCCTTTAAAAAGTGATTTATATAAATTTGGGGACATGCTGGAGCCTGCGTGATGAGCCCCAACAGCTGAGTATGGGGGGGGATGATGAGGCTGCAGTGTCTGCAGCTTCTGCTTCCCTGTGCCAGAGCCCGGCGCTGAGCCAGGCTTTGCCATGGCTGCTGGGCTGCACCGGCCCTGTGGCGTGGGCCTGCATCAGGGACATCAGCTCTGGTGTAACTGCACATAAGAAATGGAAAGTAACAAAAGTATATTAGAAAATGAGGGAAAAGACAGCATCTGCTGCAATTCAGGTTCTTCTTAGTGATTGTCTCAGTTAATAGCCCCAGGATGTTCACACACAGAGATACAGGACTCTTTGGCACAGTCTTCATTCTGTTTGTTTCTGGGTTTGATGGTCTGCTGTTCTCCCAAGAGAAACAGCAGTTATTTTTTATCTCATCCAAGAGAGCTGTGGCTGAGTAACTGAACTACAACACAGGTGCTTGTGTGAAAAGAGAGAGCTTGCCAGCCCACAAAGTCAGTTTAAAATGGCTGGGTATCCCTGAAATCGCACTTTCGACTCCTAGCAGGGCTGCCTCAAGCTTTCAGCACTTATGGGGTGGCCCTCACCGAGATGGAAGCGAGGAAGAGGGCAGGGGACTGCCAGCCACTTCCAACTGAGCTGTATCAGAACAGCCACACTCCCCCGGCCCTGTCCTCTCCAACTAGGAGCAAAGTTAATACCTTTTTTTCCTGGGTAATTCAAATAGAGACAACATTTAAAGGTGAGAGGGATAGGGGCAGGGGAATTAAATGTGTTATTACCAAAATCTATTTAGTGGTAAAGAAAAAAGATTAGTAAATCTGAAGGTTTTATGCATTTTTAAAGCCAAGGCTGATGTCCTCCAGACTCTCATAAGCCAACCCTGGTGTTTTAACCACAGTCATACATTACCTCTGTGTCACTTCTTCTGAATCATTAATGTCACAATGAAGAAAACAGTCTTGCTTCCTAGGTAATTACTGTATATCTATTAAAATGAATTAAGTCTCTATTGAAAATGTTTCTTTGTTCCATATCTATCCTGTTAATGTGCATCTTTTCCTTCGTTGTATTTGGTAAAATGTCAAGCCTGCTATGTTGGGGAAATCAATAATTAAATAGCTTTACAGTAATTACTCCAGTAACACACATTCTTGCCACTTAACAATACAAATTAAATGCACTAAATTAAAATTTACACTAACAGACAAAGATAGGCATGTCAAGCACTAGCTCTCACAGAGTGTCTATACTGGTCAGAAAGTCATTACACTGAGTGACAAGTCTCCTGCAGAATATTTTACAGAGTATTTTATTTGCTCGTTTGTCTTTATTGCCAGCATGTCTCAAGGTATGAGAGGTGAGTCAATACCGAAACACAGCAAGCAGCAGCTGTAAGGAAAGGATCATGCTTGTCTCATATGGCACAAACACACTGAAATCTTTTGCAAATAATTTAAGTGTAACTCACCTCTCTGCATCTGATCCAGTATTTACAGTAAATGCCTACATGGAGGCGTATGTAATATGAATATGTTTTAATATATGGTTTAATATTTAATGTTTACTATATACATATAAATTTAATATGTGAATACAAATAGAATATTTCATATGTTTATTTATAAGCATACATTCTCAGCTTTGATAATCTCGTATAATCAGATGCATCAGATACTGGGCATTTTTTTAAATTCAGGTGTAGGGGTTTTTAAAATGAACACTGCTAATTTCATTATTTTTCTGAGAATTAATATTTTGGTGTATTCTAACTGAAGAAAACCAATGTACGCAAACAGGTGTGGTTGTAGACATGTAGGCACGTTGACCCTGGATTACACTAAACCCTTAAAGTGCAATAGCTCAGCCAGCCATTATTAATCCCAGTCTATAGGGGAAGGCAATGACAAATATTTAATGCCATGGGCTCATGGGCACAAGCCATTACAGAGTTGCACAGCTAAAATAAGGAAGCCAGTGGGAGAGCACCCTGACTGCTTCCTTACTCACTTCCACCCCAACGCAGCCCCACAGTTAAACTGATTTGGGATCAGAAAGGCTAATTGGAATCTCCGTCATTGCCATTCTTCACTTCTCAGGGGCTGGAGTGAGGAGAAGGGTGGCAGGAGCCAGGAGTGTGAAACTGCTTCTTTGCAGGGTGGCAGAGGCAGAAATTACTGCCTGGCAAGCCAAAAGCAGAGGTATTTGGAAGCTTGTGGAAGAAGCATCTACAGACATTGTGTTTTACTTTAGACCAAAATCTCTATCCAAGTAGCAATTTTAATGGCTTAGTCATATCTGCTGAGATACGAACATTTTCAGAGTCCCATTTTAGAATAACCAAGATTTTGGCCTTGCCTACCTCAGGGAAAATGCTTCTTTTTTTCTACAAGAGTAAAGAAAGATAAGTAATCTGAAACTCTGGCTGAAGCTGCTACATAGGCAGGGCACTTACAATTTTTTTAAAAAGGACAACAAACCTGACATGAGTGTAGTCAACTCAAACTCACTTTCATTTTAACTGTCGCTTCTTCATAGATTGTAATAGGTATCTGTGCCCCACACACAGAGTTAACCAGCAACCCCAAATTCCCCAGTTGCACTGCAGTACCTATTAACATTATCTTGATTTATGATATTATAATATATATGGAACAATTTCAATTATTGAACGTCATTACCCAGGCGTGAGTTCTGAGCACAAATGGATGTAGGGGTGACTTTAAGCTCTCTGCTCAGCACAATGCTGCTTGCAGGGAAGCTTGGCAATACGCTTCTACAATGAAACGGACATCAGAGCCCACAGAGGTATTTAGGGTTTTTTCTAATTTACAACAAATATTAGATTCTCTCATTTTTTAGTTCAGCTAAGCCACTGATACTCATTTTTTTGCTGAGAAGTTTACAAATAATCACTTGGCATTTAAAAAAATATCACACAGTGTTCCTTCTTATAAAAAAAAAAAACCCTTGCTCAAGTCTTAGGTAGAAGAAAATGATGTATGAGACCAGTGCTGCCTAAAGACCAAAGCCTTCAACTCATGCACCCTTTGGGAAGCCAACCACAATTTCGCCTAATCTTATTGACTGAACCTTCACTAACAAAGCCTCAGTTTCAAAGCTGCTGGCTCAAGGAAGCATATACAAGATTATTTGAGATGTTGAAATGTGAAACTGATCCTTAGAGCAGGCAGAGATGCTACCTTCCCTAGCATCAGCCTCACTACCCTGGATTTTTCTGTTTTCCCTCCATGTAGGACCACTATTGAAACTTAAAAAGTCTGTATTGGCAGCAGGGAAGCAACTTCATAGAAGAGTCCGAGAGTCAGCTCTGCTACCACTGAACCTGAAGAAAGTGCTGAGCATTAGGGTGACTGATCCTTAGGGCATGAGGGTGTTTCATATATTGTGTGCTTTCAATATCACCTGGGTCAGGAAGAGGTGTGGAAGAGAGCAAAGAAGGAGTAGAGGGTAATCACAGGGAGAAAGGGGAAGGGGGGGAGGGAGATGAAGCAAGAAGATCAGAGATACCTACTGTAAAAAGCACTGTTATCTACTGATGCTTAACATAGCTATCACACAAAGCACTACTCATATCTTTTTTGTAGTACACATTTTTTTTTCTTTGTATGCTCCAATTTATACTTAGCAAGACCTTTCATTCACCCTCTCTGCACCCAAATAATAAAAATAAAAAATCAGAAAGAAAGCCCCACTGCAACTCAAATAAGCTAACACTTATACACTTCTGATGTTAGCGTAAAGAGACCAACAAAATCATGGTCTCTTGACCTACATGGGAAGCAGTGCTATTATGCTGAGGCAGCATAGAATAAAAGATAAAATGCTTTCCCTTGAAACATCTATGAAATAATGCAGACTTTGCTGTGTGCTAAGTGTACAGCTACTGCTCCTCTGGCAAATGCTGGCACATTTTTTTCCATGTATTGCTTCACGAGATAAAATCTAAAAAATCCAGAACACTTGAGATGAAGCTGAAGTTGACTTTTTTCTGCCTTTTGAGCTTCATTGCTAGCTAGATGTTTGACATCTCTCTTGATTGCATCTGTGTTCATCTAATCCATTATTCTCACACACATTTTAAATTGTACATTAATTAAGAGGATATGGCAGCAGCTTCTGAACTCATGCCCTGATTGTATTACAACTGGGAGATGGGATTGTATCAGCCTTCAAAAAATATAAATAGTGTGAGATTTGTGAGTTATGAATTATCCATGGATACTAAATTAACAACAGATAACTGAAATGTACCCTTTTCATCATGTTCATCCAAAACAGAAAAAAAGAGAGTGCCAAACTGCCATAAGTTGCATGATTTTCAAATCAAAAAC
Organism: Chaetura pelagica; assembly: GCF_000747805.2. Classification (NCBI taxonomy): domain Eukaryota; kingdom Metazoa; phylum Chordata; class Aves; order Apodiformes; family Apodidae; genus Chaetura; species Chaetura pelagica. Next base: position 2,129,292 of record NW_009953652.1, on the reverse strand, counting down.
ATACTTTCTGGATGTCTGATATTTGTGTCACATCATGCTACTTGTAAGCTATCTGTCATCTTGGGCCATCCTCTCGCCAGATTGCCATCTCCTGTGCCCTCTCCAGATAAAGCAGCCCTCCCTCCACATACACAGTTATTCTCAACAGAACGGTCATTACAGGAGCATCTTGTTGAATGTTATTCTAGACAAAATAACAGAAGTAGTTGTGGACAAACATCTATGGCAGCAGAGAGGTGACAGTAAAGACTACCGTGCCTTTATATGCGTGTACAGGACAGAACTGATGGGTTTTTTTCCCTTGCAGGATTGTTGAGACTTCTGGAATCATTATTTAGCCAACTTGAGAACAGTTTACTCAGTCACAGAACTATTTAATATTTATGGAAGTAATGGACAAAGACAACAATTGCATCTCATTAGCTCTGTAGATCATGTTTATTCCAGAGCTGGGAATAACCATATGTTGCTGTCCCACACATGAACAATGCAAATCCAAAGCACTAAGCAAAAATTCCCTGGCTATTTATCTGAGACAGTTTCCAAATCCTGCCCCGGGGAACTCTCCTGACATGTGGCTGACAGGCCTACATCCTCAGCTGTGGCTCAACGGGCTGGAGCATGGCATCAAAGCAAGTGGCAGGAACCTGGCTCAGCCTTCCCTTTAATTTGGTGCAGTTGGACTGCTACCTAAAGTAAGGATCTCCTGTGCACACCCCTGTGCCGACATCTGTTGTAGCACATGCATGGAAAATGTGAGTCAGTTGTGTCAGCCCAGTTCCCAGCTTTCTAACCCAAATCTCAAACACAATCATTGAGTGCTAGAGACTATAGCACAGCTCCTTTCTTTGGCTGAAGATTTCATAGCCCTTTTTTGAAATACTTTGAAAGTTCTACCAAAAATGAAAACACCTAGAAATATGGAACTTATTAACAAATGTTATACTTTGTACAAAACAAAAAAAGAATAAGTATTCTTTCTGTATCTTCTGTGCATTTAATTAGCACATGCATATTCCAAGTATCACACAAAATACTAAATATAAATAATAATTAAATCTTGTGATGGTCCCATAAGACACAGAAGATATCTCAAATGGCCTGCTCTCAGGTTTTAGATTGGTAAAAACTACCTTCATGTTTAAACTAAAAAATGTAATTTATTTCAGAAGCAAAAGAAGAAAAGAATAACTTGTGCTCACCAAAGCACTCCAGATCTATGCATTTTCAGTCCCTGAGTTGGTGGTTAGGGCATGTTCCCAATAAAGGGGATTTGTGGGGTGGTAGATTCCCTAGTCACAATGTAGAGCTATAAAGACCAATGAAAGAAATTCTTTGTTCAAGCCAGTTCTCAAAAATAATGATTACAGAAAATACAATCTTGTTTTTTCATAATATTAAGTGGTCCCTTCGAGCAGTGGGATAGAGCTGTAATTTTTTCTAATTAAAATACCATTATTACCATATGCACACTGTTTAAAGGAGCTTGAAATTTTCAAGGTTTCTGAAGAGAATCCCTTATCCTTTCTGCCTGCTTACTGACTGCAAACTGCACATACCTTTTATCTCTCCAGTGAACACCTAGGATTCATTCAGTCCTAGTGAGCAGCAGGCTTATACTGACTCGACAGTTTTATAAGTTAGATGAATATTTGGGTAACAGAGTTTGAAGCCAAATTAGAAATCAAACAAATGATAATATTACATGTAATAATTTTCTGTGGATGACAGCTTAATAATAAGGATCCATTTTAATGCTATGCCAACTGCATAATCTCACAAAATTTAATACATTGAAATGCATACCTCCTCTATTATATTTAGTTAGCAACTTCCTAATATTCTTCATCTGTTCCAGTATCATCCCAAGAACCTCTGCTTGGAACAGGGCATTATTTTATTATTAAAAAATCCACAAAAATAAAAGGAGCAGCTGTTAACCTCGACAATCACAAATCAGACGTAACTATAAATGCTCAAAGTACTCTTTTTTTTTTTTATAAACTACTTTTTTTCATTGCTTGCCATTTGTTGAAATGCAAGTTTGGATACACCAAGATGTTGCCAATTAATTTAACAGACACAGCAGAATGATCACTTAGCTCTGAGCTAATTATCCATATTACACATTACATTCCCATTCATATTTACTCTTCAGCTCTATATTTGGACATAGCAAATAACCTCCTCAGTAGCATTAACTGCTCAAATAGTTATAAATCCAGATCAAACAGGATGGACTGCAGTGGGCCCACTGAACTATCAAAACACAACTGGGGTTCACACTTCTACTTTGCTTGGTGGTTTTATCAAATCTCTGCCAAGAACATTACTTCTAAATGTTGCTTACTGAGGAAGGTTTATCCAGTGTCAGTCACTGGCACATTCTAAAAAAACTGCTTGTCTCTAATTTAAAACTGTTAAAAAATGCTGATGAGAAACAAAAATGGCATGTGGAAGATGACTCTGTGGAAGAGGCAGGGGGAGACTGATCTGCCAGGGTGGCAGCTCTGAGGCAGGGGCTGACCCTGCTCCATGTAAACAGGTAAACCCCCCATGGGTAAATGTAAGCTGGGAGAGGAGAAATCAAACAGGTGAGATGGATTGGTATCACACTAAAACTGGCTGAAGAAGGGAGCTACAAACATGAAGCTGGAGAGCAAGACTAGGATTGAGGCTGGATACAATGACCATGAAAAGACTTGGGAGCCTCACGAGAAAAGACATGGCTTGAGCAGGCAGCAGGAAAACCAACAGGGCAGGAATAATACAGGTACACAAAAAAAGTCCAGGTTAGGGGACCAGGCAGTTTCTCCTGCAGGGTTCCAGGAGGAGAAGTCTTCATAGCATCTCATCATACTCGTCTAGCAGCAAATATCCCTGAGATGCTTTTTGATGCCTCTCTAATACTGCATCACATGAAGGCTAACACTGAATTCTGCTACCAGCTCCTCTCTTAGTGAAGTACAGAGGGCTCTGATGAGTAACAAAAGGCATCAGGTGGATGCCACATCACAGTTTCTTCTTTTAAAATCCCAGGCACTTACATTTAAAGACCTACAAAAAAGAATGCCAGGAAGATGTTCAATAAAAAGTTAAGAAGTGCATTAAATAAATAGCTCATACAACCTTTCTTCAGCTGCCTTCTATACATGCAGATATCATGGCAATCCAGAGTACAAGTGACACAAGGCAGCTGGACTCGTACTGGAGAAATTATCTTAACATTGGCATTTCTTAATTTTTACTGCTTTGCAACCATAATGAAGTTTGCTTTTTTAAAGACTGAGTGACATTTTAACGTTCTTTAGTAGGTGGCTTCTGAATGCTATAATGGTGGCATGTGCAATATCACATTTGTCGTACCTGCTCTCTGGGGCTTGGTACTGAAATGGAAGCCCCTTGAGATCTTCAGCTTTTTGGTTCAATATATGTAATCTTTTCTAATATGAACTTATATGTAGGTTTTGTACATAAAATTCCTCCAGGCACACAGTAATGCTTTTTCCTCCTGGTCTAAATTGTTGGAATGAGCTGCTTGGAAAGCTGTCACAATGACATAAAACACTTACTCTGTCTGCCTCTTCCTTTACCGCCAGTGGGCAATATTATTTCATAAACAGTTTACTCCCTGGCTGTTGTTGCCCACAGTAAAAAAAAGCCTCAAAGCCAAAAGGCAGTCCTTTCAAAACATACATTTTAAGGTCTAACCACATGTACAGTGTCACATAAAAATAAATGGGAATATTTTTACACTACAAATTAGTTGAAGCGGAGTGGCAGAACATTTATGACAACTTGATAAGAGATGCCAAGGGTTTTTCCAGACTCATGGCAAAAAACCCACCTCTACTGACAGAGCTCATGGAGCATCCACCACTCCAGTGGCTTTGGGGAGGAGCTGCTCATCATCTCTTGTTCTCATTCTTTCTGCTCTGGACTCCCAAATCAGACTACAGCAGCCCTGGCCCTTGAGAGTATTCCCCTTTTTTTCTAGCACGCTATGAAAATCATGGTGGAAAGAGACATCCTGAAGGAAACTTGTTATGAACAGCATCTGTGACTTGTCTGACACAATGTCTTTTTCCCTGAGATGTTGCCTTTTTCCCCAGAGAAAAGGAAAAACAACAAAAAAACAGCAGATACAAAAAAAGTACAGTTTTTTCTCAGTCACTTGTACAGTTGAATCTTTAACCACATCATCCAAAATAGTAAATCATAACTGAACTTTGAAAATATTTTCTTTTACAATAATATACCAATCTTCACTTGCTTGCTTATGAATGTACCTGCCTTTAACTGCACAGAAACAACTTCAAAAGCCAGCAATATCTGATCCTGCTTTACTCAAATGACTGCTGCAATCAAAAGGAAAGCCAGAAGTAGATGAAAACCTAGTTTCACTAATGCAATAACAATAATTCTATAAACATATTAACAATTTCCTGCCTCACTCTTAATTGCATTTTCTCTCCCTTATATTAATTTAGAAGGGTAATGTTATCCTTTGTTATTCTGTCTAATCTGTGTTGACCATCCAGGCTAGGAAAAAGACAAATGAGATTTTTGGCATTTAGACAGATACTGGAGGACACAATTTAGGTATAACAAATTATTAGGCAGGTACATACTTGTAATTGGTACTTAGGTTCTGCAAGTTTATTACAAATGTGTTTGAATTTATAATGGGTCCTCAATGTGCTTCCAGGTATTACTTGAGAGAGTTTATCAGAATTCAAGGCAAACTCTTCCGTGATGAAAGCTTGCAGAAGCCAGTGCAGCATGAATTGGGACTGATCAATATGTTCAGTGTAATTTATGGAGGTTTTTTTGTTTTTGTTTTTGTTTTAATTAGTGTTTGTTTTGGTTTGGTTTTTGTTTTTACTTTATTGTAAATTAATTTGCGGAAAGTGAAGAAAACACATTAGAACAGCATGTCTTCAAATAAATCCTAATTGCTTACAAATGCAAATGCATCAACTAGGCTTGGACATGGAATTAGATAGCTAATTATTGTAAAAAAAGACAACTGCAGATTGCAATACTCACTGTCAGGTCTTGCGTTCTCAAAACATAATATCATCTTCAAGCAGCCTGGGAAGAAGCTTTTGCTGTTTTTCGTGGGATATAAGCAATGGATGGAGTCACTAGGGCATCAATAAGTGCCTGCCACAGTGGGAGGTGGTGATGTGTCACCTTACCATTTCCCTGGTAGGAGCTTGAAAGAGAAATGGCAGGACTCGGGTGCTGGTTAGAAACATTCCTAAGTTCTGGCCACTGCCAGCTGCTCCCAGGCTCCCATGTGGTGAGCAATGTAGGAAATGGGCAAGATGCATATTTGTCAGTTCCACAATTTCAGCATTTTCTTTGCTTTGGAATTTTGAAAGAGGAGTTCTACTGAAATTAATATATTTTTACATATCTGCTTGTCCGCCAGGAAATTTCTCAATTCAATCTTTCCTGTATAATAGTCTTACTCAGATCACAGTCCTAGCCTTTGATCCTTTGAAGGCCTCATGTCTCTTCTTACAAACAACAGCCCAATCCAGCAACATCACTCCAACAACCACCTGCGGCAAGCAAAGGTGGGAAACAGGAAAACAAAAGCCCTCCAGAAAAAAGTTTCCATTCCTAGGCTGCTAAAACAGCACAGAGCTGACACAAAGGTAATAAAGAATAAACCTTCTCTGCATGAGCCACCAATCGAGAGAATATGGTTAGTCTGAGGTCATGATAAAAACAGATTTGCCCCAAAAAAGATTCTGCAGAAGCAATAACTTGCTAACAATACACCTTGTGAGATGCTCATTTGCTGATGTAAGGGAGATCTTAATCCTCCCAGAAAAATCACAAGAGATGAATAAAAAGCTGTGTTTA
>NW_009953652.1:2115774-2123404 GCF_000747805.2 Chaetura pelagica | reverse complement strand
CACATTTCCAGATGCTTTTGAGACTTTATATATCATGGCTTTTGATAGCAATTAAGAGAATGCTACATGAATCCAAGTTTTCTTTTTATGCCAGGATTTTGCCACGTAATATTTTCAGTTGCATTCTTTTTGAAATACTATTACCTCTTAGAGAAATGTAAAACAAATCTGTCATTTACCTTTTTTCCACTGTATCAAACTCACAAAAAGTACAGAAACACTGAAAGTGCTTTAAAGCATTCCTAATTTGCCTAGAAGAAGCTAAAACAGGTTTTCCAGATCAGCCCACGAATCAAGCAGCGATATAAAATGCAGATGGCAACACTATTCTGTGTGCATCCACACTGGCCAACTTGCCCACAGGACCCCTCCTTTCCCTGAGTATTTTGTAGCCTGTGGCACTGGTGTGAGATTGCTTCAGCTGATCGATTGAGCTCGTTCCTAGAGTTACGCATCAGAAATGGCAGCAGTAAAAAGCTTGAGCAGGGACAGGAGAAGATGGAAGCCAGATGATAAGCTTTGGTATAAGAGTAAGTTTAGCCCAGCAATCTCAGCAGAGGCAACTGTGGCAAGATGGGATTTGTCACAAATCCCTTTAGATCCTGTACAGCCAGTATGAGTGCATTCGGGAGAGAGAAGTGCTAACACCACCTGCACAACCTAGGTGGCATTCCACATACCTGACTGTGCCTCTGCCCTTTGGGATTTTTTAAAAGCACTCTCAGGGATTTCCCTGGGTATAAACCCCTCGCAACTCACCTGTCACTTTTAAGGCTCTGCTTTGAAGCAGTTACTCAAAACATACAATATCCTTCTGTGTGAGCAGTCCTGTTGTGAGGAGACCATATATAAGGTGAAGGAGATTGCTGTGATTAAAGGACTGCAGCACTTTTTTCCTTAATCATCAATTCACAAGCCTTTTTTCTTCATATATACAGTACCATGGCTGCTGTAACTACAGCATGACATACATACCCTCTCAACAGCTCCTTTACTTCTGGTTTCCCTTTTTTTTTTTCCCACTCACATGCTTTCATATTATTTCTGCTTTCACAAAACTCAACTTGGCTATGAGACTAACTTCTGTTCTTTTTCCAATATTCTGGGGTGTCATAAGATTTTTTGTTTTTCAAGATAGGAGCAAAGTTACGTCATACCAATTCCAGCTACCACAAACATAGAGAACCCTCATGGTACTTGAAATGCCATATAGACAGGATATATACAGTGTGCTCTATCCTTTCTGAAATCCTTGATTGTATAGGCAGCAGTCTGTATCAAAATCCATTTCAGTAGTACCCTAACTAGCTCAGCAGCCTTCTCTCATTTGACAGATTCAATCATTTCTTGCTGATGGAAGGCAGAAATCACAACTAAAAGATGCCATTCACAGTACATTTCTCTCATGACTGCAATGTTTTATCACTTAAAAACTTTTGGACAAGATTCCATATCTTGCTCAGTGTGTCATGAATAGGGAAGACAAACATGAGGCAGCAGCAGTAGCAGCTTTGTCACATCTTTACTGAACTCATTAATCAATGTTTGTACTGTCAGAGAACCAAAAACAGGCAGGACAGCAAAGGCCCAGAATGCTGCCTGCATCCTCGAGGCTTTTTTCTCCCCTAATGTAACTAATTTGCCTGTATTTTATACTGCTAGAATTCACATATATTATTCAATTATTCAAAATACTTCAGCATAATTCATATTTTATGAGCCCCAAGTAAAAGCAGGTTAATTGGTTTGTGTCAGATTATGAATCTAATCCAGGAACTTCAAGCACTCAGGTTAGATTAACAGTACTTCATGCCTTTCTGAGAAAAATCCATTACAACAGAAGGTCCTGATCCTGTACAGTTGATAAGTGTGGGAAAACCTGTCATTAAACCAAATGAGAACACTTTCAAACAATAAAACCAATTCAATCTTTGTTCCAGCAGGAAAGAAATACATCTAATAAAAAGTAATTTCAAAGGTTTTGCGTATATCACTTACTAAAAAAAAAATAATTCCCAACCACAAAACAACCAAACACCCTCTCTCCATCTCCCCCCCCCCAAAAAAAAATAATTAAAAAATGTTATATGTATATATTTGGGAATCATTTATTTTCATTTTGGAGCGATGGATAAGCAGATTATTGGAAGTAATTTTCTTTCCCTGCACATTCTCTAAATGTTAAATTGAGGAGGAGAGAGATCTGATGAGTTTTTGCAGTAAGAAGCATTAATGCAAGGAATGCCCACTGATGTGTTTATGGCACCATCAGCTAATGACTATTCATTACATCAAGTAAACATCTTTACAACTTGCTCCCCACATCTACTGAAAAGGGCAACAACAAAGCCCTTAGGAAGAGTCTACAAATGATGCACATGTTACTCCCTCTGGAAAGCCCCCAATGATTAAGTCTTCCCATATGGTTTCCTCATTTCTCATGGGGGAAAAGGCCCTGGTTGTCAGAGGTGTTGAACACGTATAATTCAGTCAATAAAATTTCTGCTGCAGGCTGAAAACTGAGAACTGATTTTGTAAAACTATTAAAATTCTGTAATACTCACTTTGCAAAGGTTGCTTTTCTTGTTACCATGTTATATCTTCAATTTCCATGAGAAAAAAAAATGCAAACAAGACATAAAGAACACAATGGATTTAGGCCACATCTTCGAAGGACACTACCTTGCAATGAAATGCAGACCTGGATATGGCTTATTATTAAGTGAGTGGTCACAGTGGCTTGAGTTGGCTGCTTTCGACCTTCAATTTCCAACTTCACTTAAGCTCTGCTTTGTCCTTTTTGCAGTCAGTTTCTTATCTATTACATTGCCTATGGTCTTTGCACAAGGGTTGTAGAAGCTCAAAACGGGGTGTTGTAAAAGAATCCTCTTCAACTTCTTCTTGCAAGAAAGATATGAGAACTCCCTATTCACTCCACATAAAGACTGTGAGTACTTATTGTGTGAGGGCCTGGAAAGACATTGAAAACACACTAGAAAATATCAGATTCCCACTACTGCTGAGAACATTATTCAAGCTCAGATTTAGATAAGTAATTAAACTAGAATTAGAAATTATGGTCATCAATTTTTCTACACACACCTACAGCAAAACCCATTGGATCAGGATGATATTCAGTATTCCCAATTCTTAGCCTGGCTCTTTCAAAGAATTATTCTATTTGTTCACATCATCAAAAGTCTCAGGGAACATTATTTACCAACTATTTTATCAATTAAACCCAAATTCTTGTCATCTTCATAGATCAGGTAAATCAAATAATAAATAATCAAAACTCATCAAAGGCCAACAGTCATGAAAGGACAGCCATTTCTGAACAGAATCAGCCACCTCAATTTATACTGTTCATTGTATAAACAATGAACAGGACTGAATATAAACAGGACTGAATGCCTGAGAGACAGCCACCCTTTCAGAAGGGAAACAAAATGAGGATCTCCTCACCTTTACACTTTGGTGATGCCAGATGAAAGGGGACATACGCCCAATAATAGCCAACCACACACCCTGTATTTGCTGTAAGCGAATGATTGACCTGCAGATCAACACACTGAAATAAATAACTGCACCTGTAGAGATTCTGTAATTTACCCTGCTGCGAGACAGGGAGTACAGGGTACTGGTTATCCACAGAGGGTATGATTACCCAGCGTGAAAAGGAATTTAATGACCTTGCATTGCCCTCTCTTTGATAGCCACTTGCTCTCTGTGATCAAAAGTATGAGGCTGCATACCACACCATAGAGTTAATAAACAGTTTCTCTAGGAAATCTTTCTCCAAGCACCAAAACACTACAGATTTCTACAAATACAGTTGACCTTTACATAACACTTAATTCCCAGGTGGCATCCGAAAATGACGGACCCATCTGTAAAGTCTTCTTTCATCAAATTAAATGTTTGACAGCAGCCAGCAGATTTAGCTTCCATCTAAGCAGAGATATGGTAACTTGCCCTGTTGTCAACAGCCTGAAATTTGAAGGTGAACACATTGATTAATTATATATTTTCTTAAACCATTGCCATTTTAAAGATAGAGCTTCAGCTATCTAGTGGGGAATATGCCCTATAAAGTAAGGATTAAAAAAACTCAGAATTGAGTAGATGCTTTATTCAAGATCAAAAGATAGGCAGGTGTCAAAATTCATCTTTGATAACACACCATTCATCAGCTTTGTCTCGTCTTAAAGTTTACATTTTTCTTTCTGCTGCTACAGTAATGACATTTTGCACAACACATCATGCTACGCTTTACATTCTTCTATAAAAGCAATTTTTGTTCTTGTTCCTAAGTCTGCATCCACACTTAAGCTTTGCATTTTTGATAAAGTAAATCATATAAAAGATACACAATTGGCAAAAATGCATTCTTTCCTATTTTAAACTCCCCTGTGATCACTAGCAAAAGGTAGTGCATACCCCATTAAGAAATGTTATGCTTCTGTATATACAAACTTTACTCCTAATGGCTTGTTCTTTCAGAATAAGATTACCTCATTAGCATGGCAGAATGAGCTTTGGTAAATGAATGGTACCTATATAGTCAGTAAAGCTGAAATACTATTACATACATACTTCTCTAGGGAGATTCAAGTAAGATTTAAATCAATTCACAACACATTTTTTATGATATAAAAAGGGGGAAGAAAACTGGTACATCTGGTGTGAGCTGACCTTCCCTTGGGACACAAAACTATCGATCCCATTTTCTCCCAGCATCTGTTAGATGTCATGATAAATGCAATTAAATACATGGTATGCAGTAATTCTCATTTGTCATGCTTTCCTGAGGCAGAAAGCATCTTACCAAATTGTCATATTTATCCCTTACATTATCTGTCCCCACTGTCAAGTAATAACAGGTGGACTTCACTAATCAGGAGGAAAGTTCACTTTACATTCCCTTCTGAACTCACACCTCTGATGTTTCTCTAATGAAGAGTTTACAAACTCCTATCTTCTTCATAATCTGATTTCTTTATCATCTATTGGGCACTGAGCTGCTCAACACTCAAAGTCACAGGTGCTAAATGAACAAGATGGAATTAAACTATTTACTACATGTGCAACATCACAACAGAGTAGCTTAAATAAACAAAGTATTGTAATATGGAGAAAAAACTGATGTACATATGGTGGAAGAATACCTGCTTTCACTTACATTTAATATGATGCCTTATCACAGTTTTAAAATAGAGTTGGCATCACAAATCCAGAGAATTTTAAATGCAAACTTTGTTTGTTTCACTAACCAATTCAATGTCATGTGCATTACACATTTAGTACTCAGTCTTTTATCCTAACACAGATCATGCTCCAGGTAAAAACTTCATTTTTAGCCAACAATACTTACACCAAGCTTTCTATCTTTTGTACACAGATGAAAAACTGAGGCCCATGCTATACACCAAAGGCATTCAGAGATCATAACCTCCTTTTAAAAATGAAATAAATAGTGAAAAAAACTCAAACACTTCTTAATATTTGGTAGCCATCCAGTCCTGAATGGACTAAAAATCTACCTGTACCTTTCCTATACCAGCCACTTCATCACCACTGAAGAAGTTCCTAAGTCTGCATCCACACTTAAGCTTTGCATTTTTGATAAAGTAAATCATATAAAAGATACACAATTGGCAAAAATGCATTCTTTCCTATTTTAAACTCCCCTGTGATCACTAGCAAAAGGTAGTGCATACCCCATTAAGAAATGTTATGCTTCTGTATATACAAACTTTACTCCTAATGGCTTGTTCTTTCAGAATAAGATTACCTCATTAGCATGGCAGAATGAGCTTTGGTAAATGAATGGTACCTATATAGTCAGTAAAGCTGAAATACTATTACATACATACTTCTCTAGGGAGATTCAAGTAAGATTTAAATCAATTCACAACACATTTTTTATGATATAAAAAGGGGGAAGAAAACTGGTACATCTGGTGTGAGCTGACCTTCCCTTGGGACACAAAACTATCGATCCCATTTTCTCCCAGCATCTGTTAGATGTCATGATAAATGCAATTAAATACATGGTATGCAGTAATTCTCATTTGTCATGCTTTCCTGAGGCAGAAAGCATCTTACCAAATTGTCATATTTATCCCTTACATTATCTGTCCCCACTGTCAAGTAATAACAGGTGGACTTCACTAATCAGGAGGAAAGTTCACTTTACATTCCCTTCTGAACTCACACCTCTGATGTTTCTCTAATGAAGAGTTTACAAACTCCTATCTTCTTCATAATCTGATTTCTTTATCATCTATTGGGCACTGAGCTGCTCAACACTCAAAGTCACAGGTGCTAAATGAACAAGATGGAATTAAACTATTTACTACATGTGCAACATCACAACAGAGTAGCTTAAATAAACAAAGTATTGTAATATGGAGAAAAAACTGATGTACATATGGTGGAAGAATACCTGCTTTCACTTACATTTAATATGATGCCTTATCACAGTTTTAAAATAGAGTTGGCATCACAAATCCAGAGAATTTTAAATGCAAACTTTGTTTGTTTCACTAACCAATTCAATGTCATGTGCATTACACATTTAGTACTCAGTCTTTTATCCTAACACAGATCATGCTCCAGGTAAAAACTTCATTTTTAGCCAACAATACTTACACCAAGCTTTCTATCTTTTGTACACAGATGAAAAACTGAGGCCCATGCTATACACCAAAGGCATTCAGAGATCATAACCTCCTTTTAAAAATGAAATAAATAGTGAAAAAAACTCAAACACTTCTTAATATTTGGTAGCCATCCAGTCCTGAATGGACTAAAAATCTACCTGTACCTTTCCTATACCAGCCACTTCATCACCACTGAAGAAGCATTTTATAAAAAAATATATTATTTTTTTTAAAAAATAAATAAAATATTTTAGGTACAATGTTTAAGTCATTTACATAACTGTAAAGAATCAAGTCAATGGGAGGAATGTTGAAAATTTTGCCAGTTTTTGAAAGAGTTGTCAGTCATTGTGAAGAACCAGAGCTCAGAAAAACTCTGATCCCTTGTTTTCAAACTAAAACAAACAAACAAAAAGCTCTTTTGTCTATGTATATCACTTGAACAAGGGGTTTAGCAAAAATTGCAAAGCAATTGCTTTTATAGGTTACTTGCTTAAGACTCATGACAAAAAAATCTTGAAACAAACCCTGCCACAAGTCTCCAGCCTCAAACACTTCTTTACAGAGGTCTGTCTAGTGCCACCATGCACCAGGGTCTTACACAGTAGAAATCTAACTCCACACCACTAAACCAAACCAACCCACCTGTGACTTTCAGCAGTTTCAGTCTGCATTTCTATGAGCACTGGAACAAAGGTGGAAAAGACTGATCACATAAGTGGCACAAGGATTCTTCCAAAATACATTGACCTGCTCTGGGGCAACCTCTGAGCAAAATGCTGTAATTCTCTCTTAGCAAGAGCTGTTATTCACAACAGCTTTGTTCAACTTCAGGATGAACTTTCAGAGAGATTTACCTACAGAGAAAACCTGGAGGTTGAAAGAAGCCAGACTTCAACATAAAAATTCCAGTTTCCAAACATTTTAATAGGGCTTGAGACAGATTTAATACATCTCAGATAGAT
>NW_009953652.1:2075363-2115743 GCF_000747805.2 Chaetura pelagica | reverse complement strand
ATCTTTAATTTAAAAACTGTCAGATTTTGCAGGTTTTTACTAAGTCTTCAGCCTAAATTACTTCATGAGTCAGAGCTACAGAGAGATTAATATGACCTCGGAGCCCTGCAGCCATCTTAATTTGGTACTGCCGTCAGTACAGGCTAGTTTAATGTTTTTGTGTAGTTCTTTTTCCATCCTTCTCAGATGCTCAGACCATTATGGGAACCTGAGTGGGATTACTACTTCTTTCAATCCAAACCACAGAAGCCTTTTGCATTTCTTTTGGCAGCCATTAAAATCAGAATTCATCATCTGAGGCAATACCTCCATCACCTCCATTAGGGCTTGCACTATTTCCCAGTCTTTTTGGGAAAAAGACAAAAAAGTGGGGTAAAAATATTCCTTCTGGTGAGGCTTTGTGAGTAAACAATTTTGGTACAGGGGGAGCTGATTTTACCTATCTGACTAGGACAATGCAATGACTGTGCATTTAATATACATGCTGTAACCAATTTTATCTTACAAAGAGCCATCCTTCCTTTCTCTCTGCTTTTGCAGGGAAAAGGTTTGAGAACCTGGCACGTTTGGAGCACATGTTGGAACAACTTGGCACTTACACAGGTTTTGAGATCCAATTTGAACATGATGGATCAGTAGTCCCTGACCCAGGAAAGCAATCAAATGTATGCTTTACTTTATGGTAGCAACCCTAGCAGTTCTGTTATATTGAGCTAACACTTTTCTACTAAAACCTGTCTAGTTCACAGTATGCAAAAACTGAGAAGATGCCCTCATGAATCTGGATTTTGCTTTCCAAGGCTTTGGGGGGGAGCTTTTCCCTTTGCTGATTTCACAGCTCAGAAGAAATAGAGGAACAACTTTTGTGTCTTGACTGAAGAATATGACAGTCAACTTTGCAAATATGAACACACATTTTTCTTCTTGCTCAAAAGTAGTTTTCAAAAGACTGGAAAAACTTGGTTTGGTATAAAACATTAAGGCTTTATTCTCAATCACCAACTTGAGTTTTTGACAGGAGAGGGAAAGGGTAGATTAGCAACCCCAAAAGCTATCTGTGTGATAAACAAGTGGGAAACTCCTCAGGACAGCTGACTTTCTGTTAAGTGGAAACACAGGTTTGACGGTAAACTCTGGGGATTCTGATCAAAGGAGGTCACCCGCCTTTGCAAAACAGACCATCTGATCTCCATTTTATATCAACAATAGATGAACTGCCGAACTAGCCACAAGTCTGACATTATGAAGGCAAAAAGCTTTCAGCCGACAATAAACTTACCTTGAGGCTACAAGAATGTCGTCTTTGAATGTCTTCTGGCATTACTTGATCTGTCTCACCCAATTAATACTAATACACTACCCAGCTAATTCAAGGAGTTCAAGAATTTGTGGCCCATCATCATGATAGTAATGAAACATTGGGCAAAAGCTAAGAGTCTTAAGGTGGTTTTGTTCTGTTGTTAAAAATTTATTCAGTGAAGTAAAATGATACTGAAATACATTTTAATTATCTGGAGGTTTATAAATTCTTCTCCAGCATCCTGTGGTTCAAAGCTTCTTAAAACCATTATTTAAAAATCCTAATATTCACCTGCCATTCACTCTCAATGTCTTCTCTTTTATAAGAAACTCGGTTTTAGATGCACACAAGTATGTATTCATGTATACCTATAAATATATGTACAAAAGCATGCTTTATAATTCCCAGTATTTCTATCAACATTATCACAAGTTAAACTATTCTGAATAGTTTCATTCTTGAAAGAAAAATATTTGTATTTCTTTTGCATGAGAGAATGTGAGATTTTCAAATTTCTTCCAGAAATGTACATGAACTAGCAGTCCTAGCTACATAGGCATGAAAGTTCATTTACCTTGACAAAAAACAGGGTAAGGGAATCTAAGCAGAGCCTCCATCCACTTCCAGAGCTAAATAGCCCCTCTAAAGCTTTTATCTACACTGAACTCCCACTGGGAGTGTCAACATACCTTGATCTCTTTGTACTCTATTCCCCATCTATAAAATGGGGATATTAGTCAATGCCAAAAAGGAGCTCTGTAATATATTAAAGAGTGTCAGGTTCTTCTATCACATGAACCACAAATTCCTAAGTACTGCTGCACAAATAAGCTCACTTCTGATTCCAATGGAAAAAAAAAGTATGAGGCTTTAATTCTGTATTATATTTTAACAGCTCTTTAAAAAACAAAAACCCATCTCTTTTTCAGAATCTGAACAAAAATAGAGATAGCAGCAATCTCAGCATAGTAATTACTGCATCTTTTAATATCCCGATTTTAAAAGGCACACTTGCCGAGAAAGAAACTATGTGATCCTCTGTGTTGGGCAATACCATAAACTGAAAAAATAGCTATAATCAGTCTACAAATGCATTTTGTGTGTGGTGAGCATCATACTCTATAAAAATAGATCTTAGTTTGCATATCTTGAGACACTGGATCCTTTCTGTCACAAATGCTCTTACTGCCGGTTAACCTTCAATTTTAACAGGCAGCCCATGCCTGACATTTAATTAGTGACCCAATTAAATCTTTTGCTGTTCTCAGCTTATTTTACCCTTTAGAAGAAAAAGAAAGAAATCAAGACAGGCTTCCACAAGGAAGAAATTACAGCTGCCTCTATTAGCTCTTCGAATAGTCATTCCAGCAGTATAATAAGGACTTCGACCATTTCATTAATATTGGGGATGTTTGTCTTAGATTCTCAGGACCACTGCCAGGGATTCTTTCAGTAGGTTAATCACAATGAGGCAATTGAGGGAGGAAAAAAAAGAGTAAAAAATAAAAAAAATAATTTAAAAAAATCAATGTTATACTGACATAAACAATACTAACACATAGTTTACCTGCCAAGGTATGGCAGAAGGACATCCATGGGGATAGTGGGTTGTCATGAATGGATAATGAGTACCTAAATGCTGATCTATAGACTTCTGTCTTCTCTTCAGTTGAATTTTACTCACTCTACAAAGATTTCACCATTAGCTAGCTATATGTTGTGAAGTTGTCATGGCATGTGCTCAGGGTGGTTTCATTACGTTTATACAGCACAGTTAACCAGTGATTCTGCATATCTGCAACAGTATTAAACTCTTTTCCCAGCCCAAGTGAGGAAGGATTTTGCCCAACTGTTCCCTTTTTAGATCGCCTTTCCCTAGTGTTTTGTTTCTGAAAAGATGTTCCCATAGAGGAAAAGTTTTCTGAAAGTTACAGTTTCTACTGAGAAGTCATTAGGCAAGTGCTGCTGCAATGTCCATGCTGGCAGCAGTGTCTCCAGCCAGCTGACTGCTACCTGCCTGAATGCACTCTTGTCTTGGGAATTACTCCATGCAAAAGAATGAATTAAAGCCTAATCCCATGAAATCTCTCTGATTGTTACTGTTCTTGTTTCTTCCTTGTGTATCACCCTTCATCTGGATCCCATCATATATACCTGGCAATACAGTGGTACCACAGGCTTGGCCCAAAATGCAGCACACATCAAGGATCTCCAAGAACTGACACTGCATCGTCACACTAATGGAGGCAAACTGAAGTTCCTCAAGTTAACTTGTAATATCCACCAGGCCACACTGCACAATTGCACTCTTAGTGCATATCCCATGTGTTCACACGAGAGTTAAAGCAGAGCAGCTAATGTTCTGTTAAATCCCACCTTGAATCACTGCACACAATGATCCCATGCTAATTAATTCAATTAAGGGCAACTGAAATCAACCATTCCTCTCTTTGTGGGGGTCTGGGATCTGAGGCTGATGTTCATCTCTAGCAGGGAGCAAATTAAGGCAGGAAATATTTGTACACAAACTTGCTAACTTTAGGATTTATGCTATTGCATTTATTTAAAAATCAAAGGGAATTTTCTTTTTTTAATAATTAATTATAGAATTGTTCACGCAACAGCCAGAGATGTCATCAGTAAAAGTCTGTGCTAAGGGAGTCTTACTAGAAGATCTGTTTATAGATTTTTTTCTTTAAATTAATTTGAAAGTGACTAGTGACACATAATTTTCTATTTTTACTAATTACAACTAAAGAGCAATATTAGGATGAGACAGTTATAAATAAAGCTTGTTGAGCAGCATGTTGCTATTATTTTATAAAGCTTAAGTTGTGCCAAGTTAATAGATGGAATTTAGAGCACATGTGGAAAGAAACAGATTTTGTTAACCCTTGTTGTGCCAGTAGCGGAAGACCACTGATATTACATGAAAAAATGCTGGGCTACCTCAGTATTTACACCATTATTTTGGAGGTAGTCAAGGAGTTAATAAACATCTGGAATGTGCCTTTTTAAAGATCATGAACACATACAAAATACTTTTATCTTGGAAGTGAGTTGGTGCATCTGACCTATTGTGGTATAAAACTGGAGAAGCTGTCACATACAGTAACTGAAGAGTTTGAAGGGAAAAACATTTCCAGCTGTAACATAAAACAGTTTCCATAAAACTCAAAATACATTTAATAAATTATCTTTTTCATGAGAAAGAGGCTAAGTTGTATCACAGAACTGAAGGACAGCCAGTGAATATACACTAAAACTAGGATTTCAAGTTTATTATTGAGGATTTGACAACTGGATTTTCTGAATTATGAGCTCCATCCTCCAATTACTGAACTCCTTTTCCTCACTGTATCATGAGCAGTAATAAAGTTTTGGGTTCTAGTGGAACAGTACTGTGATTAATTTTTCTGTTGCCAGCACTACCTACACTTAATATGCCTTGGGCAGGTTCCAACAGGCAACTGGCTAGATGATGGCAAATTTGCAGATCTACACAAGTTAATAAGGTCTGACAGAAGAACAAGGGTCCAGCATTGAAATTAACTGCATGATGTAGAAATACATCTGTAGACACAGCACCAGAGATCCCTTGCATCACAGTTCTGAGAAGTTCTGGCTGTCAAATTTCCTCATAGCTAAAAACTGCAGAAATCGACAGTGTCGATTAATTTTGGTAGGTATTAGTCTGTGCACATGCTCTCCTTTGCCTACCAGGCAGATTTACAAACTGCAGTCGAGTTGCAAAACCATTACGTGATGTTAGAATAGAAGAAAATGGTCCTGTCACCTAGGGTTGTAATGGTAACAAGCAGACCACCAGGACAATGGGGAATCTTTACCAGTATGCAGTCGTGGGCTAAAGCAACTAGTGAGAAGTGAATGCTTTGCTGTTGAAACACTGGGGTCTTATAGGTATGTGCATGGTGGGAAAGAGGAGCCTATCTTACAGCAGGATATCTGCATCTGCTTTCAGTTAGTTTACAATTCTACAAAGTGATAAGGAAATAATTTTCTACTGAACTTGGTTATTTTCTCTGTTCTTTATTTAGGATATAAGAAGAAACACACTGCAATGAAATTAAACTGTCATGTGGCTTCTATCTGAATGCCCAGATTAGACATACAAGAGGAATGCAACCTCTGCAACAAAATACTCTTACTTGCAGGTAATCTACTTTATCCTTCTGAATAACAATTGCATATTATTTCCTCCCAAATATTTTGGAACTGCCTACTGCTGGTCATGCAGGCTTCTGACTTACCTGGAACTAGCAGGTTGGACACCCCTCTTCTGCTCAGTTTTCAAGATATGAAAGTAGAGCTTCTTGAAAAGCCTTTCACCACCTTGATCTAGTGTAAGGCAACTGATGCATTTGAGTATGTCCTCAATGGATAAAGAACACTAATCTGTGGAGTTTTCAGTAAGAAAACTATGCATCACCTATTAAGAGGTATATTATTTCAATTGACTATGTTGTATTTCTACTTACTCATTCTTAGTTTTGTGCAGTTGATGAAACATGCTCATTTACTGTGAGGAAATAGCTTTTTTTTTTCTAACACTTTCTCTATGTGAAGAAAATAATTCATAATTGTATCACTAAAGACACTCTTGTAATATTCCTTAAGACTATAATAATTATTTTTTTTCTCCCACTCTTGATCTGCATTATATGCTAAATTATTCCATTATGTATCACTTTTTTCTTCTTTCTAGAGATCTCCTCCCCTTGATTAGCCATATTCTTTCTTTTCATTGTTCCTTCCTTCCTTCCGATCCCTGTTTGCCTGCATATTCAGAAATTCCTATTGTTACTTTGTTCTCATTATTTAGTCTCTCACATCTGTGCAGTGACAAACATCTGCCAGTCCCAATCCTGCTCCTTGCTCTAGTGTTGCTGGCCAAGTTTTCCTCCCTTTCTCAGCTACTTCCCTCCAAGAAGGGGAGGGAGTCCAAGAAAGACGAAGTTATGTATTACCCAAGCTAAATAATTCTTTTAAGCTAGTGGGGTCTGTACTGAGCCCTGAGTTAACCCCTTCCAAACTCTACTTGTCTTACTGTACTTCCAGAACCCAGAAAATCTTCACTGATTTCCTAGAACTTTACTTCATCGTCCTCTTCCTTACTGCAGGACTACTTTATCTTTCCCTGAAGAGGGAGTTGGCTGAGGCTGTCAGTCCACACACACTAGGAAATCATCAGCCTCATGCATATGCATTAATGGTTTCTGGAGCTTTCTTCAGTAATTAGGCACAGAGGAAACCATGAAAAAACAACATGGCATCTGCCACATCTAGAGAACATCCTTCTCTCGCAGATATGTAAGACAAGCTGCCCACTCCACTGGAGCAACAAAAAAGATCTTGAGCAAGTTTTGGCCCCTGCCCTCAAGTAATTATAGTTGCTGTACAGCTTCCCATTTGCCCTCCACAATTATTAAGAAAGAAGCAGTGTCTGTTGGTTCACAGGTTGCAAGATGCACACAGAGAAAATAGTAACTCCAGCTTATCTCAAAGCAGCACTTTTACTCTTTATTCCTCACTACAGGCAATAGCCTTTTCTTTTATACAGGAGCTCTTCATGCTCTGCACACAGAGAACTGATACAGAAATGAAGTTCCAACGCACTCGAGGTTGGCATAGTAAAGAGGTGGCCTGTGTTCCCACCAGTGTGCCAACACTGCAAAGAGCAGGATATACTATAATGTTCAGAGACTCTTCAGTGGTTTAATTTTAAAGAAAAGCTGAAAATGGTCCACACTCTTGTCTCAAATGTCTTCTAAAGAAGAATGCATTTTATCCTTTAAGGATTGTTTTCATGTCATTCTATAATAACAAAAAGTTATTTTCAATCTACACACAAAATTAAATTTCCCTGACAAAAGAATGGAAAAGAAACAGTCTTCATTCCTAATGTTCCCATTTCTGGTTGCCCTGATTTCTAAATGGTGCTTGTACCACAAATGCACTTCAATATTGGAAGTAAGGCACAAAAAGCACTCCTGCTCTTCCCAGGAATTAGCTAACAAGGCCTGCAGTGCTCACCATGTTGCTCCCTTTACTTCCTAATTATCTTGAAGATACCAGCGCTCAGCTGACGTCCTCCTAAGGCTAAGGATTCACTTGCTACTACTGGGTATACTTCCTCCTTAAAGTCATAATCCGCCATGATAACAAAACAATTGTTGAGGAATCAATACTGCTGTCACAAATGGACAGCTTTAATTACATTTGGAGCAATTTGCAGGTACTGAGGAACTTCAAATAGACAGACAGCCTAAAAATAAGGATAGAAATGAACAGCCAACATAAAATGCAATGGACACAAGATTTATCCAGCACACGCCTACACTGCAGTTCTTTAGGCCACTTTTGCACCTATATACTATTTACACCATTAAACTGGAAAACTAGGCAAGAAGAAATGAGAAAAATCAATCTGTTATGTTAGGGTTTTTTTAAGAATTAATTTTAAAGAATGAAGGATCTGCATTAAAATAGCAATTTCTAAGCATGTGCTTTTAAGGATTGATCAAAAATTATACCACTTTAAGGCAGACAGTGCAAACAATGCTATTAGTCCCTTTTAGGAAATAGTTGATATATAACTTATCAGATGTCACAATCAATAAGTATCTTTTATTTTAACATGCTACACACTAGTGTTTACAAATGTAATCTTTTGTTGTCTGTTTGGAAAAGGACTCAACACAGAGAGCATTACTCTGTAAGGCAGAAACTGGTATAAACCAGGTCTTCTGATCCAGTTGAAATGAAAACATTGACAAAAATAACCTTTAAAGAAATTGCAATTTGCAAGTCCACCCACAAAATAAATACTGTAATGCCTTATTGTCTTTGAGAGTAACAGAAAGTCTGCACATATAAAGCTAATGAAAGGATTGCTCAATTTATCCAAGTAGAAGTGCTTTTAAAACCTTGATGGAATGTGCAGATACTCATTAAACATTGCAAGTACCTCACAGGCAAATGGGCATAACTTTCTCCCATGGGAATATGCAGCAGATGATCAAAGACAAGCAATGAAGAATAAAACTGGCTAATATGACAGCCAAGACTGGAAGGATTTGCTGAGATAAGAAATGTTTCTCAGCACTCTGGCAAGTGTACTGTTGTCAGACATTCAGGGCTTTCCATTTGCAGAGAGTTTCATTGGTTGTTTTTTTTTTATTTCAAGAATTAGCATACCAGAAGATGAAGCCTGGAGCTTTGTGTTTGTTTGCTTATTAGCTAATCAAAAGCATGTGTTGCTATACCTTTTGATTTAGAGTACAAAGAAAAAATAAAGAAAATAACTATCCATCTTTCAAATTTCTTGTTTCCCTCAAAATACTTACAGGCTTCCTAGGCTGAGGAAACAACATAAACCCTGCTCAGGTAATCAGAGAATGTATAATAGTGAACACTAGGTGAATGTAATTTCACAACTAATATTTACAGTTAATTTGCAGTAATTTTATTTTTTTTTAATACAGCCATACTTTGTAGGGACAATTTCCTCAGAATTTCCAAAACCTGCAATCTATACCAACAAAAATTCAGCATTAGATGTCATCTTGAAAACAAAAAATAGACTGTCCACATTTAGAAGGCATGAGTGTCTTCATGAAAATGATCAAGACATTATTATTTTTATTGTACAAAGAAAATAATCTGTAATAGTTTGAGGCTTTTTCAGGATTTCACCAAAAGCAAAAAAAATCTATGTACCAAGAAGAAAATATAAGGAATCTGAGTAAGAAATGTGTCAGATAATTAAAAACTGTTTAAATAAATGTCACCAGCTGCCTCAGAAATCACAAAGAAGGCTATCTATATACGGGGAGGGGGGGGGGGGGAAGGAACAAGGAAGACAGAGCATTCCATGAAAAAACATGCACACATACTCAGAATGTAAAAGATACAAAGTAAAAAGGTGCAACTGTTAAAAACCTGGAGGGGAAAAAGATTCAGTCTATGGATATACACATCCATAGACTATATCCTGCAACAACCTGCAATGCAAACATGTGTAGAGGTATATGCATAAATGAATTCTATTACTTTTGTGAAACAATATATTGGTAAGACACTTAACAGAGGTGTACTGCAAGTAGAAATTAAAGGAAAAGTAAGAGGAGAAAGAAGAAATTGGCAATTATTTGAGATGGGAATAGAAGAGGTTTTTTAAAAAAAATGTTAGGAAAAAAGGGTGTCACAGAATTTTTCTTCTTGATTAGCAAATGAAAATTAGTAGTTGCCAACACTGATGTAAAGGGGTACAATATTCAATAGATTTTTCTTTCCTGTATGTGAAAAATAAGGCAGAAGATTATGCCATTTACTTATTATATTTATTTTTCATTCTAAATGTAACCAATGGTGAAGTTAAAGAGAAGCTTCTAAAGTTAGGTATTTTTCAAGCAGCAAGCCTGCATGAGCTTCAGGACAAAACCTTTAGAGGATATTTGTCAAGGAGCAATTTTTACCATCAACATCGATTTTGAACAAATCTTTGAACACTAAGGAAATTTCAGAGGTTTGGAAGAAAACAAACATGTTAATAGGGCAAAAAGAGCACTTAGTGATGTAAGTAGGGAGAGACCTGTTCCCTGAATTAAGTCCAGGGCAAAATTACAGGACAAGCAATGTAGCTTTTATAAGCAAGTAATTAGAGAAGGACCATATCAATCAAAAGTGTTTATGGTCTTGCCAACTCAGGGTACGCGCTTATGATATGACACACTATAGGGTTACCAAAGCTAAAGGTGCTGAGAAGATCAAGTGCCCTGAGGTATGTGATTCGGTGTTGTGTAATATTTTGTTTAAGAAATATAAACACCCCAAATTTAATGTAATACATTAAATATATGAAAGATCAGCTAACTGACAGCTTTTTAAATTGAATTGGATATTTTCCAAGCAGAGGCCAAAAGGGACCAAACCTCTGCCCTACTGCTACTGAACATAAATCCACAAAGAATAAAGACTATATTTAGGGAGTAAGGAATTTATTCTAGAAAGCAACAAGTGAAAAGGACATGCTGGTCATAAGGACTAAGGGTGCTGGTCAGCCACCTGATGCCACTGGAACATCAACTTCAAAAACTAATTACACTTGTGCCCATGTCCAAGAGAGAAGAGGAGGAGGAGGAGATGAGAAGCTACAGGCTAGCCAGCCTCATTTCATTTCCTGGGGAAATCACATAGCAAATCCTCCCAAATCCATCTCCAAGCACATGGAGGAGAAGAACATGACTGGAGAAACTGTCAGGGATGCACAAAGGGGAAATTTTGCCTGACAAACCTCGTTGCTTTCTACAACTCAGAGAACAAAGGAGGAGCAGCAGATATTGGTGATCTTCATTTCAGCAAAGCTTTCCTCACTGTCACTCACTATAGTATCCTGTAGTCAAATTCTTGCAATGTGGTTTGGATAGATGATCTGTAACATTAGATCTAGACCCTAGGAAAGATTAAAAACTTGACTGGATGCAGCTCATAGCAGAGCTTTGGATAGGCACCTTGGACAAGATGTCTCCACAGTTCCTTTCCCCTCTGCATTACTCTTCCGTTCTGACTCTATAATCAACCAAACATGAGCTTCTAATACAGCATTAGAGTCTTTAACCTTGCAGATTAAGGAAAATGGATACAAAAAGAAGTTAGGTAAATTGAGGCTAGAATTAAGATGCAAAAGTTAACAACAATGTCACAGGAACTTCGGTGATATTATATAACAGTGATGGAATTTCTAAGATGTATTCCAGTTTGAAACTAAGTCAAGAAATTGAAGTCAGAGCCTTTTCATATCTTGTCTCTGCCAGAAGGCCTATGAGTTCATCACAATCCTCTTCTCCAACATTATAATCCATGCACATCTGAGAAAACAAGATTTTTTTTAACCATTCTAATTCTTAGGAGAATTATACACTATTATTCCAGTGATGGAAGGAAGAAATAATAAGGGAAGGTGAAACAACTGCAGTGCAAATAAACCAAGAGTAATGTTCCAGCATTCAAGAATCCAAACATCAAAAGTAGTCCCGGCAGAACATTTAATCACTGCTCCTGGATGCCATCAGAAGTCTAAAGCTGAGTAAACTATTAGGAACTCTAGAATTGCAAGTATCACTTGGGGAGATATTCTAACAAAGAGCAATGATAGACACATCATGTTGCGAATATACAACATTACTTCTTTAATGTTTATATGCCCACAGTGTTTCAAACCCAAATGCTTTCTGCATAAAGAGACATAATAAAAAATCTTACTACTTCACATGTTCTCATTTTTTGTGAAAATATTTTCCCCTATAAACATTTGATGTACACATCTGCTAGAACGAAAAAAATT
Source organism: Chaetura pelagica (assembly GCF_000747805.2). NCBI lineage: Eukaryota > Metazoa > Chordata > Aves > Apodiformes > Apodidae > Chaetura > Chaetura pelagica. Next base: position 2,104,077 of record NW_009953652.1, on the reverse strand, counting down.
AGAAACTTTAAAAAATAATTAAAAAAAAAATCACTAGTACTAACACCTGCAAAACACACATAACCAAGTCAGGAAGTAAATCTCTGTCTCTAATGTTTCCATACATCCAAAAAGAAAATATTTTCACAACTCCTTTGGAAGGTTTTCCACTGAAAACAGTATTTTGATTTTTTTCTAATTATTATTATTATGTAGCATCCATAATATCCAATGCATTCAAGTCCATGAGTACAATTTTCAAAATAAAATTAATTATGATTGGTCATACGTTTGACGCTTAGGAAACACACAGTTTCCACTTTAAATACAGTTAAAGACTCAACTGTCATTTACACTTATCTTTTACCTTCTCTCTCCTATCGGATCATCCTTTCATCTCTGACCACCCACGCAGCCTGACGGTTTGGATTTCAATGGAAGACATTCTGGAATGTCCACAATATATATAGCTTTTGCAATACACAATTCTCTTGCTACTTCCTTTTTAAGAACTTTCTAATGTCACTTTCTGACAAGAAGCCAAATGTTTCCCCTTCCATGGAGAAAAACTAAGCCAAAATCGCCTTCCTAAATAAAACTGAGATGGTTTCCCTGTAACAAGTAGCAAATTGGCAAAGTGATGAGGTGATGAACCCAAAGCAAGGGTGGAAATTGTGGCCCAAAGCTGTAAACAGCTGAAATGCCACAGAGAAAAGCACTCAAACAATTATGCTTCAAGTCCTTGTGGGAGTCTGTATGAGTACAGCTGATGACCACTCTCAAAACATGCAGACTTTGAGCCAAGAAGAGTTTTCCACAGAGTAACAATGGCAAAACTGCAAGTTTAGAAATGTATTTCCCTCCTTCTTCTGGGGGCATTTGTTTTGCATTTCTTTTCCAGCATACCTGTAGGCCAGAAGGAAAAAATACCAGAGAGATAGAGAGCATCTTCTATGTGTCTCTTTCAGACTTTCCTAACTATCATGCAGAATGAAAAACAGTTACTGTTTGGTTACAGTTACCGAACTAATGAGTTATTAGCCTAAAAGAGATTTTACAATATTCTGGTGTAAGGACATAAAATGCTGCAAGAAAAGATGCAGTTAAAAAAGACCTTGTAAATATATTAAAAGCACTAAAAATGAAGGAAAGGTCCTTCACTTATAAATACTAAAGTAATGGACAAATGGAGACAACTAATGCATTTTGCTTCGCTATTCACAAAAATGTTCCATTGTGATCAAATGCTTAACACAATTATTTTCAATAACGAAAAAAAAGGGGTGAAAAAACTGAGAAAGAATATATTTGAACATATTCAGGTAAAAGAATTGTCAGTGGAGTCTGATCAAATCACCCCAGAGAGTCCACGGAAATACTGACCACTCTCCTGAAGAATTAATGTATTATGAGAAAAATCCCAAAGGACTGGTAGAAAGCAAGAAAGGGGAAAAAAAAACACAAAACAACAAGAAAATGAGGATTTAGGAAATTACAGAGCAATAAAATAGAAAGGTTTTAATACAGAAAAAAACATTTAACCATCCCTAAGTAAACATCTAGAGGACAATGAAATGCCTGAGGATGACCACCATAGAGCTGCAAAAAAACAAACATTGTCAAATCAACCTAATTTCCTATAGTGGCCTACAGTGATCTAGAGAGAAGGCATTGGATGGGATCTACCTTGGCTTTAGTTATGCTCTTTACATATTCTACATGACATGCTCCTAAGCAGACTGCAGAAATGTAGGTTAGCAGGAAGCCATAACAGAACAGGTGCAGGGCTATCTGGAAAACTGCTCTCAGGGACAATTACCAGTGATTTCCTGGCAAAACTAGAAAACATATCAACACATCAATGGCTCTGTTCCGGGCTCTGATGCTTGATTGTTGATACCATCCATGATGGAATGAATACACATATAAAATTGCCCAATAAAAAAACTGAGAGGGAGGGTAATTACTTTAGAGGATGAAATTAGAAAACAAAACTTGCTAAATTGGAGAAACAGTCTGAAATCAAAGATGAGTACTTCACCTACAACACACAGGTGCCAGACTATGAAAACAGGGTTTGAGGATTTAAATGTGCATCACAGGGTAAGTGAATTAACAATGTGATGCAAAATTTGCCACAAAAGATGAAAAACATTCACCCAGGAATGCACTACCAGAAGTGTCATTCATAATACCCCAGAGGAATTAGTCCATTGCTATCACTAGTCCGACAATTATGAGGTCTCAGGTGGATTATAAAAAAGGTAACACCAGGCAAAGTGGTAGAAGTCCAGAGAAGAACACAGATGAAAGGTTTAGAAATGTGCTTTTAGAAAGGCTTAGAGAAATGTGTGTGCTTGTGATCAGTCTACAAAAACATGACTGAGGAACATGTTCCAGCAACATGCTCAAATATGGTTGAACAGACGGATGTTCTGGTTTGGTGGGTTTTTCAGTAGCAGGGGAAGGGCCACAGGAGTGGCTCCGGTAAGAAGCTGAGAAGCTCCCCCTGCTCCAAAACCAGCCAAAGATCCATTGGAGGGACAATGGATGTGCCTCAGCGACTAACATACGAAAGAACAACTGGTGGCTGGTGAGGAAAAAGGGGAAGAAGGTGCCCGAGCAGAAGTTTTCCTGCAACCCATGGTGAGATGACAGGCTGTCCCCCTGCACTCATGGAGGAACACGGTGGAACATTCCCTGAAGGTGCCAGGAGGGGTGAAATTGGCCAGTGGGCTTGGATTTTGTGGCCAGAGGATTTGCTGCCAGTGGACTCTGATTGTGCAGCTGTGGAAGACGCCAGCACCAGGGGAGTTAGTTCCCAAAGCAGCCCGTGACTTCCTCAGTAGGGAAGGACTATAAGGAATCCTTCCTCCTGAGGAGGAGGGAGCAGCAGGAACCACCAGCCTGTGAACTGACTAAACCCCATCCCCTGTCCCCCTGTGCCACTGGGGGGAAGGAGGGAGAGAAACCGGGAACAAAGGGATTTGGGCCCGGGAAGAAGGGAGGGGTGGGGTAACATATACAAGCCCTGCTCTGTGTGTGTCTGTGTCCTGTGTGTGTTTGATTAGTGTGAGATTAAATTATTATTTTTCCCCAAGTTGAGTCTGTTTTGCCCAGGACCTTAGAAGAACCCTCCTTGTCCTTTGTCTCGACCTATGACCTTTGTCCTCCTCATCTCAGAGTGTGTGTGTGGGGGAGGAGTTGAGTGAGTGGCCATGGGGCTGTTCCTTTGTGGTCATGTTGGGTCCAAACCACAACAACAGAGATCATCAAACGCTTCATGCATCTGGTCTGGGAAAATGAGATGTCACCAGCTGCAGCAACACAAATTCAAATTACCTCACTGTAAATTCAATTAGCCATTGGAACAGAACAGCCTAAAGAAACAGAAGAATCCACATTAGTGGAAGGTTGTTTCAAGATACAGGTTAGACATATCTATTGAAGACATAAGGATACTTAGGACTGACTCAGATCAAGAGAATTCACTAGATGCCTTCATGAGAGCCTTCACAGACCTGTCTCTGTGATCTGCCTTTGTTTGCTTATTGCCCAGACATACCTTTCTGAATTGTCCACTGCCTTAGTATGCACATCATTCAGTAAAATCTATATTAGTTGCATGAACTTGAATCTAGCTTTGACAATGGTTCAAACTGGGCCACCAAGACTCCAAATTATCTTTTTTTTTATTTTATTTTTTCCAACTGAACTGTATTGCATTGCACTGTGGTATGTATCTGCCTTCCATAACTATGTAAAAGTGTTTGCACACCCACCTACCATTTCCTCTGATCAGACTACAATGAGATACAACCATACAGCTCATGAAGGTGCCTGCCTTAACGGAGCTCCTTTAGTGCAGCTCATCCTCAGGAAAGAACACATCCCAAACCTGTCCCTTTCCTTGCCCTTTCAGATTAAAGGGAAACTTAGTCTCACGATTAAATGCCATTTCGGAAGACCACTCAGGACTCAATATTTACTAATATTGCACTTTCTCCTTGAAGCGGTGTTACAGACACAGTGGCTTGTATGTTTGAGTTCATTCCCTACTTCCCTATTCAATGGGACAAACACACTAATCACAAAACACATCTGGTAGGAGCTCACCATCAGCAAGGCTGATACAAAGCAGGAGTCTGAAAAGAAGATGTGGGACTGTCAAGGTGAGTGTGTGGTCCCTTCAGTCACTATTGGATGCCTGAATTTTTTCAGCTTGAGTCACAAGTGCAGCCAGCAAAATCTTCAAACAGATCTCAGCCTGTCTTCTAAGGGTGAGAGCTGTTATCTGTGTCTTCTTCAGCTAAAGGCAGTAGTATAAAGCAATGGTTAGTTCTGCTCAAAACTTTCTAAGGCTTCTCATTTTATTTTTTTTTAAGATTCCATAACTAGAAAGCTAAAATGAGGATGTGTCTAAATCAAGTACAGAAATAGGATCTCTCAACCAGTAATTTATATCATACCAGTCTTCTGCAAGAGATGTAAACAAAATATAAAGTGCTATTTTAGCATACATGCAGCCTCTAGGGTTTGTTTGCGAAACGTTCTGGATCAGATTTTCAGTATCAGATGCATTAGTTATGTGAGGAAAAAACCCAGCTAGACTGCAAATCAGACTTCACTGCATGTAGTTGCCCTTCGAGGCACAAAACAGATTCTGCCTCACACAGCAACCTGTCTTCAGTGTGTCATTCTCTGCTTCTCACAATTAGCAGAGCACCAAGCCAGAAAAGAACAAAACCATGTGCTGCATCCCGTGGCCTTTGTATTTTTGGTATTTGGCTGGTGAATTTGAAAAAATCCATGTTTAATTCTAAATATATGCTGCCATAGATAAATTAGCTGAAGAAGAAAATGCAAAATTAAAAAACCACAAAACCCCAGAAATTACAGAAAAGATGCAGGCTTACTTTATCTTTCAAAAGAAGAACATTTGTAATTAGCCTTTTCCTTTGTTCTTCCTCCATGAAAAATCATGTTTTAACAGATCTTAAACATCAAACAGCCAATCCTCACAATAATTTGTGAGACAGTTAAGTATCCCATTTCTTTTTATAGAAGCAAGCAGAGACAGATCAAGGTCCAGGCTGTAAGCACTTACTCACCTGAGTCATCACATTGTTTCAGTACTAATTCTGTGAAATAGCTGCTCCAATATGGAAGTAAAGGTTCACAGGTGGGCTTTAAATGATTCTCTTAAGTTCACAGTGCAAATCATTATCAGAAATTCAATTTAATCACAGGAGTTCCCGGGGGTGTTTTATATGCTCAGTCCATTACAGTAAGCTACCGCTAGGAACAATGATAAGGTAATAAAGTGGCTCCTGAAAAACTTATTAAATGTGCTTTTTGTATTACCGATACCCATGGAGATGACTGGGTTTTTCAAAACCATCATGCCATTCTACAGATTACTTTACACAGGAAGGGTCACAAATCCACCTCAGGTCTTTAGCTTTGTGTCTATAAAAAACCTGATGTGAAAAGTTGCTTTCTGGTACTATGGTCCTCAGAGACAGAGCTATATAGAATGAATATCAGGTCTGCAGGAACCAAAGAATGAAGAAAACATCATGTGTGAGGAGCACAAGCTGTAAATGTAAAGAGGAAAAGGCTGGTTCATAGAGACCACATTATGTGTGTGCCCTGTATGTAATCCGTTCAGAAAACAGAGTAGGCTAAAGTAAAGCCAAATTGCAGCAGATGTGGACAGACACAAGGGAAGATTTCTGGTCCAAAGAACGTTCAGACATAATTCTGGTGCTAGCATTTAGGTGAGATGTAATGGTTTCTTCTAAGCCAGAAAGCCCTGAAGAGGTTGTATGTGCAAAATAGAAAGACCTGCTATATGTACACGTGACTGCTCCACATTTTCATAGCTGTCAGAGATGCATGTGCTTAACATTTTCCCCAAACTTCATTGCTTCCACTGGAGAGGGGCAGTCTCCCTTCTCCTCTTTTCTTAGCTGCTTTCCTAATTTCTAACACTATCCTCACATTAATTTCAGCTAATTACACTCTGGCCTGTGTTCAAAACCAAGAACTTGGGTATCCTGAGAGATACCTGAATTTCCAAGTACAAATGCACTTTTTCCACTAGGAAACCTGCTGGTTTTCAGATGTAGTTCTTGACAATTCTCTTTCCATCATTGCTGCACCTGAGAAAGGATCTTTCATCAGGCTGTGTTTCTGTGTTACTACAGAAATGAAAAAAAGCTGAAACAACTTATTCAATCTGCGCATTTAACAAATGTATTGCTTAAAATAATTAGTTACAAAGTTACATAAAAAATTATCACAAAAATAAGTGAAAAGTTTAGTATGTCATTGTCAGGCTTCTGGGTGTTGTAAATCAAACCCGTTCTCTACAGGAAAGACAGCAGAAAATGAGTTAGGACAGTGGTTTATAACACACTATTTCACACCAATCTTGGTATGATTATTTTTCGTCTCTCACAGGTGAAGCTTAATGTGTAAGAACAGGTCAAGCATTGGAAGTATGTGAATCTACACAGGTAATAGGATCCCAGGAGCTGAGTATTCACAATAGCCTATTTTAGGCACCTGAAGTCTCTTTCAGCAACCTGTACCCAGATGAGATATTCTCTTGCAGAAAAGACATCCATTGGAGAGCTCAGGGCAGGTCCTTGCTCTCAACCACCACAAAGCATCCCCAGCTGCTAAAAGAAACACCTAGGGAAGCAGTCCACACCACGAGGCAGCAGAGAGCTGCTAGCAGTCTTTAAATTCACATTTCTAATCCTACCCTCTTTAGACCCTTGAGCAGAAAAGTCATTAGAATAAAAGAGCTTTCAGGCAAATAAAAGTGCCTCACAGGGGGACTATTCGTGTAAAGAATTTTCCCAGTGACTGCTGTCTTACTTACTTGATGTTGTCTTATCTGTACTGTATATACCCTACCTAAAGGCACACATAATATTGAAGTCTTGCAATAAAAGTTGTGAAACAAGGACTCCAGATGTTATTATTTCTTAAATGCTTGGTAGCATACTCCCCCAAACCATTTGAGCAATCTATGTATGCACTAAAACAACTTAAGTCTGTTGTCAACAATTACAATTCAAAATTACTCTCCAAGAAGCTCTGGACTTCATGATAAATGCTAAAAGGAGATTAAATATCTGTGCTGCAGCATCACTTCTGCCTGAAAAACCTTGGAGAAAATAATTAATTTATTCTTGGCATTCTAACTAATATTTATCCATGGTGTTAAAATAAATTCAGTAACAGTTTTCACGGCAAGCAAGGCCACTGACTTCTATATATTATTACAAGGTATCACTTAAAATATTTGGGATAAACCCTTCATTAATGATAAGTTTTATTATTACACTCCAAAACCCACTAATTATTGTCTCTGCTGGTCACTTTTAGAAGGAAAGATGCAGTAAGGTAGTAATAGGGCATCAAGACGATTACAAGAAAGCTCTGATTTATGGCTTTAAAAAAGATGAATAATGTGAATTAACACCAGGGTTTAGAATAGTTGGCAATGACAGAGTTTGCAAAATTTAGTACCTTTCATTTTAGATGTGCTTCTTATAAAATAATGAACTCTTCTGAAAACGTAGCTAGATAAGAGTGCTAGTAAGCCCTCCACTACACACCATTGAAGCACAAACAGGAAAGGCTACAGAAGAAAGGTTACTGACAGTAAAATATGATGAGCAGATTTTTCAGCATATTGTTTACAGTAACTCAAAACTGTCATGGACATGAAGTCCCAGGAGGAATTAATGAGGTGTCAGTCCTTGGACTGGAAACAGTAAATGTCAGCTCGGCACTTGCAACTTCTTACAAATTTGTTACAGGTAAAGCAGACATCTTATGGACAGGTGGTGGAGTTTAGCAACCCCTTTTACTGTGTTGCTACTAGCAACACAATATATCTGTATGTTCTTGAATCTTGTCCCATATGAATACAGAAGATTTAGTCAATAAATTTTTATGAATCTGAAAGTGTTATGCTGCACGTGATACAACTAAATCTTATGGTGCTCCCTAAAGCAGACTATGAGATACTGTAGTAACTGTAGGGAATGCCAGGCTGATAAAATAACACACTTTTTGTTACTAAAATGTCAACTCCCAAACCAGGCAACATTCACCTCTGCCATTAATCTAATCAGTCTGCACAAATCACGCAGAATGATATTTTATTTTCCCTATTTCTGTTCCCTCCCCTCCTGCAACAAAACTAGTACATTTACATGTCTGCAAAAAATTCATTGCTTGTATAAATTGAGATGACTTTCTGACTTTTTACTTCTCTGCATTAACCCATCTTTATTTAAAACAAAGTAAAGGCAGCATTTACAATCATTATACCCCAAAAACGTCAGGGTGGGAAACACTGGTTGGAAACATTATTTTTGTGATACAAATCATTGCTGCAAACTATCGCCACTTATTTTCCCTCTCCTCCCCTTCTTCAAATTGCAGTTAATCCTCCACACCATTTCCTACATCTATCCATTCCCTCTTCCTGCCCTAAGGATAAATATCTCAATCTGTTTCTTATCATCCATCATCAAACTCCTTCACTTAGCTATTTTATACCAAAATTATTCCCTACCAAAAATTATTTTATGAAAATTTTCTCTCTTACTCAACACTTCATTGACATCAATCTCTACGTCTCTACCTGTATTTTATAGGTCCAAAGCAAGCTATGGACACACAAAATTTAACTTCTGCTTTGTTCTCCCTATTTACTACTCAAAATGGTAAGCATAACTTTGAAGTAAATAAACTCAACAGCTTGGGATACTTTTTCTCCATTTTTAAAATATCTGCTGGTGTCAGACACCCACATATGAGAAATCAGGGAAAAATGCAAATAGTGCAGTTATAGAGAGAACAATAAGTGATGGTGAAAGGAGATCAAAAGGACTTTTGCTGAGATCCTAAAATCGCACTAAGGTCCCACTGACCTTTTGTGCACCCAAGTTAACAGTGGGTTGCTGAGGGCAAAGGGTGAACTCTGCACCCATTTCACCAGTGCTCTCCTGTCAGCTAAGTGGCAGACAGGGCCAAGCAGTTTCCCTTCTCTCAATCTGCCAGATCGATCAACAAGTGCTTCAGTGAATTCACCTTCAGTTACATTTTTTCTTTCAGATATTCAAAAATTATAAATCAACTGTAGACAGCAGAGTGTTTTCCATATAAACAGTATCCATGACCACTTCATAGACTTAATACAAACCAATGACCTATATACAGCCTTGCACAAATTGCAGAAAACCGTAGAGAGACACATGGCCATATCATGCTATTGATTTTTAAAATGAACTCTCAATTGCAGTCAATAACGAAATATGCTTAAAAATCAATTACATTCCTACTACTTGGTGATTAAATCTGAAAATGAAGAAAATCCATTAAAACTTTGATACTTAAGCATTGCCAAGTCACTAACATCCCCATTTCTGAAATTCATCTTGACTAGATGTCAAGACAATATATTTGATTCAACTGCAGCAGTAGGAATTAATATTACAACTCTCGAAAAATCCCCCAAAGCAATTTTCTCCAAAAGCTGCAAGATAGAAAGGCAGCATATAAATGGCCTCAAAGTGCCTTAAGGCCACTATTTGTACTTAAAAACAAAACTATTGTTGCAATGTTAAAATGCAAGGGCAGATGCTATCTGCAAGGATTTCTCAGGTTGAAACTATTGGCCAAGTAATATTAGTTGCTGCCCTCTGATCACCCACTTTTTATTTCATCATAACAAAAATTCTCAACAATCCTTGGCCCTCCTGTAGGAGATTGTTCATACAAATTGTTGATGTTATACTGAGATGGCAAACAAAAATCTTGTCATTGCCACTGAGATAAAACTAGGTCCTGGTTACACCATCTGCAGGAAAGCAGCACTGAGAACCACTGAATATTTACCAAAATTTGGGATGGAGTGATTAGTTTACATAGATGTCCCCGTGCTTAAAAAGAGAAACAACCTTTAGTTTCAGGTTCTGCAGCTGTCAGGGATGAAAGTGAGATAAGCTGGGCTACTGGTTTGGCCCAGATGGTGATCTCTGTTCCTATAGCTTTTGGAACTCCACTGAAAACAATACTGCATTGTTTTCCTGTTAACAGAAATGCAGGCTAAAAGCCAGCATAATAGTGATTTACTGTATACAAGTGTACAGCAACCATTAATTACCATTATCTCTGCTTGTTTCGGGTGCAGCCAGTAGCAAAAAGAGCCATTTTCAATTATCCATGGATTCCTCCTTAAAAGTTAAATACCACCACCCAAGTCCCCACCCAGAAATGTGGGAAAAATTGATCACTTCCCTAGAGCAATCTTCACAGGTAATGCTACTTCACTGAATTCTAGGGTTGGTTTACTGAATTGCAGGGTTTGAAACCAGAGAATTCTGGTGGGAGGTGGGAAAGGAAGAAACATCAGGAAAAATTTGGAAAATTACTAAGTAATAAATCAGCATAAGACTTTCAAGTGACATTCCAGTCCCCAAGGGCATCTCACACTTTTCTTAGCTTCAGCTCTCTCACAATTTTTGGTGGTTAATGATGCACAACTTGTCAGTGTCAGTTGCTTTTCACCACTTTTTCCACACTCAGGTGCATTTACAGGTTGGCAGAAGCCAAGACTGCTGGAGGAGCCCAGAATTTCAGTAGACAAATATGGCCCTAAGAGATATGCAGCTTGGGCAGCTCCTTTACCATCTCACCTAAGGAAGCAGCAATGGCAGTAAGCAGCCCATACCAAAACAGTTCAGATACACATCTATTTGTAGCTCTAGTCCTGTCCTTCAGAGAACATGGTAGTATTTTACTGTACATTCCTCTGAGCTCAATGCTACCTGACCATTGTGTCCTCCCCTGCCAGGGCTGAAAAGGCAGCAGTTTCTGGAAAATAATGCAACAGGTGAGAGTACTGACAGTGGGAGCCTTTGCCACCATGGAAACCATATCAAGGAAAAAACAAAACAAAACAAAACAAAAAACCCCAAAGTATCTGCTCTTTTAGTCCATCTTGCAATCTTTCTGGCTAGTTATTGTCATGGACATCCAACCGTGGCTGTCTCTGATCTTCACCTACACATACTACATACTTTAAAAAAAACCAAGAGAGCCTGCACGTTACAGAGCATATCTGTTTCTTCACAGTTATGTGTTCGCTGATCTTTCATTCACAGCTTTGAAGTCATAAAAAAGGGTAGTTTTTCCTCAAGTTTACCACAAAGAAATGCAGCAGCAAAGGAAGGCTTACCTCTCTAATTTGTTATATTCCAGTGCTTACATGTATGCCTCATAATTATCTAAAAGCATCCATATAAACTACAACAACAATTCAGAAGCTGTTTCAAGAACGATTAGAGAATGTGCTTAAATCCAGACCCTGTGACTAACAGCATAAAGTTAGGCAGTGTGGAAGTGCTTGTGAAAGAGCACTGTGTACAGGTACAGACAAAAGACTCACACCCTCCTCTTCCAGTCAGCAGACACATCTATTTCCCACTGGTAGCCCTGAAAAGAAATGAGCCTTTGCAACATGCCCCAAAGGTCAACGTAGCAGATAACAGAAGGCATCTTTATGTAATGTGATTTACAGTGAGCTATTAAAGCACCTGTTCAGCATTCACTTCTCCTAACTTAATGATTTGTGAGGCCTCTATTGTTTATAGTGTATCTATTCAAAGCTCAGCTAAGATCAGACTGTGGGGATAGTATTGATACTGTGCTTTTCACTTTGACCACTTTAAAAGCTTGGGACAAATTAATAGTTCAGTTAGACCAACACTGAGTGGAGCTTTTTTATTTAAGGTATTTTACCCCTGATCTTTGTAAGACAGATCTAGATACGAGATGCATCAGCTGATTTAGAAAACATCCGGAGCAAGGCAGTTTTGTTGGCATTAACCAAAATACTGGGTAAATTATGGAACCAATAAAATTGCCAAGATTTGTACTTCTCAAAACTAGTTGCTGCATTTGTGATTTATTAGCTAGAACTTCAAAGGTCTGTCATAAAGATAAATAAAAGAGCATGGATGGGAGCATAAATACACGGGCTCGACAGCTCTAAAATACACTGTTTACAGTGACCTGGAAGAGAGCAGCATTTCAGGTCATATTTTATATCTAGCAGAGCAAAACATCAGAACTGATATAACTGATAACTGCTGTAAAGAGGGTAAAACCATCTTCTCAAAGATGGAAAACCTTTAGGTATAGCTGACCAGTGTCCAGCTTTAAAAACTAAAAAGTATCTGAAGTGTCAGAAATAGACTCGTGTTTGCTGTGATCCCACAACTTTCTCAACAAAAAACTGGCAGCCGTTTGGCTAGGAGAAGAAAGCAATACATCTCTCTTGCATATGATAAACAGAACGTAAAAATGCAAAAAGTAGCACATTTAATTGATGATAAAGATTCATGCATCAGAAAAAAAATGCCCCTTGTCCACCACCTCAATAAATTCAGGACAACAAAAATTATTATATGCTGCAATAGATAGTACTTAACACAGCCACATGAACAGGAAACAGACATATATAAAAAGAGAAGCAGTTCAACCAATTTTACTCCATGAAGAAAAGAATCAAAGCAGACAGTGGCTCACAAAGGACATCCTGGTACTCTGGTAAGGTCAGTGCCAATTCTGCCATTCAATTTGCTGAGGTCAGGCTTTCACAATGTCCCATCACATTGTTTCTTGGCCACACATGCCAAATACTTTTTCACTTTGAGAACTAAGCTGTCATTTTTCACTTTGTAACCCTGCCCTTTAACTGTCACTAAAGTGACACTGATGTATATCCCAGGAAACAGAAGGACAATTTAAAAAATTATTACGTGCCAGGAAATCATTCCCTTTTAAATATTACAGTTGCTGAGTTGCTATTGCCTTGTACCTTATTAAGGCTAACATTTACAATGTTGGCATGTATACAGTATACTCATTAACTGGTTTTGCAATTACTGAGTCTGAAGTTAGTATTTAATTGCCTGGAAACACTGGTTTCTTAATTCAAGTTCTCTATTGGTACTTACTCCTCTTGAAAATGAGTCTGTTTGGTATCTATATCTAGTTTCCCAAACATGAGGTTTTGGTTTGGTGGTTTTTTAAATAACTATAAGCAATTAAATGGGAATATATAAACCAATAGTCAAATTTCAAATTACCGATTAAAAATGCAACTTTCCTAATCTTAACAAAAAAAAAAAAAAAGGCATCTAGAGAAACACATATGTGATTTAACAAAAAAAACCAACACTGGTAAACATATTTAAGCCTGTTATACCGGAGTTGATTTCCTGACAGAAGTAAAAATAATAATCCTGAAAGAATGAAAACCATTGGCTGAAAAGAAAAGTATCAATTAATTTAATGAAGGTTTACCCTTTAAGGGATCGGATTCCAGTCAGGGACAATCTTGTCTTGGGAGCTGAGAGCACACCACAAGGCTCTTACCAGGGTCAGGGTTGGTGAAGGCAACAGATGTGTGGCTGGCTGCAGGGCATACTCTTCTGCAGCAGCCGCTCAGTGCTTCCCATCTGCATCCGCACAGACCAAGACTTTCTTCAACTCTTTGACAACAATCCCCAGTTAGTCACTCCCTGCCAGGTGTGAGGCACTGGCAATGAAGATTTTAATAAGGCAGCAAAGGTCAATTCCCAGAATTCATGCTCTAGGGGATCCAACCTCTACATTCCTTGGTGCAACACTAGATGTTTTCTTTGAGGGAGGTTCTCCCTCCCTGTGTTTGTGCATCAGCACAGTCTCCAATACCTTTCACAGACAGATGAACAGCTGTCAACTTGGTGGTGTTACAAACAACATTTTCATTGTCTCAAAAGTCTTCCTGTGCACCTAGTTTTCTAGTACTTGTCCTTTATACATAATCTAAAGACATACCCTCAATACTTAATGCATGGAGAATTTTTACACCTGTTATTGTCATATACCAGCAAAAAATCTGGTATGGTGGGTTACCCACACCAGTGGTCACAGAGCTGCTGTGTATGGCATGAACCTCCAACATCACATGGCAGAGCACAGAGAGCCCCCTGATATGCAGAAAAATGTGTTCCCAAGCTCTGGTCCTTGGAGGTCCATTTTTTTTCAGCTTCTCCAGTCAGACCCACAGGATTATGGAGCACCCACAGGAACTGTGGGAAGTTTCCTGGGGAAAATCAGTCCCTCTTCATACTGCATGCACTTACGACTCACCAAAGAGTGATGCTCCTTCAGCCTCCCTCCTAATTTCCCCCTTATCCAGAAAGCAAATTTTGGCATCTGGAAAGAAACACCAACTTCCTGGCTCCGATGTATGTTCTAACAGTTAATTTCAACATGAGTTTTGACAATTCATAAGAAGATGCGTAATCCGCTTCTGCACACTTATATTCTCTGTATTTTAGTTTAATGGGGACTTAAAGGGGGAAAAAAAAAAGAAAAGCTTTCAATGGCATTTTGTCATTCTGGCTAGCGTTTGGAACAACAATAGTGCACTTACTTGGCCAGAACCTCACTGTCATCCAGTGATCTGATGTTTTCAAACTTCAGAGTACATAAATATGTGTGGATGCTCTCAAAGGCTACTGACTAGTGTAGCCAGGCTGAGCTCAGGTTGCAAACAAAGCAAGCAAAAAAAGCCAATGCTCAAAAAGAAGTTTTTATGTAACTGTTCAGACACTAAAAATATATATAAAAACATCCAAACTCCTTTTAGAATAATGCCCCAAATTGAAAAGTTTAACTGATTATAAATTCTGAGTAAACTAAACCAAACTCTTCCAAGCTGTTTTAGCCTTGCTTTTTCCCCTTTCTTTACCTAAATACTTTTAAAATGTCACTGCTCAGAAAAGTCGAATTAATGACCCAAGATCTTGAAATCCTCTGCCCAGACTTTCTAACAATGCCACTGCATTTCAGAGCAGAGGGTTATCAGATTTTCTGCCCATTTCACCACTGACCTCTGTCAAACCTGTGCAGAATGGAAACACAGAAGAGCATAAAAGAGCATGTGCCTACTCTCCAACAGACTGTTCACTTCATAAAATTGGCCATCCAGCAATACCACAATTTGCTGTAATTACCTGCCTTCTCTCAAGTTAAAGTCATCGAGTCTAAAGCCTCTGAACTTTCAGTATTTACCTTGCACGTCTAACACTAGACATATAACATAAACCAACATTTTAGTATTCAAAGCTGAAGTTAACCTTTGGCTGTGCTTAACAAAAGAAAAAAAAATATTTTCTGAACGACCTGAAGTAGCAAGTGTAACAATACCAAATGAAGTTTTAATTTAAAAATCTGAAATGTCTCATTGTAAGATATTTGTTTTTATATACCAGTGCAAACTTCAATGATTGGATATTTGCTACAATACAAATAAATGCTCTCCAGGAACCTAACAATTTTGCCCAACGTCTGACCATGTTGTCACCAGCTTGAGTTGTTCTGTGACACAGAAACAGCATGCTGCTCCCACCTGAATGCTCTACTGAGGATCACAGGTATTTTAGAAAAAGCAGAAAAGAAACCAAACTAAGTAAGACACATTCCAGTTTGAAAACTTGTAATTTTGTGTTGAATAAAATGAGAGAAGTTGGTAGTGACAGAAAATCCAGTGTTGGGAAACCAGAATAAGCAACAGTTAAATTTGCAGTCGCATTTAAGCTTCTAATACTTCATCTCATGTTACATAGTTCTATATTCTGTAGCGTATAATTGACACAATCTCACTCAAAAAGCCAGAACCAGAAGAAAAAAAAAAATAAATCTGATAATTTAATAGAAGCATGATATAGCTTACTTCTGTAGCTTAGTGCTCAGGTGATGAAGTGGGATAACAGCAGGATCATTTTCTGCCTGCCATTATTGCTGAGCAACACATTGTCTTCTAATGGCTAATGTATCTGTGTCCTTAAAGAAAGGGAATATACTGACACTCACTGCAGAAATATATATTTTCTTGAAATTGAGTCATTTTGCTGTCTCTTTACCTTACAAGCTATATCATTAGTTATCTTCAAAGCCATGGGATTTAGATAACTTGGAGAAACTTGAACTCTAGATGATGCATATTTCTAGGGAATTGCATGTCGTGCTGTTCTCCTCTGAGTAAGCAATACCCATAAAAGTTCTATTTCATGACATCTCAAACACATTCCCTCTAGTAGGCTGGAAGATTGAAATCTTCCTAAACACCCAATTCTCAGCCAAAAAAAATTACATCCTGTCTCAAAGTTAAATGTAGTAAAAATAGGATATGAAGAAGTTGCAAACATTTATGAATATAAAAGCCAAAGACACTTTGACTTCAGATCAGCTACATCCATCTGACAATGCAGTAAGGTTTTCTTGTTGCTTCTCAGACACCAATCCTACTGCAGTCTCTAACAATGATACACAATCAAGTTGCTAATGCAAATTAGCACATCCTGCTTGGCAGCAGCTGAGCTTAGTTTCTAAAGACCCAGTACTATTGTATATGCAAATATCTTCTGGCATTGATTACTGCAGCTAATAGCATTTGGAGTTTGGGTGGCTTGTTTGCCTCCCCTCACCCACAGAGTTTTCAGATAGCCTCGAAGTAAGCAATATCATCTCAATTTGCCTACCAGCTATTTGTTCATTTTAGAAATATTTTATTTCAACAGTTCTGAATTCTGATTCAAGTGCACATACAACAGGATATCCACAATGATATTTGCAAAATGTACTGATGTCCTTCTCAAAGATCACTCGTTCGTACAACCAAATTGTGTATCTGCGATTGTTCATGATCTATCTCATTTTTTTCTGCAACAGATTAAAGAAAGCAGCAGAATTTCTGTTCACTATTTACATAGCCCACAGTCTAGCCAGACAGCTTCTGTAACCAATGGCACTGCAGTGAATAATGTGATTCCTAACCTTTGTGGCCACTTAAGTCTCCAAACCTGTATTGACCAGGTAACTATCAATGCCTAGCTCAGAGCGGAGTGAGCCTTCAAAAAAAAATGCTGGCTGCTTTTTGAGAGAGACTTAAAATAGGACCTTTTTATGCAAAAGAGCCTTTTCATATGTATGTGTATATACATATATGCTCTTTTTTATGTCTAAAAAAGGGACAGATATAAACGATGCACAATTTTGAACTTTGGCTTTACCAATTTTGGCATAATCCCGCACTGAAGTCTCAGCAAATAAACCCCCAATTCCAACACAAGAGCAGTTACACTGCACAGAGACAGAGGTCTGCCTGAGATCCAATTAACTGTGTTTATCACCAGCCAGTAATGCTCACATAAGAGAGGATGAACTGGATGTGCAAATGGTGGCACCTCCCCTGAACGAGAAAGTGTTTCCAAAGGCCAAAAACCATCAGCGTAAAACCGCTCTACCTGGAGGTGACTTGGCAGCAACAGGAGCTGAATGTGCTGACAGTAAAGTGGTGATGACTCATCTGTGAAATGTTCCTCATCTATAATGACATCTTGAGGCCACCAAACCCTGACCACTTCTTTTAGGATACACTGCAAACCACAATCTGGACTTGAATCTTTCCACTAAAGAGCATTTCATGGCCTCCCCAGGACCCAAAATTAATCTGTTCCCCTGCACTTCCTCACAGGTGGGAAGGATTTGCAATCTGCTGGGCAGCACTGCATCAATCTAAAGAATGTCATCCCTACAGCACTTGTAAGCTGAACAGTGAGAATGAGTCATTCTTTCTTTCAGGAAAGAATTTTACAGTCTGTAAGTAAAAAGCTCTGTTTGTTATGAACATTTGCTTTCTGATGCTAGGAACTTGAAATCATGGAAAACTCAGATTGACTGGTCCCTAGAAGAGAAAAATGTCTAATGTAACACTGGTAAATGGACCGTGGGTATGGGTGGAAGCATCTGTTGCTTGTGCAACTTGGGCTTTATTTTTCTTTCAATGTGGTAATGAGAAGCACCAAAGAAAAACGACATGTGGCACAGAGTATTTCATTGCCAGCTAGACCTTTTGTGACTTGTAACTACACTTGAACTGAGGATGCAGAAACAAAACTGACTAAGATTTTCTGTAGCAAAAGCACTGAGGGGAAAACAGATTAGGATATACATAATATATATTATTTTTCCCCTTTAAAAAGCAGAATGTCTTCATCCTTTTATACTTCAAATACAAACAAAAAATGTTCTGGAAATCAAAACATTCCTATGAATTTATTTGTATAAGTAGAGTAGGCAAACCTCAAGTGACAGCTGGCACCTGAAATTTTGTAGAAAACACCAATACTATCACTCTTCTGCATTGTTACTGACCAGATGGTAATTTATGGGCCTTTTGACCTCAATTTCTCTTAAACTGGGAGCAGTAGAGTTGAACAGAATATAAGATAAGGGTAATTATTTTTAAAGAACTGCAATGTAAAACCAGAGCATTATTTTTTTCTAGACTGACATCAACTTCAATACAAACCAAAGGCAAATTGTCTGGCAGGAAATGAGACCATTTCAGCAGCTGATTCCAACTTTTACTTCACATTTTTTATTTCCCTAGGTACAATGTATCAACTATAGAAATCATCACCAAATTTTGATAGAAATAACCCCAGAGACTATTCAGTCCATATAGAGAAGTAAAAGATTTATCCCGATATCATTTTGAAACTACATGGAAGTGATATCTTAACTGCAAGTTCTGTTACAAGGTGGGTTTTAAATCACGTCCATAAAAAAACAGAGTGTAACTATGTTTTCTCTTTTAACAAAGGCAGCATGGTGGTTATAATATTTCTAAAATCACATGTTCAGACCCACCCAAAGCCTGGGGCATAAAAACCCAACAACAACATAGCTCAAAATGGATCACCATAGAGCTAGATAATAATGCCTGCCTGGATATCTTCTCTTTTTAGGTAAGAGAGGCAAAAAAATGGTTCTGAAAACACACTGCCACTACAACTATAAATATGAACACCTACACAGCTACAGCTCCACTAAAACCACACATATTTTGAATAGAAGTAAATGCATGTTATGATATTTCACCTTTTCTTTTGAAGACTTCCAGACTTCACCATATCTCCCACAGCTTTATCCCAGAGTCTGTTCAGTTTTGTCTACAATGGTATTTTGTTATTTGCTCTATAAATCCTGCACAGAAGACCTGTTAGCTTCCAGGTCCCTGCAGACGTTGCTTTGGATGATCATATTCTTAAAAAGCTGATATTCATTTATACTGAGACATGCTCATTTTAAAGTAGGCCAAAACTGTCATTTCTGGTTCATTCATAGAGAGATAAAGGGCTGAAACTGTCTTAATGGTCTCTTATTCCAAAACTGAATTATAGGAATTTATCTGAAAGATACTTAGAAACAAAAGCTTGATGGATGAAGGTATCAGTAACGCGCTAGCTGGGCTGTGGAGAAGGCAAGGATGCAGCACAGGTTCTCATGCATCTTTAAGGTCAAACACATTTTTGTTTTCTGTTTGAAAGTAACAGTGTACAATGGTATCCAAAGAGTGTGTGTAGTTGATATGGCACTAATCTCCTACAACCAGCCTCGTGAGCAGAGCCAGACAGTTGTGGGAAAAACTTAGCCAGTATTTCAGCCCCAGAAGCAACAGCAAAACAGCTAAGGAAAGGATAACACCAGATGTGCGTTGCGTTGCCCCCCCATCTCCAGAGCAATTTATTGTGAGAACTGGTGCATTGTAGCTAGAATGGCAATTACAACAAACACACATCCACTGGAAACAATCTGGGCCTGTTATTCTGCTTTATGGTGGCTCCATTCCCTCTATTCTTAGTGAGGAAAAAAAATAATCCATCTGACATGTCATAAAGAAGAAGAGGACACAATATGAGGAAATAATGCACTGTGTGCCTTACAAATAGGTTCCCCTCAAGTTTTTGTCAGGATTGAAAAACTTTACTGGAAGCAAACATAAAATAAAGTAAGTATAGGACATGGAATCACAGAGAGGTATGGATAAAACAAGGAAAACTTGTTTGTATGACAAGTAATGAAACCAACCTCCAGAGACAAAAAGGATAGCCATGAAAGAAACACAGAAACAAAAAAATGCACAATATAAGACCACAAATTCTTGCTCCCCCATAAAACTGCCATAGCTAACTTTATCATGTTTACATGGGATGTTGGCTTGAGTTTAAAGGAAACACTCACTATACTATAGATAGTTGGCAAGAAAAAAGGTTCTCTCCAGACCTTCTGGGAGCATATGTTTGTCTGAATAAATGGAATAAAAGTAGCGATTTGTGCCATTAGAATATATATTATTTTAAAATGTGTCTGCATGGCTCAATCAGATTTCTTCATTTAAAAATATAATGTAATGTAATTTTATTCAACTTTTTAGAAGTGAAATAGAACCCATGAATAACCTCTTTCAAATCTCTGCCATGAGAGCAAGTTCTCTAAATGTTATTCTCAAGCACCAGATAATGACTCCCGGCATCCAAACCCCAAACCACTTGTGAAAATTCAGCCTTTCAAAGTGCTCTAACTCTATTACTTCCAGCTGCTTGCATCTGCCCAAATGTACTGAATCTCACACACAAAGCCAGTAAATCAAAGGAGGAAAGTGGAGGAAAACGAGAGTAACAGAACTCTTAAAAGACACGTACCGAAAAATAATTTGCTGCTATTAGGGTCTACTGAACTCCACATATTTTCAAAAACACCACCAGCACTGAAGTTCCTACACAGCTCTTTCCACTAAAGAAGCCATTTCAATCTTAAACGTGCCTTATATTTCAAAGTAATTTTTCCTCTAAAACCTGCCTATTACCACTGTCAAGAACAATTCTCAGAGAAATCTCACAGTAAACATATATCCCATTGCATGACATTTTAAATATCTGCACATATATGGCAAGTAGAACAAGACAGGTGAAACTGTCTTTTACACTACAAAGACAATGCATTTTATTGAGGAAGCTTAAAAACATAATAGCCAGTTCAAGTAACCTGCACATTCCTTATGAAAGGCAAAGGGGTCAGTAAAAATTAACATCCAATTTCAGTAACTTTCAAAATAAACAGCTTAACAAATGGATACCATTTCTGATGCATTAGGATTTTAAGTATGGGACAACAAGCTGGCAAACATTGTTGATTCTATTAAAACACTTAGCAAAGGTGCTTGAAATGTTAGAGGACTTTCCATTTATTTTATTTTTTTCAATGCTTTTCTAGCCTTCCTGGTTATTTGGAACTGAAGAGATTGTGATTGAAGTATTTCTTCCCCCCCCTTTGGTTAGGTTGTATTTTTTAAAAATACATAACTGAGATAAAGCCTATATTGAAATGCACTCACTAATGAAGCCACCATAACTGGACTCTTTACCCTTTATCTTTCCATCACCAGAGCTAAAGGACTCTTGTTCCATTTGGTAATAATAGCAGTACTCATTGTCTTCCCTTTTTTTCCCCGGCCACTGGAGAACAACCTCTTGCACACACATGTAAAAGGTCAAAATTTAACATGCCTAGCATAAAATAGAACAGTGCTTTTTGCACTCCTTTTCAGTTTTTCAGCTGAACTTCATCTTCAGTCAAAGGAAAACCTCCATTACAGCAAAATGCAAGGCTGGAAATATATATTTTAAGTCTAATTTTTAAAATCTTAATTGTACCTTTTAACAGCCCAAATTAATTAGTCATTTTGATCATATAATCATCTTCAGGTGGGAGGCATGTTTGTGCATTATCCAGATAAATTGTACAGATGGCCTATTATCCCTTTATTTTTAATTTCCCTATGTTTTGCCAATTCTGGCAAAATGCTTTGAAGTAGAGCTAAACACAGGAAATAAAGCCACAACCACAGTTTCAATGCTATAAAATTCAATGAGAATATGATTTCTGTTTAAGGACAGGCCTGAAACTGAGAACACGCTAAAACTGCAGAGAGATTTAAGACTAAACTGTTGAGAACAGAACAGATTATCCCTGAGATGACCAGCCTGCCTTGAAAACATACTAGCAGACTTTGCCAGACCTCACTGCCAGCTCCTGTGCCTCTATACGCCATGTCTGTACACAGTCATTCTTTCAAATGCTCATTCCAGTTTGAAATGGATCATTTCACACAAATGGTGGTTGGTGAGGAACTCAGACCTGACATACCCCTCTCCTCAATCTTAACTGTTACTGATTTTCCCAAATTAACTACTAGCATGCCCAGGTGGAGATACTCTATACAATCTATTATCTTGGAATCTAAATAGCGAGTAACGACATAAACACTGAGTCTCAGGAGACAAAATTATTACATATTTGTACTGATTCTTTTCCTTGTTAAAAATGAAGATATCAACAGAGCTGCGGTTACAGAATCTATTTCAACCTGAATTGAGATTGCCATCTATGGGAATCTAACTCAATGAAATAACTGACCTCAGCGAATCAAGTGTCAAAAATCTGGGTTCTTCTCCAAGCTGCTTGCACATACCAGGCAAAGGTCCTACAGCAAATGACCCATCCTTCCCTTTGCTTCTGAGTGATTTTTCTACATCCTTCTACAAGAGGATAATTTCAAAACCCCATGTACTTGAAGAAAGCAAAATACAGACATGGACTATTTTCCCTTTTCTCCTCTCGTTGATACTTAAGGCTGTTTTTCACATAAAGTAATTACTGTTTCTGTAATTAAAAAATAATAATAATAATAAACCCCTTTCATCCCTCTCCTAAGCGTTACATGTTTTTGTTTTACAGCTTGGCCTGATAGTTGAGATTTTATGGTGGGATTTGTCACAGAAAAATTAACTGTTTTGCCTAGATAAACTAGAAAGTAAATCCTAAGTAAACTACAACTAGGAGGTGAAAAGAAAGTTCCAAAGACAGAGCTGAATGATGTATACAATATAAGAGATGAAGATTTTAACTGAATACTCTGAGAAAGAGTAATGTTTATGCAAAAATCAACCTTCAGAGTCATTCTACAGAAATAAATGTGGTCCAGCATTCAACACTGCTAAAAAGGGGAAGGATATGTATCTGCAGGGATCACTGCTTGACAGAAAACGGAGAAATCTTTTTTCATATTGATAGAAGTATTCAAAAGGGAGGTATCTGGAAATGTGAAATGGATAAGAGAGACAGTGTGTGCTAAAATGGTTGAAAAAGTGAGACCTACAAGACTTTGCTAAGAATGCATGTGTTAGAGTTCTTGGGAGTATGAAAACAAATAGAGGGTTTTCTCAAAGACATAGTAGTAAAAATGTCTCACATAATATCCAACTTGAATTATTACTATTGTACTTAATTAAATCAGCACTCCATTGGTTTTGAAAAAAGTTGTCATAATCTTAAATCTTTTTTCTCTTCTCCTGCTTTCTGACTCTTACATTACCTGTAGTGTTACCTACTCTTCCTTTTTTTTTAACATGCCAAGTGAGATACAGAAAAGGTGCACTTCATCTTGTCAGGTTGTGTCTTATCCCTGCTAACATTTAAAAAATAGAGAAGTTCTGTCTAAAAGAAAAACAACTGGCATCAAGCAAGGCCTAAAATGTCAGCATGAAACATGAAGGCAACTTTTTTTTCTCACAACTTTAACCATAGGGTATCAACACTTCCAGTGCTTGCCATTTGAAATAGAAAAGGTAGGAATAGAGCCACGAGATAGCCAAGTGAATTCAGACTCTTGCCATCTGCTTCCGTGTGCTCAGGATCTCAGGCTTTAGGAGTCTACATGGGCAACATAAACAAGCTCCTGAGGGAGAAAGCCCACATTGCACTGCAGAGTGTGATAAGAAAATGTTCTTTATTTAGCTTCAAATATAAGACAGATAAATATTTACAAGATTAGCTTAGCACAGTTAACACAAGACTTCTGGGCATTTTCCAACTTTAAAGTTAGTTACTTTGTTATTAATTTTTCCCGTTACTCTGGACAAACAATTCTTCAAGTGGAGGCAAAGTAAGAGGCTTTTCACTGTATTAGCAAATTTCATGGTGTGCTCACAGCACACTTGCTTCAAGTTTCAGAGACACTCTTAAGAGTTAAACTACTGCTTTATTCAGACTTACAGCCTCTTTCAAAACACTAAGTCCTACATATGCAGCCAAACGTCTAATTATATTTTGCCATACAAAGTAGTAAGAAATAAACATTAACTTTAAATATCATTATCTTAATTACGGTAATGGCTTCAGGAGAACCCTACAGAATTGTGGCTGATGATATTCGTCTGCTCAGTCTTAGAAAATAATACTCAACAATTATGTAGACCTAATAATAATACTAGTAAGAAACAGCAGAGCAGAAAGGTAACTATAGCTGAAGCCATTCTGACAATGTAACGAATGCTGCTAAAATAGTGGATAAAGATGTCCTATTTTCAAAGGAATTAGAGCTCAATCTAGCTTTTTAAGTTTAGTCAAGAGAAGAAGAGTTCTTATTTTTTATCCTGATAATATACATGTTGGCTTCCTAGCTAGTAACAAACACACTGCCTGCCTGACTGGGATAGCTCATTACAGAATGAGGTAGACTCCTATAAAATAAAAAAATACCTTTCAAGAGTTTTCCAGCCTGTATGCAATAGGCTGCACTCCACCAGGAAGGGTGATGGAGAACAAAACAAAAAACAGTAGATTGAGAAGGGGGAAAAAATGGGCATATGGACAGACATAAAGGGTTTATGACTAGAGGTAAGATGGGGGAAAGAGAATTAGGAATGCCTTTACTCTGTGTAGATGATGTTGGCTTGCCCCAGTCTAATGCCATTGTATCATGCCTCTGGCAAATGTCACCATGAGATAATAAAGCAAAAATACCTGGAATGATGCAATCACATCTAATTTATTTCAGACCCCAGTTAAAGACTTGATTTATTTTCTTGTAACAACTGCAACAGAACTGGCCGCAGTAGGTCTTAACAAATAGTATTATTTCGTTTCACTTCAAATTCCTGATGGTTTCTTTGCTGCAGCAGTACAGTAACAGGACCATCATTTGTGTTCTGTGTACTACTGAGGGACATGCACTGGACATCCAATGCACACCCTGCTCAATTCTCCCACACTGACAGAGTACATCTGATATTCTCAGGATGCCTCAGAGGAATTGTACTGCTCATTTAAAATTCTCCAGATGTGTGCTGTTATTGGGAATTAATGAAAACATGCAGATGTGACTCTTGCTAGTAAAAGGCCTTTGATCATACTGTACAACAGGATGGCATTGTTGTCACTTATACTTCACAGAAAAAGATCAGCAGTTTTCATGCCATATGGTTTTCTAAATCTGAGAATCACCATCACACCACAAACACCTTGATTTTGGTGTCACCTGCAACTGACAAATGCCTGCTTATTATAAAAAGGGCACAACAGCTTCTAATTGTAAAAAAGAAAAATGCTTTGTTTTGTTTACTCAGTGATGAATTCCACCAAGAACACACTTCTCACTTGTCTTCCTCCCAAGAACTTACTGAATTGCAGAAAGTAGATTAGATTGGGCCTCAAATAGATAATGATGAGATTTTATGCTTCCAGCAGCAAATCTCAACCTGTTGCTCATAGAATGAAGAACAGCTGGTTACTATGAGATGTATTTTCTGGAGTGCCAGGGATGCTATGTACACTCCAGCAAATCATAAGGACATACAGTATTCTCACCATCTGGGAACATCACCCTAGTGTCATTTAAATATAGGTTTTACAAAGGGGATGCTAATGGCAAAGATCCTGATTATAATGAACAGGCAGAAACCCCTTCAGTTATCAATAGCCTGTTTGGTCCTGACAATAGCTGCTGTGATACTTCAAAGGTCACTGGCATGGGAAAAGCTCACTTAAGAAATAATGTGTGAACATAAAAAAAAATACCCCTGAATTTTACAGCCTCATTATAAGAGACAACAGATGAACGCAGGGAGAGGTCAACTATTTTGTGAGCATTATGCCAAAGGATATTTTTAAGGAAGGGTTTAACAAATTTTAACACATGTTTTCAGGGAAAAGAAGGAGAATATGAAATAGAAATATTATATTTTATATAAATATAAATGAGAGGCTGGCTCAGCTGAGGAGCTGACTTATCAGTATGAAATCGTAAGGAAAAAAAGCCACAGAAGTGAATATGTCCATCTGTTGTGCTAGAAAAAGGTGGTGTAAAAAAGAAGTAAGATGGTCAAGGTGACAGATAAGGATGTGACCTTTACAGCAGCATCCCAAACAGAGATGAAGAGACCATCACTGAATTTGGGAGAGCCAAAGAAAAAAGATAGCTGGAAACAAAACCGAAGATGATGTTTGGACCAGAGTTTCAGTTCAGTGGTTAGCTAAAGTTTTTATTTTAAAAATCTTCCAGCCTTAAACACAGCATGGATACGAGGTACTACAGAGAAGTAGCAGTGGCCCCTCATTACAGGATGAGGGGCAGCCATTTAGATTGCAGCAACCAGTAAAGGAGAAAAAGAGAATTAATTTGGAAAATGTGACTATTTAGGAGCTGAGGCAAGGATTGAAGAACATGCCTGGGTAAGAGAGAGCTCACCCTCGCTTATGTATGTTATTTAAACAGGTTTCTAATAACAGACAATATAACTCCCACAACAGTTTAACACCATTGTTCCCTCTCTCTCAAAAAAAAAATAATTGAGGTGACAGCACTGGTGCAATTTTCTAACTACACAGAATTGTAGTACTTCATTCTTATGAGAAATAGTTTCCTGAAAGAAACTCCCCATATGCATTAAGCCTTATGTGCTTCAATCATAAAGATGCACAAAGAAAGTGAGGAGAGAGCAATGTATTTCAGGCAATTAGATACAAGATGACATAGCTGTCATTTCTCATTGACTTCCTTTGACAATATCTCCTGGAAGTGGCACAGATCCCTATGGAAGCCTTTCAAAAGCTCACACTATTTAATCTGCAGGCATTTTAATTAGAAATAAAAGCGATATTTTCTTCAAACAGTCTGAGAACAGGGTGAACAACAATGATCCAGACAGTTTTAAAGCACTTGAGGATAAGGCTTTCAACAAGTGATACGCCTTGCGCATGCTCACAAGCTGTGTACAAAGCTTGGCATTTCAGAAGACTGAATGGCAAAATCAGGAATATATTTTCAATTACATGAGAAGTGGGTGTTGTTTGATTCATTCTCCAAAGAATCGGAATATCTTGTTTAGCTCAGAGGCAAAAACTAGAGGTGGGAAAAAAATATGAAAAAACATCACACACACACACAAAAGCAACAAAAAAGCCCTGTTCCAGGATGTGTCTAGAACATAATATCCTGTCTGGCATATGTTGTGGCATGTTACTTAACAGAAACATGCTCTGCCCATATCCCACTTATAAAGAAATGACCCTACCAGTAATTTTGTGAGAGTGCTATCCCATGGAAGAGCTCAAAAAAAATCAGCTTTGGGCAAACATCTAGGAGGAGGTGAGGATGTAACCAACAGCAAAAAGATTAGCATACAGCACTTGGTAATCAGCAAGAGGATTTTCTAGGCTGAGGATGAAACAAGCCCCAATGTTCCTCCCATGCTGGTGGCCATGGTTCAGCATTGTGGTGTTTAGGATACAGAGCCCATGCCTTCGGCATTC
The DNA here is from genome assembly GCF_000747805.2 of Chaetura pelagica. Classification (NCBI taxonomy): domain Eukaryota; kingdom Metazoa; phylum Chordata; class Aves; order Apodiformes; family Apodidae; genus Chaetura; species Chaetura pelagica. The sequence continues at coordinate 2,076,513 of NW_009953652.1, read as the reverse complement.
AACCATGGTCCTGCCTCTCTGCTCAGTCAGCCCTCATGCCTGCAGAAATTGGCTACCAACATTTTGAAGGGGGATGTAATGGCTGTGTTCAATTTACATGTTTATCCAGGTTTTGCTTTATTCAGGCTAACCCATCCTGCCAACACCTATAGAGAGCCCAGAGTTGATTATCTTAGGACCATCCTTCCAACAACTCGCAGCTTCGATGGCAGCTGGCCACTGCCAGCCCAGGCTGCAAGCACAGAGAGAGCTACTCTGCCAAACCAAGGCATTAGCCCTTTATTGTTAGTTGCTAGTTCTCTCCCATTCAGTGTCAGTTTGCAGACAATCAAAACTGTATCAAGCACAGACACAATTTACACAAGTCACTCTACTTATTCCAGCTGTGTGCCTCCTCTAGAAGAGGACATACCTCACTGCTGAGACGAGGCATCAGGCGAACACAGCGCTTCTGGCAGCATTACAGTTATGGAAGTAAACAACATTATTGCATTAAAATGGGAAGGTATTGTAGTATTGATTTTGCATCAGATTTCCATCTGGAATCAACCTTGTGTTGCAAGATGAACCAAGGGAACCACATAATTTTCATACATAGGTGATTTCCAATGAAGCCACAAGACTACTACTCCTTCTCTGGTTTGGGACTCCAAGATACAGCCTCTGACACAGGCTTTTAACAGCTAACCAATTATTTTATAATTTCAATTCTGAGAAAGTGGGACATATGGATAAGCCAAAGTCCAAGCAGTTGAGAAGTTTTGTGGTAGACTAAAAGTTAAAGCAAAAAATGACCAGATTGTTCCCATAACAGTCCCTGTTGTAAAAGTTTCACAAATTCGGCTTCCAGCCCAGCAGGATATTAATTTCTAACAGAAAAATGCTGCAGAGGGGGATGCCACCTGAAAAGAAGAATTACAGAAACAGCAGAACTGTCTGGGATTTGTTTTTGTCTTAAGCCCAGCATAGGTTCTGCTTCTTCAACAATTTTCAGTTCACCGCTCTATGCTGTTTCTCAGCATCACAAGTCTCAAGATTTTTCCTCTGGAGAAATCTTTCAGAGATTGCTTGTACCAGCCCAGCCACAGGCTCAGCAATCTGTTCCTCAGTTTTCTGGTTTTGCTTCCCCGCCTCCCACCCCTCCCCCCCC
>NW_009953652.1:1993880-2074276 GCF_000747805.2 Chaetura pelagica | reverse complement strand
CCCCGCCCCTTTTTTCCTTTTCCTTTTTTTTTTTTTTTTTTGGTCCTTCTTAGATTTACCGCAGTGAGCTCTTTAAAGGCACCACAAGCTGTTTCCTTCTACACCAGAAAACAAAGAAATGATCCTGAAATTCTAAGTTCACCCTTTGAATTCTTATGTTTCCCACCAAGAAGTACATGCTCTAAGTGGATGTTTAGCTGAGCAGGAATACAAGAGCAGACAGAGATTGCTACTAGCAATTTGAGCATCTATCATTTTTGACACAAGACCTTGCAAAAGTCACAGCCACACAGGAGCATATTTTTGACAATAAATTGCAAAGTGAATTTCTAAAACCATATTTTCCTCTGTTATAGACCTCAGACTTTCTAGGAGTTTTAGGTACTTATACCAGGTGTCTTCATGTGATCCAATTACAAGTATGTTCAGCTCATAAATACTTAGATCTACCAACTGAAGTCTGGTAGTTCCTTCATATTGCTAAAGATGTTTGCCCTACTGTAGCACTGACCCATTGCATTACACAGGATGCAAAGAACTTCTTATTCACTCACATAAGAGAGACAAAAACGTCTGTAAAAAATTGCCTTACAGTATTTTGGAAAAAAAAATACTTGAAATTCCATGCATCCCAGTTTTCTCATGGACAATCAACACAACACTGTCGAGAGATGAGAGGGTTTTGACCACCTGTGCTTTGTGTAAGTCTATACTATTTCCCCATTTTACAGACAACAATGAAACAGTGATTATCCGATTTAGAAATCCTGAAGAATCTGGAAGAGAGCCAGAAAGGACCTCAGCCTGCTGGAGTCATTGCCCCACGCACTGACCATGAAACTTCTCCTGTTATCGCCTGCTGTCTCTCAGGACTAAGCTCGTAACACACGGTCACAGAATCTTATTTCATGCCCAATAGAAAGTATATTGTTGTTGCCCAGGATTAACTGCTCTTGAAAAATGGAAGGATGAAAAACTAGGTGGTGAGAGAACAAACAACATTTCTAAGCATAGATGGCTTGCTCCTAATCCAACATACGTTAGGACATCTAACTGTCTTTCCTGATCTGTGTCAAAAATAGGGAGGAAGCTGCTCCAATATAGCTGACAATAAGCATGAGCTGGTTTTTCATGCAGAACCACAGAAATAAAGAGAGTCGTCCTGACTGAATTACATTAACTTCAGATAAAAACATGTGCTCATCAAGCAATCCTCAAAGCCACAAGTAATGCACTTTTTAAATTCTTCATATGTTCATTGATACATCTCTGAGCATGCAGGTAAGAACTTTTTATGCTGTAAGCTGTAAATGGCAGATTACTTCACAAGACAAAATTTATTTCTTTCTCTCCTTTAACAGGAAAGGGCCAGTGATCAAGCATTGTTCCAGAGAAGAAGGATAAGTTATAAATCTTACTTGTTCATGGGGGTTTTTTATGGTGAGGTCTTTTTTTTCTTTCTTTTTTTTTTTTTTTTTGTTCCCTCCCTGGGGCAGAAAAATATATGTTTTTAATGGAAATAAAATGAAAAGAAACATGGATTTAATAATGAGAAAGAGAAGGGGAAAAATTCACATAATTCAAAACTTATTTTGTGATATCTAAAATGTTTGGAAAATGTTTTATCTACATTACAGAACTTCAAGTTCCCTTTTCCCTAAATTCAATTGTTAGCTCACTAAATATTTTCCCAGAAGGAATATGAATTAAACATGAAAGGGAAAATTCCACTAAATGCAGCCTAGAGAAAGCAGGTGCAACTCTCAGAGAAATGCCTGGCGCTAGTTCAATTTGATGGTGTAAATTACATCTCCAATGTCCATGTTGTTGGCATTAGATTAAATTAGGAGTGGATCCTACGAAATCCAAAGTTATGCTAATGTAAAAATACGATAAAAGAAGGGAGAGCTGAGAGTGGGAAAAGAATGATGAGAAAAAGTGAGCATGGGAGAGTAATGCAATGTATATGAACAAACAAAATGTGTATGAGTTATAGGGTCCATTAATTCCTTTCCTACCTATATTTATTTTTTTGTGCCTAGAGGGAATGTAGCATAAAGAAGAATTCCTTGTTTTAGATTATGTTTTTACTATTAAAAAAAAAATTTCCAGAACCAACATGAGTCTGGAGACTTCAGTAATTGGACCCATACATCACAGCGGGTTGTCAAAAGAAACTTCTGTTCTGTCTTGCAGAGCTGGTTATTGCGTAAGTGAAGACTTAGGAAGGGACCAATGCTGAATGCCTCCTGCAAGGTGCTAAGTGCCTTGAATGTCCATTAAAGTAAGTGAGAATTGAGAGCAGCCAGCACTTCACAAGAGATGCTAAAATGTTTTGCAACACTGAGCTGCAGATATGTCAGATCCTGAACCGTTTCCCCCCCCTCCCCATTTTAACAAGGTCTGTGTGATACCACTTTCATCTGTGTTCTTTAGAGGTGAAGACAGGACTGGAAACGTGCTTGCGTGCAGCACTCTGCCACCCTACAATCCCCTCTGGTTTTGCTCTAACTGGCACATAGTGATGTGAAGGAGTAGGGCTCCCTGCACTCCTGATGGGCACCAAGGGATCCCACTGAGCAGCGATGGCACTGAAACAGCACTGGGAACCTCTATCCTCCCCAGCAACAGCAGTGGCCTTTTTAGAGGAGCGAGGGCTGTTTCTTTGCTCCCAAATGCTAGAGTGTGCAGCAGGCACCCTGCAGGAGCCAAGCTGGAGTCAAGTGCACCCTCCACACTGCAGATGGCACCTGCAATGCATGCTGTCCTTGTCCCTGCAGAAGCAGCAAGTTGGCGATGACCCACTTCACCCACCCATGATAGGTGGACACTTTGATGATGGGGGCACTTTGTTTGAACACATCTGGGACATACCTATTCTATTTCCACAGTGGCAAATAACATGGAAAAGTGAACTGTATTAAAAACCCAGAGATCCAGGCACTTCCATCAAGGAAGTAGGTCCCTATTTGTGACATGGTACAATTTAAATTGCTGGTTGGTGCTGCCTTACCAGTCCAAACATACCAATCAGCAAAGGAATGTACTACAATCTGATAGCTGTAAATCCCTGACTACAAGGAAGTGGGGGGTTTTTACAAGGAAATGCAGAAACTGCATTGGTTGTGGTAGACAGCATAACAAATGAACTTTCATGTTGTATTATCACAGTTTGTCACATTAACAGAAGTACTTATTTGAACTTATTTGAACTTATTTGGAGCAGCCAAAGGGAAACTCACAGCTAATATAAAACCATGAAGCAGTGTAAGTAGCTCTAGAACAGGCACAGTATTTTAACAAAGTACAAGCACTCTCTATGAATTAAAAAAAAAACCAAAAACTGCCAAATACCTGATCTTTAATTACCTCTATTCAGTACATAAGCATTTGTCTGACATAATGAACATTGGTAATAAAGCAAAGAGGAGATCCTGTGAAACAAGGGGTAGACAAAAAAAAACCCTATTTCAATCTGACTAAATTAACTGAACAATTTCTTGTCTGCTGCTATTTTGACATTTCCTGTAGGATGTTGTAATACACAAAATGGGCAGCAGCAGTCAGAATAACTAAAAGAAAGAAACCTTTAAAAAAAGAAGTGACACAATTCATTTCCTGAAAAAAACAGGAGAAGGGGGAAGGAAAAGAAAGTAAAGGGGACGGGGGGGTGTGGAAATTCTTCAATTTGACAATTCCTTTGTATGAAGTTAGATCAAAACAAAACGTAGGATTACATTGTTTCAGCATATGACTCAAAATCACAGGCTGCCTAATATAAAGTGATGAGGTATTGAAAATATCCCTTTCTAACACATTGGTTATAATGAATTGATTTCCATTTAGTGCTTGCCTATACAAAGCTTTGTTAAATCTTTTTCCCCTTCAAATACCCATTAAAGAACTGAAAATCGCTCCCTATGGTTTTGTTTCTAGTTATAAAATTTCTGACTTACAGGGGTAAATGGGAATTGGTGAGACGAGAGCAAGAATAATCAGGACCTCCATGATCTCTGTGGATAAAACCAATCCCAAACCACAACCCAGCCATTAATAATGTAAACTGCAAGGCTTTGGGAGGCTGAGCATATCTCCTAGGATACATGCTGGCACTCAATCACAACTCTTTTGGAGATGAGCACCACCAGGAATGTGTGGATTTGGAAGGTGTATAAGTGTTGAGGCCACATGAATTTGCTTGCGATTGCTACTGACATTAGGCAAGTGCAAACTTGCAAATAGAAGAGACGGTGAAGCTGAATGGGATCAGATATGAATAGGATTATAATGGATGATTGTTGTAACAAAAAGACATGCCAGAAAAAGGATTTGTTAAAAACACATAAGGAGAAGGACTACATTTCCAACACTGAAACACAGTCTATATAATTAGACTATATCTAGACCTCTAAAAAAAAACCTGCAGTGACATTGCCCTGCAAGCAAGACCCTGATCCAGAGAAGCAATTTGCATGAGCCATAGCAGTCCTGGGTGTTCACAACCAAGGACCAATACAACCAGTTTAAATAGTCAGAATGTAATAACCTACAAACACACCAACCCTGACAGTTTACCTACAGTGCTCTATTGAAAGTTCTAGGGTACTTCTAGAAACCTTTAGCTTCTAAAATAAATTCTGTGATTTTCTTTGTCAGAGATCTGATACCTGACATTGCACCTGTAATCGCACATGAACCCTCAGAAAGGCATGTGCAGATTGGCTGTTACTTCTTTCTCTCCTGCAGCTAAGGGAGGATAGGCACAGCTATCCATAAATCTTCTTTATCAGATTAAATTAGAGCTCTAGAGGGCAATTCTGCAGCCAGATCCTGATTAGGTGGTTGGAGATAGATAGATGATGAAAAAAAAGGCCTGACTTTCTCCACTAACCCAACGTAGGATGTAGAGAGTTCTGATAAATAAGACCAAGAGAAAAATAATCTACCCGCATGGTTTTAAAAACTGTATTTTGCAGACTGCTCAGACTGCTTTACCAGGCCATAAGTACTGGGAGCTGAAGAAACAGGAAGGATTTGTAGGTGTAAATACACTGCAGTGCTAGTGCTGTGGAAGCGGAGGAGGTGTTCTGAAAAACTGATGGCATTAGCTATGGTTTGAAGGACAACTATTAAGCAGCTGCCTAAACATACAGTATCCAGGGACTCATATATTGGTCACAATGCAGCACAAGAAAAAAACCTCTCTCAGACTCCAGATATGAATAAATACAAATGAAAGCACAAGAAACATTTTCTTTCCCTGTGTCCTGTTTTGTTTTGGTTTTTTACTATTTAAAAAAAAAATATTGTAAAGGCAAACTATCTCCAAATGCAGGAAAAGAAAATTCAGGTGTAAGACACACCATTCAGGTGTGGCTTACACCTGAATGCATGATAAATGTCAGGAACACTAACCACACCAAGCTTATTTATGATAAGTAGCATAAGAAAAAAAACATTTTAGCAACTGCTGCCATACTCAAATACACAAATCAGAGACTGTGGTTACTATCTTGGGGCAGGTGTCCTCGTATCAGCGTATCAGCATGGCAGGTATAATTGATGACCTTACACATAAACCAGAAATGTACACGTTTCTACATATTGGTATAGCATGGAGATTACACTGGTAATCAGAATTTCTACAAGACAGGATACTGTTTGTCAAGACAACAAAAATATTAAAGGTTATGAAGTAAATTCGGTCCTACAAGAGCCAATGGCACAACTCCCACTGGATTCGACAGAGCTGGAGTCAGCCCACAGCCCCTGCTGAAAGAAGCCTGTGAATTGAGTCCCAGCAACAGTGTAGATGGAGTGACAGAAAAATCGTAGTACAGTAAGATGAGTTGAATGTAAAATGAGTATGTCTGCATAATAAGTGGGAATCTAAATAGACTTAACTATCAATTTTCAGAGTACTGGTATTTTCTAAATCTTCTGGGTGAGCTGAGTTCAATGGGTGTATTTTGCTTCCTAGGCAATGAAAGGTAAGTAATGGATCATGAAGATATAAGAAAATTTCAAGTCACTTAAGTGTTTCATGTGATAAGCTTAAAGAAATTCTTCTATTTCAATGCAACGCTTAAGTTAACACTGAGGTGACAACGGGCAGGTACTTGTTACCTAACTAGCTGAACAAAAGAAAAAATTAATATTTGCAAGGAAAAAAAAAAGATTGGCTAAAAAATAATTAATCTTGAGTACCTACACAAATGTAGGTGATACTTGATAAGCTCATTCATTAGAACTGTAGAAGCATTCTTTTTTCAAGGACTTTATTTTACTGGGATTTCTAGACTTGCACATCCCTTATTCTTTCTTTCCCTTAAAGAAATATGAGATTTTCCCCAACAATCTACTCCCTAATGAGAATTTAATGTTTTAATATTATTTGTTGCTTGAGACCACTCTAATAAAGCAAAGGATAGCAGTGAATCTAATATAGGAAATATAATTGATAAATTCCTTTGCACATTGCCTGTCAGTCTTTTCGGCTTGATTAGTAGAAAGTAAAAAAATGTAACTAATTCTCACAATCTATACGTATAAATTGCATACTGCCTCAGGCAAATAAAGAGAGAATTTATCAGTGGTATTCATATTTCCTTATCCATGAAAAAGGCAAATGTCTCTTTTCAGAATGGCTATGCAGCAGTGAAACTGAGTAATCACTATTATTTATCACAAATACTAGAAATACCTCTTATATAGAATTACATTGTTTCTCATTAACAGTATTTTCATTTCTCAGGTAAGTGCTGGAGCACATCATATTATTCTGGATACTTGCAGAAATGTATGTTACATGCAAACAAAGACATTGTTGCTAAATATGCTTCTACAGGAAAGAGTATTTCTAGGAAAATGTTTTACTCAAACTATTGTCTCTGCAACTGTAAATCTGAATGGGAGATAATAATGATAATACAGAATGAGCTAAACCTTTTGGATGAGAGGAATGCTACAAAACCAGTACAGTTGCATACAATCTCCCAGTAAAGCATGTAAAGCCTGGCTGTCACGCCAGGTACTTGGGTTCTTTCAAAGCTCTACATATTTCTCATTACAAAGTGGCGTGCTCTGGCCAGATGACATAATGTTATCATCAGGTAGAGCTGGAGAGAATGAAACTATGTAAAATATTGGGTTATCAATAGAGAGAAAATCTTGTGTTCTGTTTACAGTGAAGCAATATTCACTATTCCCTGCACAGACTTTTGTCTGGCTTAAAAACTGTTACAGATTTTCAATGTTCACTTATAGTAGTTGTCTTCTTAAAAACCAGGACAATTGTTTTCTAGCATCAGACTTATCATCCAACACATTTGTTAAAATGGTGATTTCAGGAGCTAATGTTTCTGGGGATAACATCAAAGAGCACTACTGTCTGAAATATCTTGGGCTTTTCCCTGATCTGTGCTTGGGGTGTTGGAGTGCCACATTCCAAAAGCACAGTGACTGGAGATTATCTGACCACCTATGAGTTATTAAAACCTCTGTTTCTGTGTGTTCCAACTTTATTTGCTAAGCTTTGGGGTAGAATACTGAGGACAGAATATCAATCACATCTAGTGTGATTGATCCCTTCATCAGGAATGGAAAATCAGCCAGTAAAAGATGATCACTTCTAATGGCTTGACCTGGGAGACACTTCCTCAAGGTTAGCGGCTCTATAGCGATGTAAAACACCTTAAATATTAAGGATCACTACTGAATAGATATCTGGAAAACCATTCCAGTTTAGGTGATTTGATCATCAGCTGAAAAGGATTCAATACAAGCTTCTCAGTTCTTGGTGCTGCTACGTGTGCCTGTGACAGGAGCTGCTGAGCTAACTCGGCATACAAAACTGATAATTCTAAACACAGGTAGGATAGAGAGCTAATTGGAAAGTCCCCTAGCATTAAATAATTCCCATCTGTCTTCAGAAGCATAGCATCAATCACAACGAGTGTTGCACTGGTCTTCCCTTTCTGGCATTCTCCAAAGAGGAAATGGGAAAAGTACAGAACATATAAATCATTTTGATATAGGGAGAAAGTGCTTAGGCAGCCATGTAATGAGTCCCCAGCACTGTCATCCAGGTTAAAGGCCATGAAAAGTTTTTAAGATCCTGAGTATAAACAGAAAAGCATAATGGAAACCAGGTTTAAAGCCTCACATAGCAATATGAAACTATCTTAAACAAACACACAAGCTAAATTCTAAATAAGCCCATAAACCAATAAGCACAGTAAGATAAGGACCAAGCTATATACCTTGCTCTGGATGTTACTTTGGTTTGTGTGTTTTAGCAGCAAATATTGGATTGCCAATTAGATTAGTTGCTTGCAATTACTTCCATATTGTGAAAAATGTCTGGATTGTTTTCAAACAGTCCTTCCTTCTTTCCCATTTACTAGAAAGCAGGAACTGCAGCATTTGGTGGAACTCAAGATCCAAAGGTGATGTTATCTCACACAATTCAGAAAGACTGCAGGTTAGCATTAATCATTAAAAACGTACAGAACAATTACCAGATAAAGAATAAAATGGCTTGTGACTTGTTCAGAACAGAACCATGCTCCAATTGGTAAAAAAAAAATAATAAAAAATAATTTTAAAAAATAGGTAGGGCTATTTTTAGAAATGAACAGGTTTTTCCATCCTACTCAACACATGCCATCCTGGACAAATTGTAAGCACGTCAGCAAATGTTTGCTGTGAACTCTGCAACACACTGTGTCTTCAATTGCATTCTGATTATTTATATATTTGTGTTTTGTACACTTATGTTTATCTAGAACCAGCGGCTCTTAATGTGAACTTACATGCCCTTGAAGAAAAAAAAATAAAAAAATAAAATTTGTTTGAGGTCTTTATAAGGAAAAAGAGTTGATGTCAAACAAGATTCTGAAGAGATCTGCAGATCCAAGGTGGGTTGTGCCCTCCCATCCAAGGGCCTTCCACTGCTCTGTCTGCCCCACAAGGGATCAAAGAAACGGCTGACCTGGATGTTTGGACTCACCCTGAAAAGACCAGCCTCTTTCTTTTTACACCTAAGTGGGCATCTTAAACAGCTCAGTCTGATGGTTTACCCCTGTATGCACCCAGCTGGATATAATGAGATATGTACATATATCTGCACATATGATGTCCAGTCTGATAATTGGAAAATAAAATTTGATTGTATGTTATTTATAAATTAATGTAAAAGAACAACTGGATGTTGGCATGTAGGACTCTCTGAAAATTTGTTGGCCAAAGTATGATGCAGAACAACAGACAATTTCAATAAGTAAGAATATATTGAGAGCATTTAAAAAGATATAAGAATTTGACTTTACATAAAATTATCATGAGACTACTGACTAGGTTTTTTTAAGTTAATATAGTAATGCAAATCTCTAATATACTTTCTATCAAGCTGATGAATATTTATGTTACTTTAACACTGTCATGCAGACACAAATCAACATGATATACAGCTCTCCAGGAAGCAAAATCTGAGCATTAAATGTATGCAATAAAGAAAGGATATTCAACCATGACTATATAAGTCTAAGCTCTATTTAGTGTTGTTTAAGAAGACATAGGCAAAAAGCCAAGGCTATTTACTAACAACATTAACAAGGGTAACAAATTTTATTTCCAGTTTCTGCAACCTAGCAGCCAATTTCCTATTTTAAGTTATAAAGATTTCTCTGTTTAAGCTGTGGGCATCAACCTGTGCTTTATAGTGCTTATAAATCTCCAGATTACTCACATTAGCTTGTAAAACTTACCTTACGCTTTCATCAGGCACCCTTCTGAAAGTTTACATATTTTTATGTACCTAGTCTCCTCTCCTGATTCCTACCTGTATTATGTTTGGTAATTTACCTTCAGCATATTCACTTTCATAGTATATTGAGTAGATTTCCCTAGTGTTTCAGGAAATTCCTTGGCACTTCTGCTACGGACCAAATGTTGACATTCCAATGGAATAACCTGATTCAGACCTTAGTACACAAAGAAAAATAATACCACTAATGAGGGATTAAAGATTGAAATAAAGTAATATTTTTTTCTTAGCAATTTTGCAATCTACATAAAAATTAGGGCAAAACTGAATAAATGTTGATAAGGCAAGAAAACCTCAAGGTGTTTCAATTAACTTTATTTTTTAAAGTTCTGTTTATTTGGCTTTGTATTTGCTTCCTGCATGCAGACAGGAGAAGTGGACAATTTCACCATTCTCACTAATGCTCGCCACAGCAGTAATGCTGCACATATATTTGTCTAAGGCTTTTTGCACTCCTAATAAACCTAGAAATCTCACTACCTGCCTTACTATAGCACTATGTACAGACCTTGTGCCAAGATGGACAATCCTGCAACAGACCCCATTTTGCAATTAGTTTGGGTAGACAGATCCCTGAGAGCTGTAGGATAAGCAATACAGAAAGACCCACTTCTGAATACCCAGCATTAGGTTAAGGAAGTCTCCAATTCCATGATGCAGACTAACTGAAATAAATTTCCTTTACAAGATCACACTAGTCAAAAACTGTTTTGATAGATCAACAGTTCCACAGAATGCATCAAGCCATATTAGGAATTATCTGTGTTTTCAACCTCATTCCTAATAATTTAAGCTATCATAAGCTCCATATCACAAGTCTCTCAGGTAATTTGATCATACATCTACATCAGATAAAATCTGTACTTTTATTTGATCTGGTAATGCATAGATCTACTATTTGTAGGCATAAAATTATAGTCTCAACTTCTATTTCCAAGTGTTATTTACCTAGCCAGCAATTTTTATTCTCTTTTCCTTATTTCTTCAGAAACTCATTGATAATTTCCATCCATATCAGCAGTAATGGTTCCGAACTCCATCAGACACTCATTTAATGCAGGTGTCAGAATAGACAGTCTCAGCAAGGCTCAGTGTCAGGTAATCTTTCAATATGGTGAGAGAGGACCACATGTAACTCCTATTCTAAACTCTCAGGCTGAGGGCCACTGAACTAGATGCACAGAAGTGCATGGAAAAAATGGGTATTTATGATCATTTTTAGTCAGGTGGGTTTAAAACTGACATATAGCTTGCCTTTCAAAGTTAAAGGCTAAAAATACAGTATCTCACTTGAAGGGAACTTTTTTAAAGAATAAGCAATAATTTTTCCTATTAAATAAAATCTCTAGTCTATAAAGGTTTTGTTATACCTTTCGAAATGTAATTTTTTCATGAGTGTGCTGCATCAGTGGTTACCCTTTGTTGTATTTTCTTTTATGTGGCTGAAGTGGTATGGGCCTTCTCTGCCAGTATTAAAGACACCCCAATAATTTCTGGAGCTATCTAGGATAAACCTTAGAACTGTTCTTCGCTTTCATAGCTTCTTACCTGAATTCACTTTTAAATTTGGCTTTTGATCAGAGCATTGCTAACTAAACTGTCCTGTTGCTGGAAAATTTTACAACAACCATATTTTCTTTTCTTTTCATTCTAATTTTCACTATGAATTTAAATTTTGTGATTCATGAGGCTTAAAAAGAAGCAGTCCCAATCCTGGAACTGCCAGATTGGTATGAACAGAACTGTTAATACACTTTAAGTCAGAGACACACATCAGCACATACACAGCTGTGGGCTGAGATGGTTTTGCTAACTGGGACGTTAGACTGGTCAGGAAAGAAGAATGGATTTTGGACTGTCACAGGTCAGTTCTTATTCTCCCTCTGATACTCAGGATACCAGAAAAGATGTGACAAGGTGAAAGGAGACAAGTAGAAGGGCTTCAAACTCAGCTGGAGAATAACTGAACGATCAGCAGCCTTTCATCTGTTTTTGAAAATTTTGAGAGGAAGCTGGAATTGGAATTGGCTGTCTGTAGCTACAGAAACCCTACAGAATTTTTCCATAAGAGAGCTGTTCTGCCCCAAAGGAAGGCAGGTATCTCACATTTTTCTTACAACAAAAGCAACAGATGATGCACAGGGAAAGCAAGCTTCTTTGCAACACCAGCTCAAGAGGAAAGGGAAAACTAAGGGAATAAAGACCAGGGCAGGTGGAGCTCCAAGAGTCAAATCTCAGAGATAAAAGAGAATAGTAACAGCTTGGTGGCCCTTAAGCCAGGGCCAGAGACCAGTCTGCCAACACAGCTGCTGGGCTCTTGTCCCTTCCAAGACCTGCAGATCCATCTGAAGGATTGTCTAACTCTTGCCTCAAGGCTCCTAAAGAGACCAGAGAAATTCCTTTCTCTCTGTTATGGACCATGTCCAAAGCCCTTCCAAGCCATGCAAGTGGACAAAGCTCCTGCCAAGTTACGGACACACAGTACACAATCCACCCTGACACTTAATCCCACATGGGATACTGGTACAGGACTTTACCCAAGCATCGAAGCAAATGGTTTTGTAACATCTGGTTGCAGTCTCCTTAAGTTATCACAATCCATGCAAACTAACAGTAAAGCTTATTTCATTTGGATGATGGGGTCACTGGCATCTGGCAAACACTAGGCTAAGTGTTATTGATCTTACACAAGGGAAGTGGTAGAAAACTGCTATAGTCAATAGGATGATGCCTCTAAATTTCTGGTAACTTCACAAGTGTGCTGCTTTTTCAGTTGGACCCCTCATTCATAGGTGACATCTACATACACCAACACCTGAAGACATAGATCATGTCAGAATGGCAACAGTCTTGTAAAAACTACCAGGTTTTTTTGCCTGATCTTTTCTTTCTTAAAAAAACATATGAAACATAAAAGAGACCCTGAAAGTACAATGACTGGACTGAGAATTTGCTTTTACAAATTTCCCTACCACATAGAGCCCTTCTCACCATTTCTCATATTTTATCCATTAGTTTAACTCATTTAAAACCCATGTTTAAAATATTTCAAAAGATGCAAGCAGCACTATGCATTTCATTTCTCCAACTGGATGTGCTACTTGAAGAGTATCTTCCTACTTTTATTGTTAATTTTGGTACTAGCTGTGAGAAACAACCTGTCTTGACAGTTTAAGATTTAGATGTTTGGTGTTGAAAGATGCTGGGTTTAGAAAGTGAGAAAGTTATTGAAGAAGTTTATAAAAGATGTGTTAGTAATTAATAGGCTAACAATTTTTGTTTACTACACTACTTCTGATAATAATCAGGAATAGGGGAAGACTTTCTGAAACCATAAAAATTCATTAAATTGTCATCTTGCTATAAATACCCATTCTCAAGTATGTTTTTCAGTTGCCAGCTTTGCTAAGTGGAAGATATACTATTTGTTCTCACAGTTGGATTAGAGGGCTATATCAAAACACTTATTTTCTTTTCCTGCACCTTAAGACATCCACTTATACCAAGTGGTTGTTGCTTAAAACTAAGTTACTGTGTGTTCTGACAATTTCATATTTCTTCCTGTTAGCTGGAAATTCAGATCCTGTTATAGCAAACATAAAGGCATACTGAAAATATTTATGTAAATCAGAATCATTAAAAAAAAGCTGGGAAATAATGACATTCAATTCACCAATTCATGAATCTTCATCTGTTTGGGATCTGCAAGGGAAGAATTACCTAAAATACATTTTGCATGTGCAGTGCTTAAAGATTGATGGGATTTACACAGGTCTGAGACCTGTACATGCCCCAAGGCACTGCTAGATGCTGACAGTCACTGAAGAGAGAAATGGGCGTCCAGCCGCTCAACCCAGAGATTCAGCCATTCATAACACAAGTGTTGTACTAGCTGTCTTACAACCATTTTACCAAGCACACCTCAGTAAGAGAGTCTTAAAAATCTTTGTGCTTCTCCCTGGGACTTTGACAGCCCTTCAGTATTCAGTGGGAAATGTAGGTGCTTAGTCCTTCTGAAAACTAGGCTGTTCCCATAGGTGTCCGACTTCAGCCACCCACATCAAAAAACGTCTATGACCTCTCCCAGAGACAGGAAGGCAAAATGTTTATCATAAACCTTCTATTAACATGTTACACATTCTCTAAAAGTTTGAACTACTTTAAATTTGCACAGATGTTTAGAAAGACTTTTAAAGTTTGGCCCATATCTCCATTGAACAAGATTAATCATACAAGGTTTTATTGCAAATAACATGATTACAGGGATATTTTAATCTGAAATTTAACTACAGTGCCTAAAATTCTCATAGTACTACATTTCTGTCCTACATCTGTCGCCCAAGTGTAGCTTTAAGTTATTTGATCTTACACAGTCATGCAGATAACTGAGAGAAGCCCTGGTAAGTGCAACAAGACTGTGTTATTGATCTTACACAAGGGAAGTGGTAGAAAACTGCTATAGTCAATAGGATGATGCCTCTAAATTTCTGGTAACTTCACAAGTGTGCTGCTTTTTCAGTTGGACCCCTCATTCATAGGTGACATCTACATACACCAACACCTGAAGACATAGATCATGTCAGAATGGCAACAGTCTTGTAAAAACTACCAGGTTTTTTTGCCTGATCTTTTCTTTCTTAAAAAAACATATGAAACATAAAAGAGACCCTGAAAGTACAATGACTGGACTGAGAATTTGCTTTTACAAATTTCCCTACCACATAGAGCCCTTCTCACCATTTCTCATATTTTATCCATTAGTTTAACTCATTTAAAACCCATGTTTAAAATATTTCAAAAGATGCAAGCAGCACTATGCATTTCATTTCTCCAACTGGATGTGCTACTTGAAGAGTATCTTCCTACTTTTATTGTTAATTTTGGTACTAGCTGTGAGAAACAACCTGTCTTGACAGTTTAAGATTTAGATGTTTGGTGTTGAAAGATGCTGGGTTTAGAAAGTGAGAAAGTTATTGAAGAAGTTTATAAAAGATGTGTTAGTAATTAATAGGCTAACAATTTTTGTTTACTACACTACTTCTGATAATAATCAGGAATAGGGGAAGACTTTCTGAAACCATAAAAATTCATTAAATTGTCATCTTGCTATAAATACCCATTCTCAAGTATGTTTTTCAGTTGCCAGCTTTGCTAAGTGGAAGATATACTATTTGTTCTCACAGTTGGATTAGAGGGCTATATCAAAACACTTATTTTCTTTTCCTGCACCTTAAGACATCCACTTATACCAAGTGGTTGTTGCTTAAAACTAAGTTACTGTGTGTTCTGACAATTTCATATTTCTTCCTGTTAGCTGGAAATTCAGATCCTGTTATAGCAAACATAAAGGCATACTGAAAATATTTATGTAAATCAGAATCATTAAAAAAAAGCTGGGAAATAATGACATTCAATTCACCAATTCATGAATCTTCATCTGTTTGGGATCTGCAAGGGAAGAATTACCTAAAATACATTTTGCATGTGCAGTGCTTAAAGATTGATGGGATTTACACAGGTCTGAGACCTGTACATGCCCCAAGGCACTGCTAGATGCTGACAGTCACTGAAGAGAGAAATGGGCGTCCAGCCGCTCAACCCAGAGATTCAGCCATTCATAACACAAGTGTTGTACTAGCTGTCTTACAACCATTTTACCAAGCACACCTCAGTAAGAGAGTCTTAAAAATCTTTGTGCTTCTCCCTGGGACTTTGACAGCCCTTCAGTATTCAGTGGGAAATGTAGGTGCTTAGTCCTTCTGAAAACTAGGCTGTTCCCATAGGTGTCCGACTTCAGCCACCCACATCAAAAAATGTCTATGACCTCTCCCAGAGACAGGAAGGCAAAATGTTTATCATAAACCTTCTATTAACATGTTACACATTCTCTAAAAGTTTGAACTACTTTAAATTTGCACAGATGTTTAGAAAGACTTTTAAAGTTTGGCCCATATCTCCATTGAACAAGATTAATCATACAAGGTTTTATTGCAAATAACATGATTACAGGGATATTTTAATCTGAAATTTAACTACAGTGCCTAAAATTCTCATAGTACTACATTAGCTCTGTGATTCCAAAGAGACACACACATTTCTGTCCTACATCTGTCGCCCAAGTGTAGCTTTAAGTTATTTGATCTTACACAGTCATGCAGATAACTGAGAGAAGCCCTGGTAAGTGCAACAAGACTTCAGTGTCTGAGGGTCAACCTGCCCCACTGTTCCCTTTAGTACTCAGACTTCATTGCCTACAGCAAGGTCTGAAGTGGGTTCCCTGTGTTGCCTTGCTGAGCTGGTAGCAGTGGACAGACTTCACTGTAGGTTCATGGTCCCTAATGGCATAGAAACAACTGTGCTACCACTTGCAGCACGGCAGTAATAAACAGCTGAAGAGGCACAACTATTTCAGTAAACCTGACTGGAGGAAAACGGGAAGGTTTTCTTCTCGGCTTCATTGACAGCAACTTGCAATTTTGTTCCTCTGCTTGACTCTTGACATGACAGAGCAAGTGTTATGAGAGGAACAGCATGTGAGAAATACTTCCTATTAATAAAGGAGAAACAGCAAACTTCCTGAAGAAAAATGCTTTTCTTTTCAGGAATGAAATGATGACACAACTTGTGCAACTTAGCTTGGCAGCTTCTCTGACTAGAGTAGCTTCAGGAGTCCTGCTGCCACAGAAATCAGGGCACAAATCAATCTTGAGAATGGCAGGACAAAAATCTCATCACGATATGTATTAAAGAATGGCTACAAATATCTGAGATTCTCTTTTAACACAGAGAGGATTAAAATAAGTCAATGTTATCAATCTGCCTGGGAGAGACCCAGTGTGAGAGAACTAGATGTTGCGGTCTCACTGCATGAGATGATGATAATAATGTGCAAAAACAGCGTAGACATCAATATTATTAATTTAAAAAAAAACCAACAAAACCAAAAACCAACAAAAAAAGGGTCTCATAGGTAGAGTGATGAGGAACACTGGACTAACTCCATGAGCTACTTGGTCCTGCACTACAGGAAAGACAGACAGACACACACACCCTGGGGCACTGGGATGCAGCAGACCCACGTTCAGCTCCCAAATCTCTCCCCAAGCTCACCAGAGCTGCCAAACTGTCACAGATGTAGCAGAACAAGAAGAAGTACTACTTTCTCATCCTATTTTTTTTCCTTTCTTAAGTTTGAGACCTCCAAGATAGGATTTATTCAATAAAGGGTCTCTGTGCAGTATCTGACACTTCTGGTAGGGAGATCATGTAGTACTGAATAATAAACAACTGCATAAATGTGCCTTTAGAAACCCCACGGCCTGACTTGCAGACCCTGAGGATCTGATCCATTAAAAAACTTCCTCCTCTTTTGCCTTGCAAGCAGTCATGACCATTTTTTACTGTAAAAGAAAATTGTCACAGATTCAACTAAAAACCAAGTTTTAATCTGAATCGTACATTTTCTAATTCCCCCCATATTAAATTATTCTCTGGATAACAAATCAGATATTCTTTTGTTAGCATATTTCTTTTCTAAGCCTTTCAATACATAGTAATAATATTTTTTAGCAAGAGACAGCTCTTAGACAATGAAAATATATTAAATTGTAGGTTTAAAAAATTCCTTTCTACGGAAAGTCCATATATATTGAGAGGGTAACAGAACAATTGTGCTACCTCAAGATTCATTAACTGCTGATCTCACTAACAGATGAGCAAGAGAGAGAAAACGAGGAAGGGAACCTTTTGAATATTTCATTAACTCTGATATTCAATTATTATAACAATGCCACTCAGGAGGGCTTGCACTGAATTTCTGTTAGAGATTGTTATTGTAAGAAAATGATAACTGATCAATTTGAACACTTACCAAACTGTTTTTCAGTCTCATAAATAACACATATTACTCATCTTCCTTTCAGAAACAGGGAAAACTTGTTTATATTGCACTACAATTCTTAGAATTTGAAGCAAAGTCACTTAAAATTTGAAACATATAGTTTTACACACATAATGACAGATGCATATACAATTTCCATATTTTACATAATGGAAAATATGAAGGAAGATGGTTTTCTTTCTTTAACCTCACTAGAGGCTGCTTATACAAGACAGCTGCTTTTTTCAAATGCTGCCTACTTTTCACATTATTATATTTCTTCTCAAAATTGTTAACATTTTTCAACTATTCTCCTGTAGATTTTGGTAGCTTGCAGCAGGTATTTTTCTTTTAGTAATTAATAAGCACATTTTTATTTTTCATTAGCTAGACATGTACAATATAAACAGATCCTATGAAATACTTGCCGTATCATTAGAACCCTCAGGAGAAGTTACCTCTGAACAACACTCATATGGAAGTGATGTAGCACTGCTTCGCCCACTCTACTTCCCACCCTCCTTAGATACCTAGAACTGCAAAGGAAAATATGGTGTTTTAATGCCTTTCCAATAGGCTAACTAGAAGCAAACTGCTTCTGAAGGTAAATAAGTAGTAACAGCTACAACAATAGACCCCAGGGAAGAAATCCTGTATCTCACCTTAAGGAAAACCACTTGTCAGTTGGAGGCACAGCAACTGAATAGAAAAAAATTACACATTTACTTGCGAAGATACATAAGTGAACACCAATAAGAAGTTTTCAAAGGTCGTACAAGCCTAATGTCCATTGGAATATGCAGCTGCTTGGCACTTTTTTCCCTGTGAAGGAGGAGGTGGAGCTGCTCTTAGCATCTCCCCCTAAGTACCAGTGGGACACTCCCGCCTCTGTAGATGTTGCGAAGGCTTGTACCCCTCTTGGCATTTTGCTGTTCAAACCATGGAAACTTGGCATGTCTGTCATCTGAAAAATGTTTGCTTTGGGAACTATTTTACTGAAATCAATACTAAGATATGATTCATGGATTAATTTTGAGGCTAGTTTGTAATATCAGAGTACTCCATAGCTTGTCACAATTCCATTCCACAGTTATATCCAGAGTTCAATACACATACGAAAAAAGACATGAGATTGCTGTTCACTAGATTAATCTTTACTTTTAAAATTCTAATTATTTTGCAGTCTCATATTACATCTTTGATATAAAGATCGGATGTCACAGCTGCAAGTGCTAGTTATCTAATTACACACAAACAAAGCACATCTCTCTGTATGTTGAGAGTTAACGCACATTTCTCTTGCTGAAAGCTTTTCCTTTAATTTCATTGACGTCAGCAATAGTGGATGAGCAAAATTGTCCCTAAAACACAAGCAGAAAGAAAATCTGAAAACAACCTTTTTATCTGCAGCTAACAATTTTACGTCACTAATGATCTCTGAAAAAAATTCACACAAAAACCACACTGAAGACAAGATGCACATAAGACTTACATTATGTTCAGCAGAAGCTAAGCCGCATATGAAGAATGTGTCTCTCCTGCAGAGAGCTCTAGCCTCAACCCAAGATGTTGCAGTGTGGTCACACAGCCATTTGTGAAAATACTACTTATGTTAAAAAAGGTTTTAGAAAAAGCTTTATTCCAAGATTCAGAAACCCTGGTAACACTTTTGAAGTCTGTCAAAAAAACACACCCAAATGAGGCCACGGGAGCCGGGGGAAAGACACTTGTCAGTTCAGATACTTAGTCTAAAGCTGTCTGAGCTTTATGTTCCCCATTTGTAAAACTAAGATGATAATACCAATATCACCTATCAGGACTGACTGACATTCATTGGCTAATATTTGTGAAGAGCTTTGCAGTACAGAAGCCAAGTCCCAAAGTTCCTCTTTCATGCTGACTTTTTCATCTGACCACAGTCAAATAAGGACCAAAAACAATCACTACCAGATGAGCCACAATATGATAAACTGCTCTTGAAAAATAGGTTTAAGAAACAATTATGCTTGCAGCTAACAATTCTTTCTATATAGAATAACTGTACTTTAGTTACTATTAAATAGAATATGCACATAACAGAACTACATAAACATTTAATTTCAGCTGCTTTTGTTACAGGAAAGGACTTTCTTTATATAACACTAAGAAAAAATATTTTATTTTCCTCAACACTGTTATTGGAAAAGATATTTAGGGTGAAAATTAGAGATGCATTCAATTTTTTTCTCTCAGTAGATAAACCCAACACAAACATATAAATTCCCTTTACTTTATTTTCAACATAACCATTTTACTTCAGCTAAAAACATGTTTATTAAAGGTTCAATGATTAAAGATAAACTAATCTTTAACTACTGTTGACAAACGACTGCTTGGGGACTCATGCTCATCTAATAAAGTGAACCTGCGCTCCCCACATTTCTCCTTGCTATCACACCATAAACTATTTTTATAGCATCTTCTATGCAATGCATCACCAGGCACTTTACATTATAAGACTAATCAGCAGATAAAACACCCCTAGAACTTAAAGCAGTGACATAAAATTCAACATCTAGTAAAGTCTAAATCAAAAAGATAAGTTTTCTACATTGATTTGCACAGTAAGAGAAACATGCACTCCCTGCACTTATGGATGGGAGAGGAGTCCAGTGATGTGGAACTCAGCAATTCAAAGCTTACATTCAATAAAGCTTGCACATAAACCTCGCAAGTTACTTTGGGAGATTTCAAAGGGCCTAACACACACAGAATGAAAATGTCAGATGCTTAACCCACATAATGCATGTTCAGTTTTCTAAGAACACAGGTTTTAAACGTGCATCAGAGCCTTGGCCAAAAGCAATTCCAATTCTTTCAAAATTGTCTGATGATTGCTCGTATTATCTCCTTCTTGGAAAGTAAAAAGCAGCTGTTTCTCTCACTACAGAAGCAGTCCAATTATTTTATTGAACCACTGAGAAGGTAGGGAGCCAAAAATAGTTTAAAGGGTAAACTAACTCAACCAAAACCTTACAAGAAATGAAATAATTCAATACTTAAGATATTTGGAAAATAATATGATCTAACACTGTATGTCAGAAATATCTGTGGGGAACCCAGTGCTCCCACCCTCACTTACCAGGATTTTTGTATATAATTACACAAAGTCAGATCGATCATAGATATCAATGAAGAAAACGAAACAAAACAAAAACTGTGTTAACGTAAGAGTTGAAAGAGATTGCAGTATTTATCTCAGTATTAGTAAAAATACTCATCTATAGGAATAGCACTCCAGCAATAGTGATTATCAACCAGATTATTTTGACATAATTCAAAAGTCGGATAAATCAATCTTCAATGTATTTCAGGGAAGAAAGAGTTTTAAGAGGCTGAAAACATCAGCAATGAAATGAAAGTAAGAACTTGTGAAAGTCCAGAGCTTAGATTTAAAAAAATGATTTGATAGCAAACTGAGAAGAGACCTTTAGCTAAAATGCCCTGAACTATACAGCATTTTTAAACAAACAGTAGCAAAAGAGACACTTCATGTTGAAAAACAACAGTGCAACAAGTTCTGCTATGTGGGATGAGGATATATCACATGCATCATCATAGGACTTTATATATAAAAATCACCATTAGGTTGGCTGTATGTGTTAACAAGACCAGCCTGAAGGGTTTTCATACAAATTGTCACATGGAAATACCTTAACTTGCAAAATCAAATTAAAAGACTTCCCCTATAGGAATAATTAATAAGACAACAGAAAGGAAAGGAGGGATTGAGATAGTGTGGCTAACGAGGCCAAAGGATGGCCAAGCCTACTTTCAATGCTAGACTCTGTAATAATAAAACAGTATCTACATGCAATTCCATGCATTATAGTTGATTTTGCAACTGAACAGTCAACATCTATTCAGTCTATTCAGCTGTTTCTACACTGTGAAAGTGAAAACCCCCGGTAATTTTATTCTTGTAAATCAAACTAACATATTAGCACATACCAGTTAAGTCCCAGTGCAGTAAGAGTTTGTAATTGCTGCAGTCACTGTAGTGTTTGGCTTTTATTTAAAGCCCAAACTAAACACCCCGTTACTTGCAACACAAAACAAAACCAAAAGGGATTATCCCACCTGGCATATATTGGAACATGTATGTGGAACAGGCTGCCAGGGAGGTGGTTGAATCACCACCCTTGGAGGCGTTTAAAAGACGTGTAGACATGGTGCTTAGGGACATGGTTTAGCACTGGACTTGACAGATCTAGGTTAACGGTTGGACTGAAGGATCTTACAGGTCTTTTCCAACCCGAATGGTTCTGCGATTCTGTGATTTGCAACACTGGCTACTTTCCATCTTTTTGCCTGCAGTGTGCCATCTCCCATCCTTCCTATAAAAATGGAAGGGTGTTTCCGCTATTCTTCAGCTAAACGTATTTTACCTTTGATCATCATGTAAATTTGTGGCCAATTCAGGCAGAGCTTTTCAATCCACAATCCACTGAGCAGGGATTTTCAGTCGCTCTTCATCACAAAGCCTTGCAATCTAGCTCTTTGTTCCTGGTGTTCAACTTGCAGGCCACGCTCCCTGTAATAGTTACTTGTTCCCCTATAATTATTCACAGCCCTATTTGGGCTCTTTGTGAGGGAATTTGTCCAAGAATACAGTATGCTGCATCTGTTGTAGATGATACTGCAGTCGCTATGTTTGCTGCCTCCATTGTTTAAGATTGGTGAGGGGCCACACAAGCACCTTGAAGCACTTCATATTTGACCTTGCACAATCAGAAAGTGTGAATATCATTGCCGTTCTGTACTTATGGAGCAGCTGCCCAGAAGAGAATCAGATTCTGTCTTCCAGTCAAATGCTCAAATGTAAATCACTGGTGTCACCCTCCCTTGCAGAATCCTGTTTGTTAACATATCACCTCTTTCCACCAGGGGAAAAGGAAGCATGGTCAATGCAGTCTGTTCTCTATGCCTGCTTAGGTTGTTGCAGATGTGCAATACCCAGCCTCACTGCACTGATGAGCTGGTAGCCCACGTGGGAGAATGTTAATGCTACCTTTGCTGGGAATCGAGTGCTCCAGGTGGAGTTAGGGCTTGTGAGCTGCAATATGTATCTAACTCCGTTTTTTTGAATGCAAAAATATATTTGTTTTTAAATCCAAGTGATATGTCTCAGTCCCAAGGTTGAGACACGAGTCATTAGATCAGAAATTTAGCTGCACTTAAGGTTCTTACTGATACGTGGGTGTTTCAGTCAATGGCACGTTAAGAAGGCTAAGGATGTCAAGCAGCATGCACCCCCAGTGGTCTGACAAGCAGAAGTGTGGCCATGACCCTTGTTCACAGAGGTCATAGGGTGCAGCAGCAGCAGAAGCAATGACTGAAGATCACAGTTGCAGAACTGGAGGACAACTGTCCCAAGAGTACTTCTGCTTCGCAACTTTCTGTATTATCACTGTCAGAAAAATTGACCCAATCAGTGCCTAAACAGAATAAATACAGATATCTGTTTACACATGTGCATGTAAACATGAAGAAGCTGAAACAGAGCTGCATAACCATCAGCCACTCCTGTCTCACTCCTCTCTCCACATTCAGGACTGGCCTTATTATGTTAGTAGGACTTTTCTACTAACAGGCAGATAGATCACATTCAATAATTCATTGTACCTTTCAGCCAACAGGCAACAATTTTAATACCCAAGGGACAGCCTCAACCTTAAGTACCTCTTTGGTAATGTAGAATAAAAAAAGAATCTGTTGCTGACATAGAGCTGGTTGTCAGCTCATATTCCAGATCTTAAGTTCACTTTCTAATTAATTAAGCACTGAATTTTGATAAAGCTGGTGTTCAATTGTGTTAGGTTAACTGGTAGTAAGTAGTCACTTAGCTCACTTGTGCTCAATAAACTGAACTCAAGCAGAAGACAGAACAGATTCATACAACCACATGCCAAGAATATAGTGGAAGGTGTTAATGGTACTATTGAGAGGCACAGAGGATGACAAAAGATTGTCATAAACTTAGTGTCCTTGAACAGCTTTCAATTAGAAGGCCTTAGAAAAGTTTGCAAGTGCAAATAGTAAATCATTACATATCTGAGCAACGTAACTAAACACACTTGCTTCTCCACTTAATGACAATCTAGTCAGAGAAGTAATTTTTTATATATCAAAAAAAGTCTATAATCAGAAGAATCATTATTCAGAAGTACACTGCTAAATGGGAAATAGATGCCAATAACTATATACATAATTCAAATAGTGAGCTGGGATTACTCACTGGTGCACATCCTCCTGGGCCTGAAACATTAGCTTCAACAGTCATCAAAACAGCAATGCAACAATATAAGTTGATGAACTCACAAAGGAAAATCATCTCAAAACTGTGAATAGACATTTTCTAATAATAAAACACACACACAAAAAAAGAAAACTCAGGATGGTGTTAAATTGAAAATTTGTAGGGAACATAGATATGGGAGAGGAAGCATCTCCAACAAGTCTATTTACCATGGAAGAAAAATTTCCTGACAAAGTTTGTTTCTAATTTCAGCTGTTATCTTGTCCCCAATATTTGATACACTCTGAGCAGATGATGAGGAACAGACACTCAGCCCTAGGTCAGTACTGGAGAATTCAGCAGTTGCAAAGAAAACACATTCTCTGCAATAAACAGTTATTTCTGCTTGCAAACCTGCAACATTTTTGACGGAGTGAAAAATGTCTTTTCAGTGTAGACAGATGAGCTCTGACCTATGACTAGCAAGCATAGCATTTCCCTACTCTCATGAAGACAGCAGAGTAGAAATAGTGAGATCAGATTCTGATTTCAGTTATAGGAGTAAAATCAGAACAACTCCACTGATGCACCCACCACACAGCTACTCTTTAGTCCTTAGAGTCCAGAAAGAAAACCTGACAACAGTGTCTCAACTGTCCTTCTGAAAATCATAGTCATCAGTGTCTCTAGATGAGCGAGTGCTGACTCAAGTGTGGGCCAAAGAGGATCACCAGTGGTTTGACAGCGGTTACATCATATTTTCTGATGTAACCTCATGGAAATGTGATGCACCTGCTGGAAAGTCCTCCACTTGCATGCAGCATTCATACAGACAGCAATATGCTGTGCAAGGCATTTGGGTTTTCAAAATTACTTAGGAATATGAAAAAGAATACTACAAAGCTGTAAAAGAACACATGGAAAACAATGTGTAATCTTAATAAAAGAACAGAAGCAACATTTAAAGCTGTGAGCAATTAAAGAGAATTATACTTTTGCAAATACTGATGGGACATATTAAAAAAAATCTGAAAATCTGTTTCAAGAGATGTTTCATAGTCTGGAAAATCAACAGGCAATTCTACTAATTCTACTTTCATCTGAGATCAGACAAATATTTACAGGCAGGGTAAAAACAAAACAAATGAACCAAACAACAAAAACAAAAAAAAACAACACAAAACAAAAAGAAAGAAAAAAATGAAGCATCTCATATTAGCAAAACTCTAATTCAATCAACATTTCATTTTATGAGCATGGAGTTTAATTAAATGCTAGGCTGAGGAAAGTTTTAAAATAAGTTACCCTATGAACTTAATGAACAAAATTAGCCTGGTTCAGTGAGGAGATAGAAATCTGGAAGCTGGGCTAACAGTTGTATCAGGAACAACTAAATTCTTCCATGCCCTTTAGCTGTGTTTGCCAGCAATAAAAATAATCTCATTCCAGATTTTAAGCATGACATACCAGAGAGCCTCATCTGTCCTTCACAAGAAGTTACGATTCTCCTAAGTGCATCATATATGCAACATTAGGCAAAATGCAGGAGATAAAAAAAAAACAGGAGAGTTAGGGTAGATCACAAGTCCTTTAGCTTCAGATGCTTCCAAGCAGAAATCATGTAAATAAATATATTTTAAAGTCTCCTTTAGGTTTTTAGGATCATATTTTTCAAGTAATGACTTTCAACCTTTCCTTGACTTGAGGCATACATTGGTATTTTCCTGTGAAATCCACTTAAAAATCCATGCTCTGCACCCAAAACCTGCCAGAGATTACGGAAAGCAATCTTCAAAAAACATATAATAATTTTAAAAAACCCAGATCCCTCTGTATAACTCTATAAAAGAAAACAGACTTGAAAATGAATTTCTGAGATCACCTTGAAAATGTAGGAAAATTAGGGTCCTCCATTACTTCAGCTTTTGCTACTTCACAAGCTTTCCACACTGTTTGTCTTTGCTGCCTTGGGGAACACTAACTACAATTATACAGTGCAAAATAAGTAGCATTAGCCTTGAGGTCATATGAAACACCTAAAAATTTCTGACTCCTTTCAGGGTTATGAAAATGTACACTGACTTTCCCTCTTCTCCCTTAACAATATGAGTAAGCTGTGCCTGAGGCCAGTCAAGTTCCAAGCGGCTTAACTAAGGAGCCCTAACATGAGTATGATTACCCATTGGCTTATTCTGGATGACCATTTCAAGTTACTCTGTACATACAAAATATGCCTTAAAAACGCACACTTGTTTTCTTCTTCCAATAAACTTGCCTTTAAGGCAACACTGCAACAGTGCAGGTGCAAATTTGCCAGACCACATCACATTCTTCGGGGAAAACTGACCTTTTAAATTTTTCAAATATCCTCCAGAAAAAAAAAACAGAAATAGAGAAACAGAGAAAGAAAGAAATAAATAGAGAAAGAAAGAGAGAAAGAGAAAAAGAAAGAGAGAGAGAAAGAGAGAAAGAGAGAAAGAGAGAAAGAGAGAGAGAGAGAGAGAAAGAAAGAAAGAAAAGAAAGAAAAAGAAAAAGAAAGAAAGAAAGAAAGAAAGAAAGAAAGAAAGAAAGAAAGAAAGAAAGAAAGAAAGAAAGAAAGAAAGAAAGAAAGAAAGAAAGAAAGAAAGAAAGAAAGACTGTCCTTTTAAAAAAAGAAACATGGAGAAAAGCAAAAAGACTCATTAAACTGGCTGCATGTCAATAAAAGATTAGTATTACAAACAAACAGGAGGGATTTATCAAAATACTACTAATTTGGTCTAAATGCTTAGGATTTAGAGCTGTGCATGTATCAATTTATCTAAGTGCTTTTGGCAAGCATCCATATTGCTGTAATAAAAAAAACCCAGTGCTATTGTCTCCTCCTACAACTTAATGTCACACTGCAGTGAGCATCTGCATGGTGGAAGCCCACATCCCTATCTGTTTTACTGCCATAAAAGACAGTTTTAGCAGAAAAGATTTTTACGACGTTATCTCATATATATCTATTGCAAACCTAGGGACGCATGATGCGACAATAGGTATTTGCAAGTCCCATCATAGGTTTACCAGATTGACAGACACCTAATAACATTGCTCACTCTATCTGGATATTATACATTATCTTCCTAGATAGGTAAGGATGGTCCACAGAATACACCTAACACTGTAAGTAAAGCAGTATTTATCATTTTACAGATCCACTATTTTACTTTAAATTAAATGTTAGTTTCAATGACATGACTGTTTGCCCTAGGGAGGAAGCACGCAGCGTTTTTATCAGAAGAACTAAAAATGAAATATTAGGGTTTGACAGGCAATTAGCACAAACACCTTTTCCAATAAAACTCAAAATGCCCTTTAAATAAAGAAGAAAACATACTTTACTACACAAATTCTTACAGCTTCACAAGATAATACTCAAATCAAAGCAGCAAAAGTGTAAATTCAGGATAATACTGATGTAACTAGAAAAGGACAGTTGTTTTTGGCAAATTGGGGAAAGCAAGGCTCGCAAATCCTACGGCTTTTAACAGAAAGACATTGCACACATGCAAAGTGAGGTTTGACAAGGCAGACTAGAAAACAATCAGCAGCTTGTCTCAGCCTTTCTAGGTTGAATGAATTCAAACAGAAAACAGCATGATAGGATTCTACCCATGTACGTATCTTTCACTTCAAGGCCCTACCAAACCCTTTCTAACAAACTGTGAATTGTAGGTTATGGCTCTCTCTGTATAACAAAGCTCCTAGGTAAAAGCAGAGCTTGCCTTTTACTACATTCAATTCAAACTTCTGTAATGAAACTATAATAGAATCAGGCCAAAAGCTCAGTCCATTTAATCATCTTTAAGTCACACTTGCTGGAACCAAATCCAGATAAATCACAGAATATCCCGCAGCTCAGTGGTTTGGCCATACTGTGCTTCTAAAGCACAAGAAAGAGATGAGAAAAATAACACTCGGACTAACAGTATGTGCAACCTGCTCCCTGAAGACTTTGGTTTCATGCAGGCACCCCAATATTTTAGAAACATGTGCCAGGCTCCTTGTGCAACACCCCTGGCTCTCCTGTCGCCCACAGAGCTAAGATTTCCCATCTGGCTCACACAGCTAAACTGGTGCTACAGTTTAAAGCGAATTTAAGATTAACTAAAAAAAGAAAACAACAACAAAACACCGTTGTATTTGGAATATTCAAAATAAGCAGGACAGTTACACAACTTTTTAAGAGACACAGGTAAAGAAATTCAGGAAAAGCAATGCTTTAATTATACTGTCTCCCTTATACATCTCCTCTCCACAGTTTCACAGTCTATGCATAGTTTCTGCCTTAGGTTTTGTCTGCTATAGAGTGCCTACATCTCAGTTTTGTCAGAAAATTTCCCTCCAAGGGAGTTTCCCCATGGAGAGCTTCCAATAAAATAAAACCCTTGGAAGCACTTGTCAGAGCTCAGCCTCATGTGGCTCCATCTTCCCTCAGGATGCAAGCCTTTATAGCTAATCTCTCCTTTGAAGTTTCCCAGGTGTCCAGACAGATCTGATCTTTCATTCCAAAATGCACTCTAATCTCTCCTTATCCAGAAGATGGTCTCATTCATCTATTTTTTCTAATAAAATAATCATTGCTTTCCTCCCTTAGAGATGCAAATGTCTCTGTAAGACACAATGCCAGTATTCACTGGTTACTGAGCAACTCTTCTTGCTTTCACAAAAGAAGGAAACCTCTCCCTGCTTTCCTTCTGTGACTTACTGCAGTGCTCCTGTATCAATCACTACAACCGCATCAGATACAAAATCTAACAACCACACAAACGCATAACTTCTGATCTGACTCTGGCCAAACATGATGCTAATAAAGCTCTCCTGGGGTTATAAAGGGCTTCTGGTGACACATTTTGGTTTTTCACTACATTACATTTTTTTCTCACATTTCAGATTCTGCTGGTGTTATGCCTACGTGGTCAGAAATGTGTCCTCCCACATCCTACCCTGTATCCCCCATTGCTTTTCTCAAATTTTGAAAACAGCACTAAAATGTATCATGCTTGTCTCAGGAGTCATCTGCTTGCTCCTTCCGAACAAAACACATTTTTGAAGTAAACACCCTGCAAATTGATCGTATCTTCCAGACGCTTCTCCAAGTATTGCCAGGGGCTGAATAAAAGAAGCTTCAGTGTAGCTACCTGGTGGATACTGGTGTTGTCAACTAACTGTATGGGCAATGTGCATCTGATGGGGAATAAAGTGTATAAAGCATGATACTTGCTCCATTCTACCTTCCTCATACCAGATCAATCTTTTTTCCATAGCTTGAGAAATGGGGCCCTGTGCTCATTCAGTACCCAGGAAAACATTTCTGTAGTCAAATAGGCAAAATTGGAGCCACTCAGAATTCAGATCAGGAAGAGCGACAATAGGTATTAAATGCACAAATCCCTTTCTATTGTCCTCGTGTGTAAGCACAAGCTTTGCTGTGCTCTTAACAAATTCCCACATGTCAAATGAACTCTCCCCAAGGTGAGTGAATGAATGTCGCGTTCTTGTAGCAAATCATTTCAATAGCCTGGAAGCTTTAATGCAGGCACACGCTTCTTGTGTATGTCCCGTCATTCAGCAAGATCGTAACATTTATTTGGCAGCTTGCACTACACAGTGAAGTGAGATAATCCACTCCTTCCCTGCAAGAATGCACCCACAAAAACTTTTGGTAACTTGCTCTTGACACATTGTCCTCTGTATGCTATACCCCCATGTAGGTAATGTGAAGTTTCCTGTTTGCTCCATTTACTGCCTTAAACACACACCAAGTCCACTAAAGCACTCAGGTGGAAGGAGTTAAATATGTTGAATTATACAAGTATATAATCATATACTGTGTTTTCCCATACTGTTTGTTCTTTAACCAGTACACAGAATACTAATGTTCACAAAATAAGTGCAGGTTTAATATTCTGTACCTATGAACAAGAAGAGGAAATAGAGTTGAGTACTACTACCCACAACTCCATCTCATTAACCGCCTGCTACTAAAAATATTCTTTAACAATGTTAATTTTTCCTGAGTATCCAAGTACAGTGTTTCTCCCAGATGTAGACACGTTCATGGCTTTAAGCCAGCAGAGTGAACAAGCCATACTGCAATACAACTTATGTGGAACTGGGGACAACAAGAGGATGAGATAATGTAACATCTACTATTTTTTAGCATCCTATGTGAGGTAACATAGCTTTCTCACTAATGCAGACTCTGGTTGTTTAGCTGTTAAAGGCCAGACCTTGATATTTCTCCTCAGAGATGTGAAGAAGTTCTCTTAAAGTCATGCAGAATGACTCATTCATAGGCCCAGACAGACACTAGTTCTCAAGGCAGCTTTCCTGGCCACCATATGATCCTTTCTCTCTTTTACAAGCATCCATAATTTTTTTCCATCTTCTCAATTCTGCTACATATGGTGTGACACAGCATCCTTATGAAGCTCCTTGAAACAACAGCATCTTTTTCTACTTAGCTGTGATTTGTCCAAAGCACATGCCATCTGTGCATCCTGGAAAAAAAAACCCCACAACCTGTAGCTGGTGAATGCTTGGCAAACTTTTAAGCAAAAGAAAGCAGGTCATAAAATGGGACATAAGAGGCAATGTCAACTACATATCTTGAAATCAGTCATCCCTAAATTATATATGCTAGGACATCATATGTTAATTTTGCTGTTGCCTATTCATACAATGCACAAATCTAAACCATAGATACAGAAAACAAGCTGCCACTACCACTACTGGCTTTTGTACTGGAGATCTGGACATGAAAAGAATAAACTTTTCACAGCAAACACACAAGACATCCACCACTGATCTAGAAGACCTGGCCCTTCTTCCTTAATGGGTACAGAGGGACTTCTACATAGAAACACAAATAATTTCACCTACTGAGAATAAAGCAGAGGTTAAAAAGAGAATGCCCCTAGAACTGAAACTTAGAGGCAGGCTTTCAGAAAGCAAATGGACCCCAATTAACATTTTATTAATGCTATCTCAAGGTTTTTATTTTCTATGCATTAAAAAAAATTAAAAGATCTAAAATAAATGACAAAAGCCTGGAAAGGAAATCTTATTCATCCACTTTTATGACATGGAACTTAACGCTCTGCCAACATGCCTCTCCACAGAGACCTCAAGAGGTGACCAATCCCCCCAGACATTCAATCCTTCTTCACATTTCTTGTGAGGCTGCCGACAGCAGACTAATTACTGCCAACAACGATAACACTTTCTGTGTTGTGAAATGGATACCTGGCACTGGACTACTCAACTAATTTCAGAGAGGCAAAGTTAATTATTTTTGGCTGCTACAGAAAAAGCCTCTACGGGGAAGCACTAGAAAAAATGTCGTAAGACAACAACACAGAGAAAAGGAGAATAATGCAAGATGTGACATCTTCTTGTCACAACGATATGTCTCTTTTCTCCTTTCTTGTTTTAAATAAGCAGCATCACCAAAAAGCCTGTCACTCTCACCATCATGCTCTGCTGTTCCCCAGGGCTTGCAAGAACACAACTGGTTCTGCTGCCATCTGAAAATAGAGGTCCTGAAAGGAGCAGCCTTGAGACCATCCAACACTTCTGCCAGCTTCTACTTGTTTTCCTGATGCCAGTCCTGAAAGTGAAATGGGACGGGGTGGGAAACCATGGCTCAGAAAATGAACTATAAGACCTATGAGGATTTTCGTAATAATTATGATCCTCTCCATCTTGCAGTATTGCATTGGGGATGGGACCACAAGAACCAAAGAACAGAGTGAAGCATGTATCTGTAAGGAGAAAAGTGCTGTATTTTACCACCAGACTGAAAAATTCACTCTTTTTCCACCTTTTTTCTTTAAAAGAAAATGGTTTAAAACACGTCTTTTCAAACTTTTACTTTATAAAAAAAACCTGCATATGAGCAAAGTTCACCCTCATTAATGCTGCTTCAGTGTACATGTCCTTGACATTTTGCCATATCTGTGCAATAACATTTATTTTTATTAAAGTCTCAATGCCATTTTTCAAATGCTTGAGCCAGTCCTGTTGAGATTCACAAAAAAGCCCTTTGCAGCATTATCATGCAAGATGATTCACTTCCAACACTGCCTTCTTCTAAAATTATTCAATTCCAACAAAACAAAACAAGCAAACAAAATCCCTTGAGAACAACACCCAAGCTATTAGCCTACAGAACTTTCTTCTGAAAGAGTTAATTATAGAATCCCACACACAGTCACTACAGAATTTAGGAGATTCACAAGTTGTCCTCAGAAGCAACTTTTATCATTTCAGTTTTCACCTATAGGCAACCTCTCTTGGGAATTCTGAATGGCAAATTGCATTTCTTAAGCGTTCTGTTCACAAACCTTTATTAAGTAGGTTACAGGTTAACTGACAGGTGGAGCTGCTGACAATTTAAAAACACTGAATCATTTATAAAAAGAACTGTAAAAATACCATCTGTAAATAAAGGCTTTATTACAGACTACAGAGCAATCTATCTTTGTCCTTCCTATCTGTACCTCTGCTAACCAAGGATTATGGTACCAATCTACCAGGCTTTTACCAGCTATATACATCCTCAACAGGACATGAAGTGGTTAAGAGCTTTTTTTCTGTGGAATACCACAGCAAGATGCATGCAATCAGATGCTGCAGAAGGATAAGGAAGTCTAAAATAAAAATATAGTTCAATAAGCAGAGGATGAAGCGGTACTGGGAAAAAAAGGCAGACTCATTCATATTCCCTCATGGGATAAGATGCATCATTTTCATAATTTCTAATTTTTCTACATATTCTACAGCCTGTAACAAAAGATGACCTGCAGACACTTTCTGTCAAATGCCTGTCAGAGTTACGTTGTGTGTGACAACCTAGAAGGATAGCAAGTAAAATGTGTTAAGGTTTCTTAACGCATTATTTGAAACTGTTACTGCTTTGGGGCTGTATTTTAATATACTTCCTGAATATCTTTATTGGTACTATTTAAAGTGATAGCAACAGACAGAGCAACTGGTGTAGCAGATACCCTTTCAGTATCACTCATCATTGATACAAAACTGGGAACATGTAAAACATCTGGAACAAATGCACACACATGGAAGTTTGGGGGGATCTAGTCCAAGCACAAGATTTGGTTGTTAAAATTAACTTATTCAAATCTCCTTATTAATACTGAGAAAATGTGCAGAAACAAAAGGAAAGAGAAGAAAAAAAAAAAAGAAGTTCCCCTTTGTTACGGCAATAATCAAACAAGAACATATGAGAAGAAGACTGAGTAAACTTCTGCTCTTGCCACTCTGAGTGCAGGAGGATATTCGTGGCAGTGAATCCTTATTTCTTCCACTCTGGGAAGAAAAACTATTTCTGGGAGTTGGGGATTTTTTGTGGGTTTGGGGTTTTCTTGGAGGGGAGGTGTGTGTTTGGTTTTTTTTTATGGGAAAGGGTGAGGGAGTGCTGAAAAAGATAGGTATTCTTTTATGGTTAGAGGAATTAACACTGTCAACATTTTACAGACATGTTTTATAAAGCTGCTTGAAATATATTTCTGAATATTCCTAAAGCATGTGAGCCTTACTCGCTACGTGCATTTAAAAAACACACAAATACTGGAATATGGCCATTCAGAAATGTCAATATATACTTGCAAACAGTCCCTCTGAAAATTATAACCCTGTAGCAGCATCCTGTAGAGATAGGAACAACACAGGAAATCTGACATTTTAGTAACATTTTAGTGACTCTACAGATTGTAGTGATGCACTTAATTTATAAATATTAACTAATGAAACAACAGACCAGATAGAATATTTTTATTTCTGTTAAAACACAAAGGTCAGATTCTGAAACCTCACATCTGGCTCAGTTCTATGAACTATGAATGGTAGGTTCTATGAACCTATGATGTTCAAATGTTTTGCTGCTGCAGCAGCTCTTCTTGGTGTCAAAACTCCTCAATGTGTTTAAATACAGAGGTAACTGTGCAAAAGCCTGAGTTCTACAGATACCTCACTAAATCCAAACAGATGCCAGTACTTCCTGGAGAAAACAAAGCCTCAAAAAAACAGACTCTCTGTGTTTGGCTGCTTAACTACAGATTTAACATCTAAGCATTGCGTGTTCCTGATTGAAAATCTAGATAAAGAGCAACTTGGACTCTATAACTCCACCTCTCTGAGTTTAGCTTCCTCTTGCCACTGGCAACCAAGTCATTAACCCCCTTACATAAAGTGATTAAGCTCTGTCTAAAACTAATAAAGCCATTTTGTCCCCTGCTAGACAGGTTGCTCACAATTTCTCTACTCTAACAGTTGAACATCTTCTTGCCAGCTTCAACTCATTTGTGGCCAGTTTATTTCCATTGGCTCCTGTGCTAGCATTACCCTCCAGCCTTGTTGTTTACCTGCCCGATGCGTTTACAAGACAGCTACAATATCCTCTCAGCTTACTTTTTCTGTGTTTAAGCCAATTTTTTTTATTCTCCTCTAAATGAGTAAGCCCTCCCTGTTGATTTCCACTTCCAGTCTGAGTTCATCCTTCTTAAGCACAAGCAATCACAACAGTATGGGCCAGGTTTCTCTAGTGTCTTTCGCATCATGACCGTGTCACTATTTTTACTAGAATATTTCATACCATACCTACTAAGACTGTCTTTGCCTTAGCCACACCTTTATCACATCACTCATTCTCAGTCATTATGTGATTTAATAATCCCAAATATTTTATTCTCTGTCATTTCCAGCTGATGAATTTACATGATACAGCAGAATATTTTATTAACCATAATATGTTACTTATAACTGCCCTGCAAATTTAATCATGTTTCTGTTTCTAAGTTTTCAACTTTATCCATTATTGTTACAGACAGCAAAAAGCTCCACAACTTTCATCAACACATTCCATTGGTTTCATCTAACTCTCATACCAAAGCCATCCATGGGATTAAGAAAAAAAATCAAAACCACGGCCAAAGTCTGAGAACTGTGACCTTTCTGTAGCCCACTACTTGCACTAGACATCTCATCACCTCCCCAACCTTGGCCAGTCATCATACAGTTTTCTACAGTTCTTCACCTTCTTTAGCTAATAAAAATTTCCTCTGTAACATTGCATCATATGCTTTATCAAAATGCATGTAAGATCTAACATTTTCCCTTCAAATAGGAACTCGAGCACATTATCAAAAAAAGGTATTAAGTAATTTCTGAAACAATGTCTTTGACAAAGTCATGGTTGCATTTTATCCCAATTCTGCATTAACTTCGGTGCCTTTAATTACTCTTCACTTCCTTTCTTGCTCAAAAAAACCCCCTGAATATTTTTCAGAGCAAATTAACAACTTTGTAGTGGGCTAGATCACTCTATCTTCCTCTTTTTATTGGTTGTCCCTGATTTGAAAAGATTTATCACCAACCCTTGCTATTAGAGAAGTTATTTCACATTATCAGGTCATTCTGAATTCTGGAAAGGAGATTATGTTGGCTCCTATGACTTCAGGGCATTTATGTAAGGACTTTATAGCTTGGCTTCCACCTTCATTATGATAATATTCATTTCCATATACTAATTCCTGGGAGGCACCCTGTCTCTGCCCTACCTTCTCAGTGAATGTCTTTATTTGAACCGTATCTGTGCTAGCTTTAATTTTTTTCAGAGAAGCATATTTCCATGATGCAGTCAACATTAATGAGTGCAATGATGCTGTGCATGTGCATACTGAGAATGTGTTACTTTGAAAGTGATGTGGAAATCAGCATGGTTTCTCACAGAAGTGAAATTACTTGGTATGAGTAGAGATTGCATAAGGCTTTTAAAACTTATTCTGAGAAACAGACCAACTGAATACCATCTGTAAGACTAACCTGGAAGGAAGAAAAAAAAATAAATCAGAAAAAAGCTGAAATGTAATTGCCTCCACACGTCCGAGACAAGTGCAAGCAGAAATGGGGAGCCTTCTGCCAGGTTGTTTGAAGGAAGGGTCAGGACAGGAGACACTTAACTAAATCAAAGCCTGCACCTCTCAGAGACCGAAATAACTCAGGGCAACTGTCGGACTAAATTGCTCAGGGAAAAAAAGCAACATTTCTAATGCTGCCTTGCTTTGCCTTCTTTTGGTCACCCCTTTTTCTTCCAGGAGAGTGGAGAACAGAGACTGTGACAGTAGTTGAGGACAGGCAGCATCTTGCTGGGTCAGAAATATAAAACTAATCTATACTAAGCTGAGAATGTGAAACTAATCTATACCAGGAGGAGAACTGCCAACTTGGGCAGCTAAAACTGACAGTTTGAAATAGCTTCTCAATGTGTGAACTAAGCCAGGATGAGAATCACTTACATAGTGAAAAGTGTGATCAGTCATTGCTGGGAAAGGAAGGTTGAATTAAGAAACAGGAAGCACCAACCCATTATGGCAAGAAAAAGCTGTTTAAAATGTAGGAGAGCTCTGAGCTACTGCTACCCGAGTAGGAGTGCAAAGCCTGGCAACGGTAGCGAGGATAGAGAGAGAGAAGAAAAAAAGTGAAGTAACGAAATCAGAAAGTCACTCCTGCTAAATAAGGCAGTATTGCCACATCTAGCTACAATGTTGGAAGACACAGCCTACCTGGAAGGGAACTGGGGTAGCCAAATGAAACAAATTTCTGAATAGGGTTTATTTTCCTGGCCTTGGTCAATAAGCAGCCCTTCCCAGGGACAATCACCTCCATACTACGGGAAATCTAAAGCAGTTTTCCCAGTTTGCTGTCAAAGCTTCATGTGTCAAAGACATGCAAAAGGATAACTGCATTTGTATTCCAGCCTACTGTCCCAGCACACAGCAAATAGTGATGCCATGGTCCAGCCTAGATCTCTTTCCAAGGCATTGTCGGCCAGAAGAGAAAACAGTCGCTCAACTGAATAAAGTGGCATTTGCTTTCTCCTACATCAAGTACATCCACAAGATTCACCTCCACTTTGAGGCTGGAAAAAAAACCCAACAGTTGACCAGTTATGGCTAAGTAGTATCTGGGGATGGCTGACCTAAAAAATAGGCTTTTTTTGCAAACGATCTTGCAATAAATAGCAAGTGTAACTGCAATTTCAGTTTGCACTATGCTGTTTTCCCTCTCTGTTCCTTTCACACCACACTTGCACTTGAAATAAGGCTGTTACCTCTTTAGAAAAGGGACTTCAAGCTATAGGGCATAATGATTTGAATGGTGATCATATAAAATAATACATAATAATACATGCTCAGGGCACTAAAAAGGTACTTGTTGAACAAAGAGATGTCTGGAAGAGATTCTGCAATATGTCTTACTACACCATGGCTTGCCTTGAAGTGCTTTTAATCTTCTCAACAGTCCCCTAGGTTCATATTGTTATAAAGGAAAAACACCTCAAAGTCGCTCTGTGTGCCAGTTTAATGATAACTACTGCTAAATAATTTACTGCAAACAACAAAGTCTAAGGAGTTATCTGAAGATGTCACAAGAGCATTCTGTGCACTTTTGCCATCTTAATTTCAGTGCCAAATGATTTTGTTTGATTTTTATCCAAAGGCAAAACCCTGTCACTTACGAAGAGGTGCAGAAAGTGATGATTTCAGAAAACAAAGCAATCCTGGTGACGACAGCATTCAGCTTTGGTCTACTGGTGGCAGATATGTCACTTCTATGCAACTTCATATAGAATACACTAATAAAACATGATAAAAGTCTGCTCTACTTACTGAGAAATGCAGCTGATGATAACCCAAAGTGGAAAGTTAATTTTAATTCTGCTAGCAATTCTTAATTCTCCATTTAAAAAAGTACATCTTCAGAAAAATGTTTGATTGGAAAAATTACATACTGTGTTGTTACTTGGGTTGAGGTTTTAAAATATGCTGCCATTAACAGCCAAGCGCTCTGAAATGAAAAATCCCTGAACATTACCAAGGGTACTAAGATTTATTTTTGAAAACACTAGTTTTTGAAAAACCAGCATTCAAGGATATAACACTGTTGATGGTAAGTTTTGTTTGAATACGGTTTAGTGTATCCTTCCTGCCACAATATATAGGTACCAAAACTTTGCAAACTTCTTCAAAGAAAATGCCTAGACATTTTAACTTACACCATTTTCTGAAGTGAACAGAACAGGCCTGATAACCCCACTAGAACAGCTCTTCTTGCGTCACTTGTCCTTCCTGCTTTGAGCTCTAGCTGGATCCCAGAAATGAGGAAATCAAAGACATGTAGTATAATGACATACTTTGAAAGTGAGACCGACTGCATGTTTTTCTGTTCCCCTGATGTTCCTTTTTATTTCAGGGATTAAATTTAAAGACTCTTCTTGTTCTATGTGAATCACATCTCTACCATTTGCCTATCCACAGAAGGGGAAAAAGAAAAAAAAGGTAATAACATTTAGTAGTTTGGGGACCACTGTCTGGCAGAATTCTCAAGCTGGCATAATACTGGCAATCAAAAGTGGATCATACACACTACATCTTGCATAAAAGAGCCCACATGCCTCTTTGTACTAAAATAACAGCCATGCTAAGAACAGTGTTCATCGTTGTCTTTTTCAGCAAAGCCATGACTGCAGGAGAAAACTGAGTGTGAGGTGTTTTTATTGATTTATATGGAGTAAACATATTTTTGACCGTAAGAGAAAACTTTATTCTAATCCACGTGGGCAAATGCTTTAAACAAATAGCTTGCCAAAGACTTTAGTTCGGCACAAATATTAACTCTGACCTCAAAAAAATGGAACTGCTGATTTCTTACAAGTGAATAGGTATTTGTGATCATTATAAATACAGCACTTAATATTTTTCATTCACTTCTGAGTTACTTTTGGAAAGCTGCTCTTTTTCTGTCTCATTCACATCCACACTCCAGCATTCAGAAGCTAGAAACATACACTACACAACATATGCTGACACTTGCAAATATCAGCACTGAAAGCGCTGTGCTACAGTGCACATCTCTGAAAAGAGGCTGCAGTGAATCATTTCACCATGCTGATTAGCATTTTTACTACTTTTAAATTTCAACTTTCATTTTTTTACTGCATCTTAATGCACTGCTCTTTCCTTCTTTGGCTGCCTGCAACTCACAGTTTGTAACTAACAAATTATTTTCCTGGTTTATCTCTGATTGTAAAGTAGTTTACAATGTTCTGCATGGTGAACAGTATATATTTAAAAAATTGTATGCTAAATATGCTCCGAAGGTAACATGATAGCAAGTCAAGAAACCAAAAGATTTAAACCTCC
Organism: Chaetura pelagica; assembly: GCF_000747805.2. Taxonomy (NCBI): domain Eukaryota; kingdom Metazoa; phylum Chordata; class Aves; order Apodiformes; family Apodidae; genus Chaetura; species Chaetura pelagica. The sequence goes on along the minus strand of NW_009953652.1, from coordinate 2,035,042 downwards.
TTTGCTGCCCAAAAGACAAACAGCTTAGCAGAGATGAGGGATATCAGCTTTTGTTCAATATGCTGCTTCTCCTGTAGAATAAATATTTATATTATATACATGGATATTATGTTTTATAACAACAAATAGTGTTTCAAGCCGCTCCAGAATACCAAATAAGATAAAAGGCTGCACAGGCAGCTGAATTTTGATTCTCCGTATAAAGCTACTACATTTTATTTCAGCTTTTATTGCTATTCAATATCTAAAGGAATGATGCAAGCCTGAAATTACATTGTGCAATGTACTCCATCACATGTTCAGAGGGGTTAGCAAGGCATCCAGGCATGTGCTACAACTTACACACATGCTTTAGTACTTTGCTGGGTTGGGGACACAACAGCAGTGGAGTAATGCCACTGAAAATGCTGACTTTCCTGTAGTGATTCCTGGTACACACACAGCTTGAAGAGCAGTCACTGGAGAAAAGTGCTTTCCCCACACTGCCCCATCCTATCAGAAAACCAAACTACTAAAGGAAAACTCTCCGTCCTTCAGAAACAACCTTCTAGAGTGCATAATATATGTTTCAAAAGGTTAGAAAGTGTTTGCGTATCTGTATAAATACTATTTATCAATTTGATGATGTTAAGAAAAAAGAGCTTTAACTTTAAACCAGGTCTTCAGAAGTTAAAAATAGCTATTACACTGTGCTACACACTCTACTACTCAAGATCACTGAGGAGGAAACATATAACCATAAATAAGATACTACATTTAATAGGGAAACTGTAAGAGGGCTGTATATCAAAACCTGCTATTTACTTGACACAAGTCACACAGCAAGCTCATTTTTGTTGTAAATAAATCACACCAATATAAACAAGGACTTCAGAAAAACAAGCAAGAATTCATAGTCTAACTCAAGAGAACCGTAAATCTGAATGTTTCCATATGAAAAAAAATGACACAAATCCACTACTTGCACCACATTTTCAGCATCCAAGAAATTTATCTTGTTAGCATGCATCGTATCATTACTGCACTATTCATTGAGATGCCAGAACTGAAGACTCCCCAAACAAACCAAAATGGACAGATGGGTAAAGCTTTTATGATGTTCCCAGAATGGCTGTTTTCCTGACATGCCTGAAGGAAAACACAGACGCATATAACCCTTTTTAATTTTGCTCCTCCGAGTCAGAATGCTTCACTGAACAAGACACGGTTCAGTAGCAGGTCTCAAAGAGTGACGAAAGTGAGCACTCCATTTATGACTCTTGAGAAATAAAAATCAGGGCACTGGATCCCGAGTAAACTATCTTCAGACAGAAACAGATACTTGGTATCCATATGAACACTCTGCAGAGCTGTAAATACCACACTTGTACACCCAAATTAATTTGCAGAATTGCTTCGGGTATAGAATTCTCGTTGAACAAGATAAGCATAGGCCATAAACCTGAAATGTCACCAGACTTCTAAAGCTCACAGTAATTTATTTTTAGCTAACTAAGACAACCTCCCTTCCTATGATGCCATCTTTACACCACCATCCAGCAGGCTACTGTACTGCAATGGCTTTTAGATTAAATTGTATTGATAAAACATGGAACTGTTAATAGGATCACACAATTAATTTGTATTTTGAGTAAATGAAACTACAGCATCAGAAAACTAACTATAAATCTGCATTATATAATTTTAATTATCTTTCTGCAGTTGGAAATGTTAATCAGAGTGATTCAATCCAAATTCTTACAGCCGAAGTAGGAAATAATTAATGGTAGAAAATATTCTCTGCAAATATTCATTCCATGATACATTTCTGAACACCTCTTTGTGCTCATTACCCCCAAAAAAACAAGACACATGAGTTTACTCTCAGTGCTACTCACCAACAGCACATTTTGATCTTACTAAAACATTCAGAAGAAAATTATCTACAATATGTTCACATGCTGAATTTCTGATTCATGCTGAGATGGCTCTTCATTCAACCCTGTAACATCAATATCACCATGTGACTTGTAAATCTAATTAGCACTCCACAAATTATGAATGGTAAATATTCTCAGTGAACTATTCCTAAATATGCTGGAGACCGAGAAAAAACCCCAGATTTTTTACTTTTCATATTTAAGAAATAGGTAATTTTATTGTGGGGGAAAACAGTATTTCCTGTTATTTATCAACTGAGCAATAGACTCGCTATCTGAACAAGTACAAAAATAAATAATAAGCAACAAGTGGTTTCTGTTTAGCTTTATGACTGTATCTCATTTTGCCTTCACAGCTACTGAGGGGTTAGTGTCCTGTTCGACATCAAAGAAAGACATGTCAGAGGAGTAAGACTCAAAGTTGAAAGTTTTACAACATCTAAGGAACTAGGAAACTATTTAAGAGCATTTACTTCCTATGCAGAACTCCATGTGTAACCAGCATTCTCCAGACTAGCTGGCTGATGGGATTAGCAATTGTTTTCTTTACTTAAATTGTACCAGCACTTGTCTCTCTTGCCATCAGTGTTCCTTAAGCAAAACTTTAAAGAATGGAACTTGAAGGGTACAAAATTTGTGTGAGGACTCTTCTTTTAGTCAACAGATACGTAACTAAAATCCCGTTCTCAGGACTGAAGTGTGAGCAGCTTCAGCGAGTCATTCAATCATTTCATAACAACATTAAACAAACAAAAAATAACATATTGAGCAAACCAGAATAAAATTCTATTTACTCATGAAAGTGTAAAAACTTATATACAGATCCTGTTGAGGATCTGTGGAGGATTTATTAGTGTGAAGAGCTGCTTGTGAAAATAAACAAACATTCATAGTCAGATGCTCTTGCCCCTACTCAGTATTCACTGAGTAAAATCCCCTACAATTTGAGTAAGGGATAGCAGGAGACCCTCAGTTACACAATGTGTGAAGTGTTTATTTTCCTGTTCTTATCTAAGCTCCCATCTAGCTTGCCTGTGTCAAAACTCTGTGATTGCTCTGGCACATACACAAATAAATACTTAATATTCTGTTTACATCAAAGAAGCTTCATTAGTGGCACTGATCAGCAACAAATAAATTTCATGCTGCCAACACAATCCAAATACATATCAATCTCTGATTTCTGCAGTCAGGATTGGGCTATGACAAAAGGGCCAAGACTAATCCTAAATCTAAGGTGGCACATCTAGTACTTTCCTAGAAGTTAATTACCTTATGATGCCAGTCAAATGAAAATAAATCTGTGAAAGTACCAGAAACAATGACTGATAGAATCTAGCAGAAAAGAACAGGGAGGTGGGGAAATAACATTTTGTATTAAATCTATTGTATCACCTTTTTTTTTTGTTCTCCCCCCCCTTCAAAACGCCTACCACTGCTCACTCAGAAAACAGATCAGGGCCAGCCTGACATTTGGTTTTAGTCATTGTGACCATTCCTACAATCTTATGCCATGTTGTTACAAGACTGGGGTTTCTTTTCACTGTCTCTGGGCTTGTTAATCTTTTACACTGGGTCTTCAGTTTCCTCTATAGCCACCACAAAAGAAAAACTTTCTTCTTCAATGACAGCAAGATTCTTACAACGTGCTGGGACCTGAGGCTTCAAGGCAAGCAAGCAATGCAAAAATATGTTACAAAAAGCAAAATTATCAGAAGAAACAATTACAAATTATTATTCCTGAGGCATCAAGGTCATTTGGCATGTATCTTCTGTGTGTGCATAGTGGGTAAAATTCATTCCTGTGCAGAGGGACAGCATAAAACCTGTTAACCACTTTAGTCTCATTTAAGACTTTAAATTAGGACTTAACTGATGCATGGGCCTTCAAGTGGATGCTAGCATGGAGCTGAATTTTATCCACAATCGATATTGATCTCATCACACCTGGTGCTGCTCTTACATTAGGTGTAAATTCATGCATAATTCATTTTAGAGAAACAAAATGATTCTACAGCCATGAGGCATTAACCCTCTTGCTGAATAAGCCGCATGACATTTTTTTTAAAACAAATAAATTTTTCAAACCCATCCTCATATACAGAAAACAGACCACTGTGTACAACATTCATTTCATTTTGTGATTCCTTAAAAATACCTGCCTATTAGCATAATTCTGGGTTATAAACCCAGAATTAGAATTTAGTCAAATAGTAAGGTATTTCCCATCAATATGCCTGTAACAGTTAAGCAAGCCTTTCGTAACAGAAAGCCTTTGCTGCCACAAGTAACATTGATGTTTGTATTACAAAGGTTATTTAGGGACAGCAAATGGAGTAGTTCTAGACCCTTTGTGCATATGATACAGCAGTAGATTGGTTAAGGATTTATTTGAGGCAGAGGAGAAAAAAGAAATGTTTGTATCAGGAAGTAACACCATGTAAAAGCAATGCAGAAATCCTGACAGTGTTCCCATGGTTCTGAATAGATATTTCTATTAATTTAGCACAAGAACACATGACCTGAACTCCTGTGCTGTGCAATGTGACAGATAAAAACAGAGAATCCCCTTCCTCCCTGCCCCCACAGAAAGTTACACTCTCAAAATTTCAGCATATAGAGACTACAATTTACTGAAAATTTAAAGGTCGCCTTTGGAATCCGCCAACAAAGTGCACAGCAGTCGAGAAAGCTAATGGAAGACAGTGACATGTTAACTGTGTGATATATACAGAGGCAAGTTCAAAGCTGCAAATATAGTGCCTGAGGAGAGTGGCAAAGAGCCAGATGCTGCTTCTGGCAAAACGTCTAGGAATCATTCCACTGACATCCATCAGAAGAGGACAGCATGTCAGGAGATGGTGAGTGTAAGCAGCACTTCCTCACATCAAACACCTAAAGCTGATTCTGCTTTCAGAAAGATTAATTAAGGAAAGGCTGATATTTGGACAAGGAAAAAAAGGCAAGAGTAAAATGTGATATGAAATTCAAGCAACGCGTGCAGCAAACAATGGTGCCGGGACTGCTCATGGAATAGATCCCACTGCTATACCTTGTAGTTTCCAACCCCACCTATGGAGTGAAAACCAGCATCATAAAGCCAGATTACTGCATAACACCCACAGAGATACTAAACCAGTGGACTTGTTTACCGCTGAACTAGGATTCAGCAAAGGAATCACCACGAGGGTATGGAGAAGAGCTCAGGTATTCTGACAAGGCAGAGAGAAGTTGCCCTGTATTACTCAGAGATGTTGTACATCCTAATAGGACTCCTGATGAGAAACATCTGGTTATTTCCTTTCTGGGATCAGGATGGTATTTCCTTTGATTCTTCCATTTTCTTGTGTGCAATGGGTAAGGGGAAGCTAAAAATATTGCTGATTCCCTTCAGCAACAGGGGGTGAGCAGGAAAAGGCATCATGGCTCTATAGCCTTGTGGTGCAGCTCTGCTAGTTGACTCTGCAAGAGACTGGGGATGGCAGGGTGGTGAGCTGAAATGTTAGTGGAATATATTTTGCATTTAAGGGGATCTTTTAGAAGTTTTTTTCTGGCTCAAGAGAAGAATTTCTGGGTTCTTTCATCCAAGAATCTGACTCATTTTGCAGTCGGGGGAAAGACAAGTAGGAGCATTTGCAGCTCCTCTTTCTCTGTGACATTATCTGTAGTTGAGCCTTCTTAGTGGCAAGAAACATTTGGCTGGAAGTCTGTCTGAGAAGAAAGAAGTGAACATTATCCAGTCAGAGCTTTCTGTACCATGTCTCTGACTCATTTTGCAGTCGGGGGAAAGACAAGTAGGAGCATTTGCAGCTCCTCTTTCTCTGTGACATTATCTGTAGTTGAGCCTTCTTAGTGGCAAGAAACATTTGGCTGGAAGTCTGTCTGAGAAGAAAGAAGTGAACATTATCCAGTCAGAGCTTTCTGTACCATGTCTTAAAAGCATTATCTAGAAAGAAGAGAAAAAAACCCCACATCCAGGGTTCCTTCAAGACTCCAAAAGCCAATTTAATGCTGTAGATTTTTAATATTTTTTTTAGTGCCATAACTTAAATTCAGTTGAAGATCTGCAATGGCTTAGAGGTAGCAATGGAAAAGAAACCTGATATGAAAATAGAAGATCTACTCTGAAAATGCCCAGATAAAAGAAAAACGGAGTGAGAGAAACAATCTTAGACAAAAACAGGAATGCAGCTATCCTATCATAAAGCATAGTCAGTATCAAAAAGTCATTTACTGAAAAGGACAGATAGACGAGAATAGAACACCTAAGAAACAATACTCAAAAATGGAAGGGAGGAGGAAGTTTAGAGGATAAAGTCTAAAGCAATAATCTCTAATAATATCTTACAGATTATCACTTATATAATTGCTATGGTTGTCATTGCATTATATATTCCAAGATGGAGGACATAATTAATATTAATAATGAGAAAAGGGAAGTCTGTGTCAAGTATTTAGGTACAGCAATAACATACAGCTTTGGTATGACCCCTCAGAAAGAAAAAGGATTATTTAAATAACAAATTAAAGAAGTAAGAACTAAACAGATGTAAAGGGCTGGCTGCTTTTGTCTACTTTATGGGCTTAAGCCTGCTGACAAAAAGATACAAGTGCTCCATGGATTCTTAAAGGTGAGAGGTTTATTCCCCCAATCCGTTGTGCATGTGCCCAGCAATCCTGAGGTGTCAATTCTCTGAACAATCAAATTTAGGAAAAAAATACCTTATTATTCTCTTCGTTAAACTCAGGAAAAAGCGGAGCTTGGATGACAGGGTAAGAGAGCGAGATCTGCTTACAAAGGAGAACTAAAGACTTATCAGGATTACATTAGACGATCAACAGAGGTCTCCTGTAGCCTGTTTGCAGCTTAATATTTACATTGTACCACTGATGTACAGGGACACAGGTATTAACTAGACTGTGAGCATACCATGCAAGTCTTTCATCTTTCAATGTGCTTCCTGTACCTTTGCCAAAAGTCATAATTTTCCAGCATCCTGGATAGTTGCATAGCCAAATGATAAATGCCTTCTCAACGAACAGAACTTAAGTTCATTGGATTTCCCCTTAAACTCAAGTCTCCCTAACAATAAATATATTAATTAAAATTCTGCCTGCTTGGAAACAAAGGACAAATTAAATAACTGCTTCACTGGGATAATATGTGTGTGTGTAAATCTCCGCTTCCATACACAGCTTAATTGAATTTGGCAAGACTCAGTTAAAATGACACATAAATAAATAAATGGAATACCATATACTGGTGCCTCTGAAATTCAGGAAACTCATAAAACAAGTAAAGAAACCTTGAAGCAGTAGAGTACAATGGACAGTACACTGTAGTTGGTTGAAAGGTATTTTAACTGTCAAATATTTAGCATATATTCTGCTGAAGAGATTGTTTCACAATAAGAAGCTTTTTAGACAGAGTTCAGTGGGCTGTTCTGCCCTAAGTAATAAAAACAACTCATTTTGGTTGAGTCAAGTCTCCAGTTGCATTTCATTTTTATGCACAAAAATTACAATATACCACTTCAGAGGGAAGCACTCAAAAATGGTGAAATCATGCCAGGTTCTTGCTGCACCAAAGGAAGAGCACTTTGAAAACCCAAGCATAAATTGAAAGATTTGGAAAAAACTGCCTTTAGAGCACTGCAAAGTAACAACTGCCAATTTGGCTTTAGCGGAAGGCCTGAATTTCTGACTGATGGGTTTTTTTAATATCAGGTCTTAAATGTCACTGATCCCACAGAAAAAGCACTGACATGCTTTGGCATTGGTTCAGCTCTGTATGGGTATGTACCAGGTCTCAAACTGGTTTAGTTTTCATTACCTGAAATGTCATCTTGAAGAGTTCCCCATTTAATCTATAAATGCCAGACGCCAAAAAGATGTTCAGTGACCTTCTAAAATAATAGCGCTATCATTTTGCTTTAAGGTACGCTGGGTTTCTCCTAGGCATGGTGCCCACAAACCAGCTTACAATGTAGTAGTACCAGCATAGGATGACAAGGGTGGAAGCAACCTTAGACTAGAAGTGACAGTAGGTATATGGTAAAAATTACTCTGAGGCACAGTCTTAGCAGTTTAAGCATGTTTGTATTTCCATGCAAGGTATCTAAGTTCAACTGAAGTAAGACTGAAGTACTTCACTGTCTAGGAGCTTTGGTTCATTTCCAAAGGTTACTTCATCATTCAGGACACCAATTCTCATGGAAAAATTTGAGGCTTCTCACTGAAAATTAATGAGACTCTGGCTTCTATATGCAGAAGATATGCTTGAAATATAAGACTTGAACATTTAAGTAACATAGGCACATGTGAAATGTTTACCTGTATACACTGCATTTACCCTGAACTTAAGGGTAACAGCAAAGTTTCAAAACCTCTGGTAATCAATCAAAATTTTGGTCATTTTTACTAAGTCATCGAATCACTGTATTTTTATAGATGTTACTCTCTACCCCTTGCATCCTGGAAGATGATAAGAGTATTATAAAAGCATCTCAAATTGATAAGAGAATGAACATAGAGTAAAACCAGCGGGGATTTTTTACTAAGTTTACTGAGGGCAGCGTTGACATTGGATGATATATAAAATCTTTGCCTAAGAGACATCTCTCTAACTGAGATTTCTTGTAGAGTTCATGTTACCTTCAACACAGGGATGGTAAAGGTTTTTAAAAAAATAATAATTTGGCAAGGGAAGAAAACAGACTGTATTTTAAAGCAAATCATCCCATGGCAATATGACCTAAACATTGCTTCTAAATAGAGGTGAAAGAAGGCACTACAGGAACACTTTGATTATCCCCCAACAGTTTAGGTAGCTCAACTGCATGCCCATCTTATATAACTCATTTCAGGAAAACTTCTGCAGTGGGCAGTCTTGCAGTTCAGCTGTTCAGAAAAAATGGAAACTCTCCTGCCCAGTGCCATCCAGCACAATCTCCCTCAGCAACATGGAATGCTCTGAGAGACAAGTGAAAATTGAACCCTTTGCAACAGATTATTTGAAGTGTGAACTGATACCAAATGTCAGCTGCAAACTTCTTCTCAAATGTGGGCAATTACCCCTTCTGCTGTTCTAGCTGTACAAAACATGGCTTTAGCTGCAGGAGAGGGAGAAGTGTGTACACTTGGTCCACACCAATAAAAAGGCAACTGTTTTGGGTAAAATCTTGAACTACTAGAAAAAAATACATTGAAACAGCTACTGATTTCAACCAAACTATGTCCATTAAAACTTCCCTCTATTTTTGGAGCATCATGCCTTCTTGTAAGAACAACAGACAATGTTCAGAGTTATCAAAACGTATTCATTACATACTCAAATCCATGGAGACTTACAGCACAGAAAGATAAAGTATTTTTAAACAAAAGACCAAAACCACAACATCCTCTGCCCCATACAATCCAGATGTAAGTTTTATCTGTATTTTTCAGATAGAGTTACAAGCTGTATCCACCTAAACTGATGTAGAAAAAAAGGACAGAAAACTATCTCAAAACTTCAGTAGTTTCCCCTACGTCTCAAGAGATGTTTTAATAATCCTTCAGGAACTTATAAAAATAGTGTAATATACTTGTAGCTAGAAGAGAGTAATTCACTCATGACTCCACTCTATTGTCCATTTATGACCTTTTGTTATGCAGGAGGGATATAAGTACCAAGAGGAAGAAAATGCTTGCAGAAAACATCCTCCTTACCATTAGCTTAGTATTGCAAAAGGTCTTGCGTACCTGGTCTGGAAGCACGGAAGACTTCCTACAATATAGCAGTAACAGCCACAGTACAAGTAAAGTTGGCAAATTTTTCAGTGTTCAGATCCAAGGGGCGCTGTCTCAAAACCATGCTCTTAAACTGTGTTCACCATCATCACAAAAAAAAAGAGAAAATATGCAAAGCTGCATAAATCTGAATTAAAAAAAAATTTACTCAGTTGTTTATTAGCTTAAAGTAGATGCTATGTTGCTTTTGAACTTTGACCTTTTGAATAGGAAAATTCATGAAGATCAAATTATGAAGATTAAATTCATAATCCTTATTCAAGAATAGGCCTGAACATCTATATATTGATGGTTACAAATACAAATTGTACAAGATTATAAAAAAATCCACTTCAGTTGATTCAAGCTGTTCACTCTGAGATATGAAAGCTGAATTATCTGTACCCAGGCTGCAATGGTTAAAACAAAACAAAACAACAAACAAACAAAAAACCCCCAAAACCCCCAAACAAACAAGCAAACAAAAAACCAAAACAATAAAACCCTGGAAAACGTAGCACATAACCACCCACTCATTAAAGGAAATTTAATTTCCAAGACACAACCCAACAACACTATCCAGTTCTCTCAGAAAATGTAGTAGTATACAGTTCTACAATGGGAAACTGCAGGGATGTACACTACTAAACTCTGATAGGGTAAAAGAGCCTCTGACTCTGTGTATGGGCAACATATTAAATGACACACAGGGCCAGATCTTAATGCATGCTCAAGGTTCCAAGATTCACTAACAGGAGCTGGGGAGTGGCACTGATGTAATCATACTTCAGTGGTGAAAAACTTTTTTCATTTGTGTATCATCTCCACGTATTTTTTAAAAACTCTTCTTTCATATATTCTATTCTACAGTTTAAGTTTAAAGTCAAGTTCTTCCACTGTTTGGAAAACCTACTTTTCTGTCACAACAAGTAGATTGGGTACATCTAGATTTAAATAGCTTCCCTGTCATCATATCTCTAGAGACCCTTGATGAAAAACATATGCAACATCATGTTTTTTTCATGGTAAAGCTTGGTTTCTAGGTATGACTTTAAATTGGCATATGCTAGAAATATTTTCTGTGTCACTTCTAAAAGAATCAGTATGGAAAGTAAATTAGAAATCTGTGTGTACAACTAATTATCAGTTTGTTGCAGTATCCTTCCATTATAATCCTTCATTTAGGACTTCTTCAGGAAGAAGATTGCACTGAAATCCCTTATAAATAACATTTGTTAAAGCTTTTTTTAGGCAAGTGCTAAATGTTTAAGGTATCTTGTCCTACATAATAAGAATCAATAAGCTAACTCATAACTTTGTGCTACATGAATCACAGTTTGCTCCCCAAAATAACTTCTAATTCAAGATAGAAAAGTTTTTGCCTTGCTCACACCAGGAAAGGAAGTTTTGAGCTAAAGACCTCACTACTATATGCTCCCCAGACATATTTACCCATAACTAAGGAGTGCTTTATGAAATAAAATATTTATTTCAAAATAAAATGAAAACTCTTGAGGTGTACTCGCATCACTTGCTGACTCAGTACTCCTACTTGACCATATTAATAATGAACCATTTTCAAAAAGCCAAAATGGTTAATACATTCCTCGTAATCTCTTAGCCCTGGAAGCTGAAGATAGCATTATAATGAATGTTCATGAAGAGTGTCAGAAAGCTGCTGCTTTGTTTCTTTACTTATATGATGGAAAACGGGAGAGGAGGGAGGTACAAAAAAAAACATTTTAAAAAAGACATTGAGCCCTTTAGTATGTAGTTGTTTTCTTCTTTTTTAAGACGACCAGTCTCTGGAGCACTGAAAATAATTGACTCTTTTCAGAGTGTCACAAAATGAGAAACAAGTGCCCAATCTTGCCCTGTTGTCAATGTACAGTAAAAATAACACATGTGGAAGAGATAAAAAGCCTATCCATTCCCAGTTCACCTCCATGTGCATGAGGAATAACAAAACCAGAGGGTGATGCATCTTTATCAACGACTGACAGTCACTACTAGTTTGCTGTATGCAAATACATTAGTGTTTATTTGCTGAACTTGTTCATCAAAGCAAAATGCTTCTGGAAGAACTGCTGACAAATATAAGGAGCTGTCATGTGGAGCATTTTAGCAGCCCTGCCTTAATAAACTTTTTGCCTATTGTCATTTTGTGGTGTTTATAATTGCAATAATAAACAATATCTCATGTTCCTCCACTTTCATTCTGAAGATGCAAATTGTTATTAAAATCCTAAATTCCAGAGAAGAGCTTTTGATGTAGTTTTTCTAGGGCTGTCTTCTCTTAAGCATTAAAGTACTTGGGATGTTCTGCACATTGTAAATCATAATTCTTTATTTTTCCATTTAAGATGTAAAAATTGTAGGTATTTTTGCAATTAACAGACCTAAAATCTCAACACCATCACCCAGAGTCTTAGTACAACTACAAAAAAAATCCAACCAACACTGTAGGGCTCCAACTCCCCAAAAGGCTTTACCAAATGTAATCATCAATGCTCCACTGTGACCAAGTCAGTGACCTCTCTATTGATGTATTTTTACTGAAAGCTACAACATAGCTAATCTATATCTATTGTATTCTAAATAACAGCAGAATATCACTGACCTCTGAAAACACAGATAAAGAACTTCACAGAACAAAAAAGCCATAGAAATAATTAACTTTTAATTTTTTTATTATTTTTTTTTTCAGTTTGCTGCTGTCATTTCTTCAATCATTCAAACATACATCTAGAACTGGTACTTGCAGACTAATCAGTTAGCACTGCTTGATTGATTCTTAGTGCCCCAGAAACAATATAATCTGCAAAATGTATTGACAAATATTCTATAAAGCCACAAATCTCACATATGACTGACACTACAATGATGGAGTACAAGTTCCTATCATAATTAAGGTCTGGATCAGTTTAGTCCAAAAGATACTTCTGAAGTAATGAATATTAATCAAACTGCGATTAATGAACTAATACATCACCAAAAAAGCTAACATTCCACATATATGGCAACTGTTTCATCTTGTTAAGTTCAAGATGAGCTGCAATGTTTACTTTGGTGTAGGCAAGTCACTCAAACCACCTCAGTCACAAAATCATTTGTATATATTCACCAGCATGATTTTCACTGGTGTTTCAATTCCACTAAATTTGTTCCCTTCCTAAGTCAGCATAACATTGTCATAATTCTTCTCCCACATGACAAGCTCAGTGAATAGCTGAAAGACTCTTATTCCCACAAAAAAAAATGAAATACATTTAACCGTGTACTTGAAACAGAAGCTGGAGATGGCTGATTGTTTGCAGAGGAAACATACCAGCTAAAAAGAGATGTAACATGAATAAAAGTATTATTAGTGCTAGAATGATGTTAAGGCACAGAGCAAAACAAATGTTAGCGTTTAAAAAGGACTTATATATTAGACAGAAGTGTCGTATATATGATATCTTTTGCCAAATAAGCATATTTACTACACTAATTCAAGGTATTGTAAGGTACAACCTGTAGAAAAGAAAAATCTAGGTTACCATAGCTCACTGAAACCAGATAGCATCTACACCAAATATTACCGAAACATTTCAGAAAGCAGAAAACCAAAGATGATTGCTCAATAAGGACTCTACGAACTTCATAGTTCTAGTAATCCTTAATAAACCCACACTTAATCCCCAGTCCATTAACTGTTGGCCTAGCTTAAATCCCTCTTTCCTCATAATTGATACTTCTTAACTTGTAAGATTCACATCTCAAAATCAGAAGTCAAAGTAGAAAACTAGTATGACTTATAACTTTTAAGTTTATACTGCTGGGCTCATCTACAGCCTCTTGAACATTAGATACAGATAAATCACCCATAAAGCAAAAAAGTAGATACTAAGTCACTCTCCTGAACAGAAGTCAGTTAATGGTGACAGATAAATGTTGCCATCTACAAAAAGTTTTCACCTCCAGTGTTCCCCCAGATTACCTTCTCTGTTTCTCTTCCAAATCTATCAGTCCACTGATAGCAACATGCCTTGGTCTTTGTTTCCAACATTAGACCAAATGTATAACTTATAGAATCATAGAATCATAGAATCATAGAATCTTAGGGGCTGGAAGGGACCTCGAGAGATCATCTAGTCCAACCCCCCTGCCAGAGCAGGGTCACCTAGAGTACATCACACAGGAACTCATCCAGGTGGGTTTTGAATGTCTCCAGTGAGGGAGACTCCACAACCTCCCTGGGCAGTCTGTTCCAGTGCTCTGTCACTCTTACAGTAAAAATTTTTTTTCGGATATTCACCTTGAACCTCCTATGCTCCAATTTACACCCATTACCCCTTGTCCTATCACTGGTCATCACTGAGAAAAGCCTAACTCCGTCCCCCTGACACTCACCCCTTACATATTTGTAAACATTGATGAGGTCACCCCTCAGTCTCCTTTTCTCCAAGCTAAAGAGACCCAGCTCCCTCAGCCTTTCCTCATAAGGGAGATGTTCCACTCCCTTAATCATCTTCGTAGCTCTGTGCTGGACTCTTTCGAGCAGTTCCCTGTCCTTTTTGAACTGAGGGGCCCAGAACTGGACACAATACTCTAGATGCGGGCTCACCAATGCAGAATAGAGGGGGAGGAGAACCTCTCTTGACCTACTAACCACACCCTTTCTAATGCACCCCAGGATGCCATTGGCCTTCTTGGCCACAAGGGCACATTGCTGGCTCATGGTCATCCTCCTGTCTACCAGGACCCCCAGGTCTCTATCACCTACAATACTCTCCATCAGGTCAGCCCCCAACCTGTACTGGTACATGGTGTTGTTCTTCCCCAAATGCAAAACTCTACACTTCCCCTTGTTGAATTTCATCATGTACACCACTGAAAAACCCCGCCTTTGTCCACCACTGCAGCTGTCTCAGTGGCACATGGCCCCTGGCTGGCAATCCACAACTCTCAACACACAAAGTACTTCAAAGCTGCACCAGAAACATAGAGCAGGAAAAGAACACACTATTGCTGAAACACAGAACTGTGATCTCAGCTTATAATTTTACATTCTGCTTTTCAAATAATCCAACAAATTATCAGCAAAGGGATAGGCTGTAAACAAAGACTTAGGACAAGAACAAATTTCCACTTGGATTTTGATCTGCATTTTGCTTATGTTACAGTGGCATCTGCTGAACTTTTGAAGGTTGAACAGAACGTCCTAAAGACATTGTTTGAAGCCTGACTTGACATGATTTGAAGGAAAATTACAAGAAATAGAACTTACCAAAGCACCAAGCTAGACAACCTATTTTTTTACTTGCCACTTCCTGCATTGCTTTTGTTTTCAGCTGAAACGTGACCTGCCAGTAAATGAACAGCCAAGCGTTTATTGTCACCAGATCTCTGAAGTGGCAAGCCTTTAACAAGACTGCCTTCTGTGATAAGCCCTTTTTGCAAGAAGAGATGAAAATTGTTCCTAAAAACATATTAGTTAGATTGGATTGATTTATATAACAGCACAATAGAACAGCAAGTCATGAAGGATAAAATAATTATCTTAATAATGTCCACTACAATGACAAACTGAAACAGTTTGTCCATTAGTAGGCTATTTATGTACACTTTGATTGCATTAGGCTTCTCTGCCTATAGCCAGCTCAGAAGAGCAACAGCTCTGTAATTCACCTCGCTTTGTGGTTTATTTCTTCTTAATTTTTAAAGCAAAATTCTTGCCTTTTCAGTAGTTGCCTGTGGAACCATGACAAAAGGAAGATGGTAACACACACTTTTTTAAAATAACATTTTTATATTTATGACCAAAATTTTTTTTAATATATTTTTAAATCCTTTCCAGATGGGTCCTTTCCAGGCACAGCTATATCACATCCACTTTTCTGATGTCAAAAAAATAAAATCCAAAAGCAATTCTGGGTAAACAGAGATCATGGACCAGGTTGCCCAAGGAGGTTCTTGATGCCCCCTCCCTGGAAATGTTCAAGGCCGGTTTGGATGGGGCTCTGAGCAACCTAATCTAGCAGGAGGCGTCCCTGCCCACACAGGGGGGGTTGGAACCAGGTGATATGTAAGGTCCCTTCCAACCCAACCCATTCTATGATTCTATGATGATATCTGGACTCATGGCATTACTGAAACAAGGAAATGCCATATTTTCTGCTCTCCAAACTGCTGTTTACAGCTAATCTTAGCATGAGTGGTCAAGAATCTGAAATAGGAGGAAGACTGTCAAAATCCCAGAAAAAGGTGTTTCCCAACGTAATTATTCTTCTAGCACTGATAACAGCTGAATACAGGCAGCAAAGATGATTTATTTTCAAAATCACAACTCAGCAAGGGAACTAAGAGCAGAAATAATTGCTTCCTTTATAGGCCAATCTGTAGCACAAGAAGAGCAGATCAGCAGAAAAAACTACTGAGGAGCCCAGTATGGAGAATGAGGAAAGACACACAGGAGGAACTGTAGGATTCACACAGGCTTTTGATGCTTGGGGTTTTTTTGTTTGTTTGCTAGGTTTTTTTTTAAGGAATAAAAGCATTTCCATCCAAAACTGTGAACTGGAAACAGTCTTTCATGCCAGTCTACATGACGCATACGGAGCAGTTTGAAGAAACCCATTATGAAGATACAATCAGGTTAGACTGAAATCATTGAAGATTGCCTGTTGCAACTTAAGTCTTTCCAGGATATCTTATTCTGCATCCAAAACGAACTGTGTCTCTTTACAAATCAGTCTCAGTATGTGAGAGTCTTTTCCATTTAGCAAGGTATTTAAGGTACATTTAGTAATACAGTATTTTTTATATACTTATCACTGCATCTTGCATTGTCTCAACACTGCAGAAAACCAAATTTATATGTTCTGTTAAAATGAAGTTTTATCTTCTTATAGTTTGATGATGATTTCTACCTCTGTTTTCATTTAAATGTCATTAATGTGTTCAGTTTTAAACAGCCTTTGAGAAATTATTAGTGATAAAAAATTTAAATATTGGTTAATCTATTTTTGTTCACATTGACAGATCAGAGATAAGCCACTCTTTGCTGGATGCTCAAAGGATGGAAGCAGCATTACACAATATCCACCACCTCCCAATCTTTTTGTTAATCATTCCTAATCAGCTGTTGCTTCACAAATCAAATTTTTAGCCCTTTTAGGCATGCAGTGTGATGCAAATGTGTGGCAACAGAACGTTGATTATAGACCACTGGGTAGCACTAGCTGCCGCATTAGTGGCATCCAGCTGTCCAGATTCATGCATGAGCAAGGAGGATTTAATATGTTAAGATGAAGAGCAGTAAAATGCCTGTGATGCAAAGAAGGACAATACAGAAATAATTAGAGTGAAACGAACCATCTTTTCAAAGCAGAATTCATTCTGAGGTAAATGACTGTAACTTCATTAATCACTAGGTGTACTGTAAACTTTTAAACTAAACTGCTTTGATACCACAGAGGAATGTAGAATACTACAGAATTCCCATACATAATTATGAAAGTTAAATTAAATAATTTCAAAAGTTGTATGAACCATTCCCACCCAGTGTATGAGAACAAAATTCTGACAACTGTGTGACTATTCTGAAATTATTAAAAAGTATCAGCATTTAGGAACTAACAAAAGAATTTACTATTTACACGGTAAGAAATTATATTTATTCTAAATGGAACACAATTAGAACAGCCATTATTTGTGGGTGCGTTAACCTCCCCATAAAACGCCAGACTCAAGCACTGACCAGTTCTTGTCCTACCCAGAAAAGCAGCAATTCATGGGGTGCACAGTGCTGAGAAAAAAGTTACACAAGTTCTCCACAGAAACACTACCTCATGTATGTTGATGACAAAGTCAAGTGTCTCAGCTGAAGGAAGTCTGTAATTCTTGAATTAAGGTCTCTCAGCTGTATCTATTTCAATTCAGCAAAAGAGGACTTTTACTCCCTGTGACTTAGGCATTGGTATTTTCTAAACTATTTTTAATGCTTCTGTTAGCCTTGTTTCTGGCAATGATGAACATGAAAGCAGACTGCAAGAAACTGGGCATTCCAAGGCCTACAGTGCTAAAAATATCCATGAACAGCTTTGAAGTATTAATTAATTTAATTAATGCAGGAAACCTCTACTTGTTTGGGAGCCCCTTGTTTTCAGTTGTAGGAAGCATCAGAGTATCACTGGCCTCAAACTAAAATTCTGATAACATGGGAAAGCTGTTATTTTTAGTGTCATCTTTTAAAATCAGAATCTGGAAGCTTGCATATTGAGAGTTGCTGTATTTTTCAAAAGCAAAACACTTCTGAAAGAACAGAAAACATGAGCATTCAGAGTGCTGTTATTGTATCCTGGTTGTTCATTATCAGCTACCATTTCTTCATTTTCTATTCTACTCCGTGATAAATGCTTTTCTAGAGGTCATTCTTTTTTTATCTCCCTCAACAAACTTTCCTATGCCTGCTGTTTTTTGCTTTCTGAACACATCCTACAGACAAAAATTCCCCACAACATATTTCCTTCCAAATTGCAAGTACATCCTCAAAACATCATGGTAGTTCTTCACCTGCATATGAAATTGCTGTAAGTTCTAACAAGCTTCAAATAGAAGTGCTGAAGGTTGAGATTATCCCATCATTACTTTAAAAATGAACATGGCATCATTTTTCTTACTTAAAGCACCTCGGCCTAAATTTCCTTAGGGTACAGAACTTGGCTGTGTGTTACTCTGGTATAATAAACCTTCAATGGTTCCCTAAATTCCAGGATCCAGCTTCTCAGCTGATGCAAATTGACTTAAATAGAGCTAAGCAGGCTAACACTAGCTAAGGAAACAGCTCTGTATATCTAATTATACACACAGCTAAAAAGTCACTAAGAGCTCTATCTCAGTTCAGCCTATTTTACGTAATTAACTGTACAATAAAACGTTCCATGATCAAATAGCTCAGCTCCTTTGAAGCAGTCACTTTCCATTTCCTTCAATAAGCACATCTAAGAAGAAATTCCTTTATACATCCATGAACATTTGAAACTATCAGCACTAGTCTGCTGTTTTTTATTTTGTGCCTAATCCCAGCTTCTCTGGAGAGTAAAGCAAAATCTCCAGCTGGTTGCCATGACTGCAAAATCACACTCTTTAAATACATAATGTTCATGAGTACAACTAAAGTCATGTCAGTTGTGATAGGGACTAAAGCCACATTTCTCCGTTTCATTCTACACAGGCCAAACTAGAGCAAAGGCCAAAAAGCTCTCAGACATGAACAAAATGGTTTGGATTTGAATCAGTGAGCTGGAGGTGAAGGCCTTGCTAAGTAACTTCCCCGGCTTCACTCTGGCTCTTTTCTTTAGTCTTCATTCTAAAAACAAAGATGCGTTCATTTTAAGCTCTGTTAACTATGGATGGGGGGCAGGGGAAAAGACAATAATTAGCATGACTCAGTTAGCTATACAGTTAATTTCTTAAACTCCTTGTCAATTTATTACTTCAATTAAATCCATAAGCAAATGGATTTATGTCATTTAGTCACTCAGATCTTCAAAGAATCCTAAAGCTCAGTGCATTGCCCTACTCCTACAGAAGCTTATGTGCTATTTCCACAGATAAAATTTGTTAAGTCCCTTTCAGCATTATTTTCTAAATAAAAAGTCTCTACATATTTTAGTAAATTGTCTCATAGAATCATGATACACTGTCTGAGAACTGTTAAGTTAAAATGACTTATCTTTGGTCATCTCTGCTTTATTTCCCCCTAGAAGCCTTTAAGCCATTCACAGCATTCCCTGACAGAATGTGCTGGAATACTGTAATATGTCAATTAACTACAGTCAACCAGCTGCTAATACTATTTCTCCAAAATGTCTTCATTATTAAAGAAAAGCACTGTGGTGTGGCAACATGCTAGAAGACTAACTGAAAAAGAAATTATGAGCCAGTTCTATGAATAATTATTTTGCATTTCCTAACACTTTCCTATCACATTAATTAGTACAGTAGTGTTTTAAGATCACAGATCCAATTTGACCTCTCTTAGCAACAGCCCACAGAGGCCACCTGGCCAGTAAAACCCTATAATTCTCATATATTTTCATTTGATGAAGTTTTATAAATTATACACCATCTATCACTTTATATTCATAAATGTTTTCATTAACCAATGAACATTCCTTCAAAACACTTTCTAGAGCATTTTGAATAAAATATCTGGAAAAAAAAGGTAAGAGCTCTAAATGACTGTATATGGCGTTACTTACATGGGTGCTAATTAATCTAGTCAAAAAACCTGGGATATGACAGCCCTGGAGTCTACTATAAAATATATAGCCTTTTTTGCTTGTACATCATTAGGTCAAACCTAGCCCAGGTGATGAGAGTCTGAAAGCAGAGAGCAGCTGGGGCTGCTTGGTGGCCAGTGTGAGATGTACCAATTGTCTCAATCTAGTTCTGAAGTGACACGTGTCACCACCACAAAAAAATGCTCCAGGAGCTGGCAGAAATTGACACCCTTGTTGGCAGCCTCAGTGGTGGTGCCAAAGGCTGAAGAGGGTTTCTGATTGCTCTGTTCTTTTGCTCACAGATGCTGTCATTTCTGATAATGCTGACATCTCAACACATCCACAGCCCAACATGCTTCAACCCCTCCCCCCTTGCATCCTGCCGGGCAGTGTCACTACCTTGGGGCAGCAAAAAAAGTAAATTACCAAAATGCCTTAAAAGGCACATATAGACTGTTCCTAGAGATACATTCTAATTATGTTCAAATCTTCTAAACAAATGTAAGCTTGAGCAGTAATGCAGTTCATAACAAACAACCATAGATCATTAAAACATAGGACTGCTGTGTTGTAGTTCAGAGATAGTAAATGGTTTGATAGCATTTCATGTTCAATTCTGTTTTAAATAACAGCTGTCTGTGCTTCTCAGTGTCCCTGCAGGAGGAAAAATCAAAGCTAATGCAGAAGAAAATACTGCTCCCCTCCTCCTTTCAGAAAGGAAATCTTTAACTACTCAGTCAATTCAAATCTAAAAATAACTGGAGAAAAATACTTGGCAAGAAAAAAGAATGCCTTACTAATTGCATATTAATTGCTACACCAAATTGTAACTTTCTTTTGCACTAGCAAGTAACATCATTTGTGCTATTATAAAACTCTCAAGAGTCCTGCCAACAGAGAATGTGCATGTGAAATAATTGATTCAACCTGTCACTTCCCACAGGGTCAATAAGGAGCAGCTGGACTTGAAATCAGTACCTAAGAACAACAGCTGCAGCAAACAAGATAGACCCAGAGTAGGGGTACAGTCTTTGTTTCCTCTCTCCTGATCCAAAGCACTCAGTTAAATGCCCAGGCAAATACAGCAGAATACAGAGAGACAAGTTCACCACTCACACAGGGCAGAACAGTGATGACTTAAAGGGAAAAAATGCAAAGGCAAAGAAGGTACAAATGAGGGGAGAGCAAGACATACTGAACCTGCCAGATCCCTGTATCAAGAGATCATTTTTATTCTATGCAACTGCTCTACATATATGGGACATCCAAAATCCATTTGAGCAGCCATCCAGCAACCTTCAGAAACTAGGCTATCTGGGAACTAAGAAACCTGGTTCAAATAGCTTCTCAGCACTTCACTCCTAAAGTTCCCACAATACGCTAACTAAAAGACAGTGTCAACCTACCTTGCTCCTGCTTATTTCCAGTCCTGACCAAAAGGGAAAAAAAACCATACACACTCTTCATGGCTATCCATGGCTCAACATCTGCCCTCTTTTGTCAGGCTTAGCTCATTGGAACAAAGGAGGATCCATTTTTGATACATACAAAACATGGGAGGTAATAATAAATTGCCAATAAAGACAGGTAACTGACCATTTACATGGAAATCCCAGTTCACTGAGCAATCTGACATTGAAGCAATATTTATACATGTTATTACTTGCCTATAAAGAACTCTTTATTTTCTTTAATAGTCTCTGAAAAATTTTAGTTCAGCTTCCCTCTCAGCTTCTGCTTTATGGAGGCATCATACAAGCTAGATTTATTTTTGTAATGCCCTGGCTATAAATTGCATGTGATGGGGATTGTCCCCTACATACATCTCTGTCTCAAAGTGTGTCTTACAGAATCTGAAACATCACAGTCACAATACCTAGTGCTAGTAAATATAAAACTATATTTTCTGTAAATACTTGCACTTTCAAGATGGGAGTGAACTCAAGACTTTTGATCTACCCCCTGTAGCAAATGCTAACACTGCCATCATTAAAGATACTAATGCCTGCCCTTCCTTGTTAGCAACTGTGATGTAAAAATTCTTTCACTGCAAAAATGCTCTCTCTGCTAAAAATCAAGAGAGTTTTGGAGAATAGTGTTAGTCTATAGAAGTGGACCCACTGGATTCACACTTAGAGCTTTGAATTAGAAGCATCTTTGATAATCTCTGATATTGAAGGTTTTTAGATACACAATTCTGCTTCAGTACTAACAGTACTTCTTCAGTACTAACAGCGTGGCAGGCGCTTTCCAAATATCCATCAAGACTCAGACCCCATCCTGAGAAGCATACCTGCATAAGCAACCCGGAGTTACAATGAGATTTTATTCTCATATGATATGCCCCATAAAAATTACACTAGAAAAAAATGCCTAGGGTATTCTACAAATATAAATATGTATATGAATTAGATATTGCACTTACGCTATATAGAATTGTGTCAATGTTCTTATAATCTAACAAAAATCAAGGGCAGTCGTGCCTCAACTGTCTGAAGGGAAATATATTTACTTTGTAAATATTAAATATTTACAAAGTAAATATTAATATTTACAATGAACTTAATATGGTGTCTGTAGCGAAAGATTTTAACAGGGAACAGAGAGCAGTGAGGCAACAGAGTCACTGTAAAAGTCAGAAGAACTAAAGCATATAGAATGTTGTGCTTTCTGAAACACTTCCCCATTGTGAGGTTATCATCATACAGACCGTATATTATTAGTAGGCAGTCCCCAAAGGAAGATGTTTGTTTAAATGTCCACAGGGAAGAGACAATCATCTGATGAGTATGAAGAAATTCTGGGGATTCAAAGTGCTGTAAGTTGCTTTCATATTAGGGCAAGTTTTGCTCATTCGCTTCAAAACGTTAAGCAGCAGTGCAAGTTCAAAGACTTCTTCCACACATGGAAAAGACATTTGACACGTACTCTTGCAAAACAAGGTGAAAGTAAGAACAACAAATGAAATTAATCAAATATGCTGCATTTTAGCAATAAAACAGAAGTTACACGTTTACATCTCAACTCAAGTATAAGACTGACTATGCAAATAAAAGACTAACACTTTTTAACCTTTTGGCTTACAAAATCCAAAGGGACTTTAAATGAAAAGTGAAATTTACAGAAGGAGAGGCTGAAAGTCACACATAAAACCCTTTCCTTCAAACTGAGCTGGATTGAGGTTTACATACACAGTCCCTTGTGTGTGGAAAAGCTGAATGGGAGAGTCTAGAAAAGAATACAAAACCTGAAAGTCTCTTCCTCACACCTCAACAAATCCAGGATACTTGGAGATGGATTCACAAAAGACCCTAGTTTCTTGCAAAGAAGAAGAAATCAAAGAGACCCTTGTCCCCTTGGATTTAGTGTGCATTGATCATGTGGATGAACATGTTCTCAAGTACTACAGAGTATGGGCAGTGTAGCAGCATGTGGCATTTTTAGTCTAATAACAAAGACAAGACGAATATACAAGCTCAGAAAAGTTCAATACTTCTGGTTCATAAAAGCATCCCAAATTCAGTTTTGGTAATATTAAAATGTACTTCTGAATCAGGATTAAGACACACAACAAAGTGGAGAGAAACAGGCAATAGATTTAGGCTAGACATTAGGAAGAAATTTTTCACTATGAGGGTGGTGAGACACTGGAACAGGTTGCCCTGGGAAGCTGAGGTTGCCCAGCCTGGTAGCATTCAAGGCCAGGCTGGATGGAGCTTGGAGCAACCTGGTCTAGTGGGAGGTGTCCCTGACCCATGCAGAGGGGGTGGAACTAGAATGATCTTTAAGGTCCATCCCAGCCCAAACCAGTCTGTGATTCTATGACTTGCAAAGCATAATTGCAAGTCAAATCTGTGTTCTGTGCCATGGTAATTTTCATTTCAACTGTAAAATTATAGTGCTTTTAAACCTACTTAATTCTGCTTTAACCCTCAGCTAGAACTTGTCTTCTTAACCGCTGATCATTTTCCAGTTATTTTGCTAATCCTAAATAAATTTGTCCTATTTTTTACTGTAAAAAGGGAAAAAAAAGACTTCAAAAAATGAATCAAATTCAGATTTAGTAGCTGTAAGCAGCCTATACTAGTAAAATCCACCTTCACCCTGATATCTCGTGAGATACCAGGTTAAGATCGAGGTGAGAACCTGAGCAAGTCTTTTTGTAGCCTTTGTTAATAATTCTTCTCAGGAAGCACTGTTTATTCCCACTGAAGAATTTCATATCTCACCTAATTTATCCTCCATTTTTTCATTAATTTCAAATAAATGAAAGAAACACACAGTATCTCCTGAAGTTTAAGTAGGATGGCACTACACATCCTTAAGCTGAGCTCACAGTTGAATTTAAGCAAGTTTTTCTGTATTTATTGCCAGGTATCTAATCTTGAAAGCCCATCATTATTCCCATGTTTCCACAGGTTCCTATTGTCAGTGCTCCCCCACAACCACAGTGCTCTTCTCATCTGTTCCGTCATTTAATATATAATAGACCAACCCATTTTTCACCTGTACAGTATAATACAGAACCTATGAAGTATGTGGCAAATATCACCCAACCTATTAAATGTCAGAATCATATATCTGAAACTATATGTCAAGATGCTGTAGTCTAGTAGGAGTAAACTCATTCTATTCTATATGCACTTGTCTATTAAAATACAAGAGGTTTCATTTTGGTAGAAATATGATTGTGAACTACTGCTGATGGCTAACATGCTTGAAGATGATGGTGGGAGTTGGCCAGATAAAATCTCAGATGGGAAGACAATATAACTCAATAATTTTTTTCCCTTTATACTTAGCTGGCTTGTACCCACTTAGTCCTTTGTAGGGTGAGCTCCAGTATAAGATTTGCCTAATACATTTTTAATATTATTATATATAAATTTTATGTATACGTATCTTTACTCTCACATGCCACGTTGGACATTCTGCTTTGGGGAAAACTGTAGGCAAAAGAACTGAATTTAAACCAAGCAGAAGCGGCAGCTTTCCAGAAGCAAAACAGCTACGTGAGTTTATTGGAAACAGAACACCAAAAAGCAGACATCGTATGCTCTGCAGGATGCCAGGAAAGTGCCAGCGAAACAAAGCGTGTGCTCTTGGCTCCTGTGGGAGGGCGGCTGCCCATGCCAGCAGAGTGGCTGCCCTTCCCTCCGCACTGCGCGCTGCGGCTGGGCAGGCAGTGCAGCTGGCAGCTGTACCCCCCAGCCATGCCTGCCTCCAGCACATGCCAGGCTGCACAGCTAGAGCCACCTCCAGGGCACTTGGAGAGGCCCAGGTCACACGGACTGGTGTTTCTGGTCTGCAAAGCCTGGAGAACACACCACCTAAGTGCCAGTTCACAGAACTGAACCCTGTGGCTGATAGAAATACCCAAAGCAAAGACATCCTCTGCTGGCTGTGGAGTAGAGGGCTGGACACTGGGCTCCCTGCCCAGGGCTTGTGCCAAAGGGACTCTTCCCTGGTTTCTGCCAGCACCTTGATGAGGCCTGGGTGGCTGACTGGCATCATGGACAGAATTGAGCTGGCCATATGGTTTATCTGCTGCTGGTGACTGCCTGGCCATGTCCTTCATCTACAGGCAGCTTCCACAGCAAGTCTCCCAAAACTCTGCCTTCATGATTAGGGCCTCCTTGCAAACCTCCGTAGAGTCAAAGACAAACCTTCTTACCCAATCTTAGCTCAGTTCCTACTAAGGTCCAGCTGTAATCCACAGATACAGTTCAGACAGGCATGAAAGTATAGCAAAACTTAAATCACAACAGACTTATTAAAATGAAGGGCTGAGAAGCAAAATAAGATTATAACATTGATTTCTCTGCTACTCGTTAATTATTTTACCCATGTATCTTGCTACAGCTACATGGATTGCAATTCCTCATTTATTTATTCCTACATACCCATGGGGTGAGGAAGACAAGGCAATTGAAAGACAAGAGCAGAAGGGTATTATCCAGAAGGGTAATAACAACAACTGAATCTCCCCAGAATGAAGGCTGGAAATCAACTGCTTTGGGCTGATTTGACAGGCCAGTTGAAATTATTAGACTTTATGGCTGGCAGGCAATACTGAAAAAAAAGTGATGTTATAATGGTTTTGTTGTTGGTAATTTTTTTTTTCTTGTCATGCAAGAAGTAACAGAATGGTTTTATTTATTTTTAAAGTCTGTTCATACAGGTCACTACAGTATCCAGGGCCCTCCAACTGTGCAGAAATCAGGAGAACAACTCAAAGAAACAAATAAAAATCTCAACCCTGATCTAATGCCTAGTAGATTTCTTTGAACCTCAAAATATTTTTGGGTGAAAGGGTGTCAGGAAGCCATGTGTTCAACACTCCCCCCTCCTTTTCTCATTTGGGTCACAACTGAGTCTCATGGGACATCAGTCACATGGCATATTCACACCAATCAGGAGCTCTAACATTTCCTTCCAAAGGATGCCTTCCTGCTTTTTTCTCAATAGCTGTATAAAAAATAACAAAAGCTTTTAAAGTTTAATAAATAAAGCATCATGCGTGATGGACACAGGCTTTGTCTTCTTTGCTTTATCAGGCTTCTACCTGAATAGTAGTCTGAAGAACATGTAAGAAAGCATTGCTGCCCTGGCAGCTTACTTATCAGTTCAGAAAATTATTTGCCTGTTGGGATGATAGTTAGGTTTGGGCTTTGGGGACAGCTCTGAATCTCTTTGAGCCCAGGGAGAGAGCAGCTACACAGAGCCAGTAAATCATTTTAATTTTGTACAAGTTGAAAAGCATTTTTTCCTCAACTTCAGCTAGATGACAGTGGCATGATGGCTGATTTTCATTTCAATCAGAGCAGCATATGATTACCACCTAATTAGAATGTAGAAATAGAAAGGAGATCATTTTTTAACCTACCCGAGAGAACGGTGCTGGGGGAGGGGAGGAGATTATGTTAATCAAATGATACTGGCATATAAGAGCTACCAAAATAGCCGCCTGAATTTTTATCAGCACCCTTACTGTCCTTGAGGAGCTGTCAGTGGCTTCAATCGAAACCTGTATTTTCAGAGCTTTATTTCTGAGTAATAAATACACTCTAAAATAAATACATGTCACCGCAGGCCCAAACTTGTCATAAAAGATATCACCTTAGGCATAAATATCTACTTTTTTCTTTTTTTTTTTCAAAATTATGCATAGAGTTTTGTTGACAACTGTAAAACTGTAAGCATCAAAACTACCCAAGCAAAACCAAAAGTAATACTATCTAAGGGGGAGTTGTTTGCGTTATTTCATTTTTAAAAAAATAGTTGCTTTCATTAACTAAATATTGTCAGCTAGTTACTCCACTCCTTTTTGGAATAAATGCAGAAACTTATTTGCTTTGCCCAGGGGAATATAAACTGAGGTTTCATTAAAGGAATCTGCATCAGACAACATTTTCCAAGACACACTGTCTCCATCTGCATCCTTCTCTAGAGATAAAGACAAGACCTCATCTCAAGATGCCACTTTGTTTAATTGTCTCTGAAGAACAAAGAGCCAAAATTAGGTCGCTGAGACCACCAAAGGGAGGGAGAAGAAAACTTATTTTTTTAAATTAATAATAAAATTATCTTTCAGGGAAGCAGTCTGCAGAAAAAAACAAAATTGGATTGCCCTGATATCTTCATGGGCTCAGGAGGTAAAAGCAACTCTTTGTTAGCTGTCTGACCCAATTTTGCAGGGAGAGACATCAGAAATGGTCCCACCCTGCTGTCTTACACCTCCTTGGTATATGCCTACACAACATAATACTGCATAGCACAGATACAGCCAGACTAAGGTGGTACCCAAATGGATGCCATGGAATGCCACACTTACCTGTAGAGAGTTGCACATGACACAAAGGTGCTGTCATGTGAGCTGATCCTAAAATAAAGCCCTAGTGCTTTTAAAATCTCACTGAGGCAAACATAAACTACCTTGCCTTGTGCAATACAGAATAGTGGCAACTCCTTTTTCTCTGTCCTCTCAGGCAGTGGCTTTCCAGGTGGCAAACACAGAGTACAGCTGGTTTGCTGAGCCTCTCAGCTGCTTCTTACACTAGAGGAAGCTGCTTCCTCACTGTCCTGCTCTGGTGACCAGGAGACATCAATCAGGGTAAAAAGCTCCTTGAGGACAAGAAAAACAGCATAACCCATGAAGCTCTGCTTTCTTAACACAGATCTTCCTTTCCTTAAATTCCTACATAAATTCATAGAATGGTGAAGGTTGGAAGGGACCTTAAATATCATCAGGTTCCAACCTCCCTACTATGAGCAGGGATACAGGCTTTATCAGCAGGATGAAAGTCCTTCCAGTCATATCTACAGTCCCCATTCAGGGAGAGTTTCCTCAGCTCTCTCATATGCCCACAGCTCCTGCTGGTGAGGATATGGCCAATCCCTGCATATCACCAAGGAACACATGCATATGGAGATGTGAACAGGAGAGGAAATTTCACTTTACCTCAGTAGAGGAAAATATTGTTATTTGGATGAAGCATAGTACAAAATGAAGCACAAGTGCATGGCGCCCACGTTGCGGTGTGTTTAACTCGACAAACCAGGCGTTTCCTTCTGAAAATTTTTGTCATGAAAAGTATAGCAAAAGCGAACCTGTCCCCACCCCTGATCCTCAAAACCAGAGTTCCACTAATTTCAACCGCACCAGGATTTTTCTTATCCTGTTTTGCTGGAAATGTAGAAATATTTATTGGCAGTGGGATGATGCATAACTACTTGCTGAAATACAGGGATCTAAATACCATGTACTTCAGGCAAAATGAGAAGAAAATAATCTCTTCAGTAGTGATTCGAATGAAAAGGAATCAGGGATTTGTTGATTTATTTTCCATCTATGTGCTTTTAATCTGCATCAGTTATTTCAATAGAACATATATTGCAATTGCACTTCCCTAGTTGTTCTTCTACTGGGGTGCATAATAAATGTTGTAAGATACTGTGCAAGAGAAAGAACAATACTTTGAACTAAATGTGCTGTTAAATTAAAGTCTTGAGCAGTGAAAAAGTCCTGAGGCTTTTCATGTCAGTGACATAAGGTAAGGCATACACAGAGCATTTTTTATTTTTCACCCTTTTGAAAAACAGCCTGGTACTGAAGTAAAAGCAAATAACAATTTCTAACATCACAAATGTTTGAAGATACTCACCACAACAAACTCAAACACAACACTCTCCTCACCACCCCCAAAAACATAGACAGTCCAGTAGTTAAAGATGACACAATTCTTTTGTGATGTCATTATGGGAAATCAGATGGCAATATCTCAAATTATGCCAGAAAGAAACATTCTGAACCTAGGTGATTCTCATCTGGCAAGGGGGTTGGACTAGACGATCCTTTGAGGTCCCTTCCAACCCCTACCATTCTGTCATTCTGTGATTCAAAGAGCTTAATGTGCGTTTTTAAATTAATGCCAGTGTGTAATTTCCTAAAGGATGGGATCCAATTTTATTTTGTGGACTGAAGACTTCTACTAAACTTTTCAAGCACTTTGTGAAATGTGAAAATGCAGTTTGCTAAAGAGATAGCCTAGGTGGTCTGCAGTAAATTAACCCAGTACTGCTGACTGTGGCTGTTCTTGTGTGTTTGCTCCAAGGGATTTCTATGCTAAAGGTACAACACCATTTACCAGCTTCTAAACTAGATTTGCCCTCTGGCTGCCACTCCGCAGACCTTGGTGTAAAACATGGCCAGAAATTAGTTTGACTGAGTTGCATTTCAAGACCAGAACAGTCCTGTGTGTTACCTACAACTAAGTCCAAACCATTACTTAGATTACTGTTGTTCTTCCCTAGTGGACTTAATGTAGTTAAGTTTTGGGCTGCTAGACTATGATGGCTGATGCCCTGCCTAGCTGGTGTTCTGTGTTCAGTAAATTACAATAGATCTCTCTCTGTGTTGCTTTGTAACAATTAACCTCAGAAAGGAGCTAACTCCATTTGCATGGTAATGAGACATTCATCTGAGAGACATCGGAGTTAAGCATGCTAATAAGATTTTATACAAACACCTGAGGGGTCGAGCACAACAATGGACTTGAATAAGAAAACCTTTTATTAAATGTAAATCACTTTTCATGTAAATACTATGACAGAGAACTTCGTAGGACTCTAACACACTGGCAAGAATGGGGTAATTTAGGTTGTATTTTCAGACCTGAGGCTGACTAAGGAATATAGCCAACGATTTACCTATATTTTGAATTAATATCAGTGTGGATAAAATCCTCATTACAGCATCAAAGGAGAGAAGTACTGCAGGAAGGTAGAGAGCAGCAAACAATATTGCCTTATCTTTCACAAATTTGTCACAGTTTCCTGGGATGCAGGAAGGCAGATAAGAAACTGCTGCTGTAGAGCACAACAAAAGACTTACAAATTTGTCAGGTTTCCATTTTACTCACCCATCTGTTTTTGCCAAGTGTATTTCTATGTAGGCAAATTCCCTAGTGAGAAGGTTATACTTCTTGCATTCATTCAATCAATTTGCATTCTATGGTCCAAGTGTTTGAGATCTTAAGGCAACCAGTACGAGACATTACTGGAGGATAACTGGCCACCAAATACCTCTGGGACTAACGGAGCAGAACCTAGACAGGATTTCTCAAAGGCAAGGCAGATTGCACAAGAAGGAATGAAGGGAAGAAGCTGACTTTGATTGATTGAACTCTTGCATGGCCAAGTGCAGGAGGCCTCTTTCATTCAGGAGAGGCTGTTAGCAGGACACACTGACTCATTTTGACAGTGCAGCCAGTGTCAGAGGAGTGGTTCTGATTAGTGATAACAGTAGTGAAACACAGGCAGCCCTCTGAAAAGCTGGCCTCGTGGCCAACCATTAAAGGTTTTGCTCCTGGACTAGGACATGTAAATTTAAATATTCATTGGGTGTAATGGGAGTTGCTCTATCTTTACAACAGAAGTTTACAGAAAGGACTATATCATATGGTTATCTACGGTAAGAAGAGACTACGTTGCTGAGACTCAGAAAGTCCCTTTCATTTCCTTTGCTGTACAATGAGGTACTTTTTGGGAAAAGTTTGGGTGATGTATAGCATTATTACTGAAAGCCCAAAACCCAATCCAAGGGATTAAGTGCACACAATATACAAGAAATCTGATTGACACCCTGCACAGAGCTATGTCAGTTCATTCAAACCAGATGAACTATGTTGTTAACCCCATCAATCCAACAGCTGTGTGCTTCAAAAAGACACCTTTCACTGTAGAAGTTACTGCTACCTTCAGTTGAATTGCTAAGCATTTTTACTTAGCTGCTGCTGACCTATTTATTACATGTAAAACATGCTAGTATGCCAGAGCCTAAAACTCAAGCAAGTAGATTGCAGAAAATCCTTACGAAAAGGAGAAGCTTTGTAGAAGAAAGTACAGAGCTATGGATAAGTAAACCCTTAAACGTACCTTGTCTGAAATCTAGTTCTCCACTTCCTTTGAAAATTAACCTTGGGAATGAGCTCTGAACCATTGTATTCACTGATATGTAATAATTGCATCGAATGCATCACATATATGTCTTCAACTTCATCAAACAGCATAAGACCTCAACTTGGTGAGTTTGAGATTCAGGATGTTAGGAAACATATAACAACTATTAGCTATACTTGTTCACATTTGAAAAATAGCTGTGATATAAGCTCAGTAGGATAATTTTTAATCCTTGAAGAAACTACAACCTGCTCTCCTGAAACTGAGGATAGTAAACTTGCTTCGCTCCTTCCTTGCTGCCCTAAAGATGCCGATTTTGACTGTGTCATGGCTGTTACAGCTTAGTCTCCCATTAAGTATTACATCATCAGCCAGCCCATCTCTGAGAACAAGGTCCAGCAAAGCACCTTTTCTTGTTGGTTTGTCTACTATTTGGAGGAGGAAGTTGTCATCAATGCAGTCCAGGAACTTCCCGGATTGTTGATGCTTTGTTGTGTTGCCCCTCCAGCAGATACTGGGGTGGTTGAAATCGTGCATGAGGACCAGGGCATGTAAGCATGAGGCTGCTCTTATCTGCCTGTAGAAGGCCTCATTAACAAGGCCATCTTGGTCTGGTCGCCTATAGCAGACCCCCCAGTATGACAGCTCCCGCCCCCTGTCTTCCCTAGGTGCTGACACCTAGGCACCTATTGTGTTAATAAAGACCGCCTAACCAAAATACATTCTTTACAACACAGATCTCTAAGTCACAGGAAGCTACCAAGTGCTCAGTGCTGCAAAGAACCAGTGTCCAAACATGTATGCAGCCCTTAGCGTAGCTTTGGGTTTGAAAACACCAGCTTACCATTCAAATCTCAACATAGTGTTTCTTTTCAATTCAAAGCTGGTATAAAAACCAAAACAAACCACATAACACTGCTAAATTCATACCCTCATGTATCAGATTCTTGTGACAGAAAGGCCCTCTGAATATATTGCTAGAAGAAAAACACTACTAATTATGTCCCTGAACCCACTGCTTCTCCACTGGATGCTTTGTAAAGTATCTTCAGACAAAAATACTTAACAACTCCAGCTGTCTAAAATCTGCTGGCTGTCATCACGAGGAAACAGGCATATCTTCGGTCTAAGACATGACTATTTTATTTGTTCTGTCACTTCTCTGTTGCATTTCTCCCATTCAACACTAGGAATTATCAGCCTGCTAAGAACTGAAAACAACAAAATGGAACAGGGAGCTGTGGAGATCATTCTGTTGAAAGCATTTCTTTTTGTCTTGTAAAAATAATCACTATTATACTGTCACTGGAAGAAGACCAGTCCTGTAAAAATTCACAGTAGTATCACGTATTTAGTGAATGCTCCAAGGAAAATGATCGCCTAACTGTAAGCAACCCAAAAATTAAAGAAAATAGAAAATACTATCATATAGCTCTTTACTGTAAAGTGACCCCTGAACACCACTGACCTTTGGTGGCTGTTTCCACTGACAACTGTTATATACGTTTCCTTTCAAAGAATCTCCTCATTATTACACAAAAACTCTGAC
The DNA here is from genome assembly GCF_000747805.2 of Chaetura pelagica. Classification (NCBI taxonomy): domain Eukaryota; kingdom Metazoa; phylum Chordata; class Aves; order Apodiformes; family Apodidae; genus Chaetura; species Chaetura pelagica. Next base: position 2,002,076 of record NW_009953652.1, on the reverse strand, counting down.
GCTCAGAAGCAGCTGAGGAAGAGAACAGTCTTCTACTTTGCCAGGAAAGATTATAATGCAGAGGAAACATACAGTATGGTTGCAAACAAAGGTATTTCCCTTCAACTCCAGTGTTGCTTTTAAATATAGCACTCTTCCTTCGGCTATATTTTCCTGACCCAATTTCATTGGTCTTAAGACTAAATAGCAACAGACTTTGAGGCTCTAGCCTGTGTTTACTCTTTTGACAGTCTTGGAGTCAAAGACCATAATCTCAAACAAATTGGGAAATGTATATTTTATTCCATACCTCATTGTGATTCTTGCTTAGCCATTCCTTAGTAGTGTTTAGGGCAATGACAGCAGCAGGCTCATTTGGAAAACCTAGAGACAGAAGAAACAACAGATAAATAAAAGGCACATTTTTTTACATTCATAAGAAGAAAAAAATCTGGAACTTTTTTTCCATACGTTTTGGGGTTCTTTGAGATCAGAATTGGTCAACTTCCTTCTTCAGAGCCTGGTATAAAGGTTTTAGGTGAAATAAATTACTTTTTTTTTTTTTTTTTCCCCAGCTAAATAAATTGAAAATAGGGCCAGTGATAGGTTATTGGATTTTTAAAAATATTTTTTCCTTTAAACTCTAGTTAGGAAAGCTCCACAGATCAAAGGAAGTAGATAAAATAGAGAGCTATACATGTGTCATACCAGACAGGCAACAATATAACACATACATCACAGAAACAAATACTAAGCTTTCATGGCATACAAGAAAAATTCAGGCATTTCTTAAGGCTTGCTTTCTTTAATCTATCTGTCAGCAAAACTATACAACACTATGACCCCAACACTATAGGCCATATAAGGATAAAAATGTTTGAGTTAGAACTCTCTTAATTTATTACCTAAAAAATAATTAACAACTTTGGAAATTAGGTATTCATGAAGCCTAAGCATATGAATTGCAAGCCTTATGCTGCATGATATACTAGCAATAGTAACTCCCCCCAGCATTAAACAATGTCAGAAATCTTTCCAGGGATACAGACTTTTTGCTTTGATGGTCTCTATCTATCAAATCTAAAGATGCTTTCATTATTTAGGCAGCCTCAATTTAATTTTCCTTTAAATTCCTAACTTGGGGGCAGCAAATCACTTTTGTGAGGATTTAAAAATAAAAACCCATAAGCAGTATGAATAGCTCTCAGTAGGTTAGATTAATAGAAGAGTCTTTGAAGAGGTGGAGCTGTAGCAACAGCGTACAAGAAAGCAGTGCAGCTCAACAGAAACCGTAGTGGAATTTGGCACACAGCTGCATACATAGAGTCTCTGTACATCATACATCACCCTCACACCATAAATGAAAATGCAGGTGCTGCAAAAATTAGTAGGTGTATCCAGCTTTTTGACCTGGCACATTATCCTCCAAACTCAGACCTTCTTTAGACCTTTTTTTTTGTGCACTGATGAATCAAATCCCCAAAACATTACTCCTTCTAACTTGACTCTGCAAGGATTTTGTCCAGCAGCATGTGCACTGTTTTGAAGTGCTGGATGATGACTATCCAGCAAAAGTAGCAAGTCAAATAGTCAACGTTTGAGTAATACAGACATTTAGCATGTGCATCCTTTGCATACACTTCTCAATAAAGTATATTTTTAAATGTTTTCAGATACTTTTTTGCCAAACAGAAAATTTGCTAAGAACCTACAAGTATTACTGTGGATACTTGTGCTGCTGCTGAGAAAAACAAATTCTTATGACATTTAATAATGCTGCTGATCTCCTCAAAGCATATGTCTTATGACACAAACTAATGAACACTAATGAAACCCAAAGCAGGGACTTCCAAGAGCCTCACATTTTCATCATACAAAATAACAGACCTCTAAGCAGACTGTCTGCTTAAATTAGAAATATGCTATCTAACAAACAAGGACTTTGTAACAGAAATTCTGTAGCCTTAGTGTTGTAGATCTGCCTGGACATACAATGAACACCATGCAGAGGGAGAAACATATTTCAGACAACTGATACACTGAATGGTTTATTTTAGAACAATTCTCCTTCCAGCAAGATTTAACTTCGCAGGCTTATTGTTCTCTCCCTTGCAGCAGGGGGTTTGCCCAAAACTGTGATAAAGCACTGGCGATTTTATAGAATCTCTTTATAAATTGTACATCATTTAGAAAATTGCTGCTGTACTAACCAATCTTAAATAGAAGCATACCTAGAAAACGGAAGTTCAACTACTCCTAAGTAACCACAGTGTAAAAGAAGTAGTTCAGCAACCAAAACAAAAAAGCCTTGAATTCTGTGTATGATTTCAGATAATAGTGTGAAATCCATAGATGCTTTTTATGATCAGTTGCCGAAGGGGGGAACAAATAAAATTAGTATTTTACACACATTTCTGATAATTTTAATGAAAGAATTACCTTATTGGCTTTATGCAGGAGCAGGATGGAATTTAGCCTCCTGTTCCATACCTGGCATCAGCACAAAAGACCCTGTGTCTCTGATTCTCGAACAAAAAATGTTTAATAGGACTGGGTTAAAATGAGATGAAGTAAAACGGGATCTTTTAAAACACATTTTTGCATTGTTTTTATGTCTAAGCTACATTTGTCTGCCATAACACTTCTGGTCAGCTCTCATACACACACCCATTCCCCCTTTCCACTTTCCTTTCAGCGAAAAAGCAATCTCAGGGAGCACGTGGGAATCAAATTACTTGAGAGAAATGAGCTCGAGGAGCCTCACAGTTAACCGACTGCTGGAGCAGCAGCTCAGGCAATTCTGGCTAAAGGCTCAATTTCACAAAAGATAAAACAGGTAAAGTAATAAGAGTGACACTGGCCCATGTTACTGCAGTGAGTGCTCCTCCAGAATACTGAACAGAACAAGGGCACTAAAAGGCAAAGATGCCTTAGCTGTAAGGTATGGGCAAGCACAGTCCTCTCTAGGACTCCACTGGGTTTAGTTGGCAGAGAAAGAGGTCACATGCCATGGATAGGTGTGGGATGAAACCTTCACCCACTCACCCACAGGCCTTTAACTTGGACTGAGCTTCCTACATTCTCCAGTGGCAAAGCCAGTATTTTGGCTTGGTAACTGTCACAAAAGCTCTCATGTCTTTGCCCAGTTGCTTCACAGCTAAAATGGTACTCTGGACAGGACAGCTGCCTTTATATATGCCTTTAGAAAAGTGAGTGCCAGCTTTAACACTGATTTGAGTACCAGCACCAGTCAAGGCACAGCTCAACTTAGAACCTTCCTCTCCTTCTCTTTGCATGTTGGTAGTAGATGCATATACTATTGTTAGACACTCCAGTGTAAATGCTCAGTTCTTTGTGCTTGGGAGATTTAGCAGAGAAACATTCACACTACTGTGTCTGTTACTGTATGCCTTATTTGTCTATGCAAACATCTGAAAAAATGTTTACTAGAAGTTCTTGAATGAAAAACAGTGCAAAATGGATTTTCACAGATAAAATTAATAGAAATCTATTAAAGGGACTCCCAAATAGCATGGAGATGCTGGTAACTTTATCTCTTTTACTGTGCTCAATCCAATGCTGTATCTTATTAAAAATGTCTAACTTTCAATCAGGTAATGCCACCTCCCCATGAAAAGCCCATTAACAAAGCATAAGTACTAAATAATCAACCTCTACTATTATACAGCTGATAATGATGATAACAGATTATATGTTATTTTATAATACTAACAAGCAAATGTCAATCCAGAAAATCACTTCAGTAGCTGCAGGGGTGTTATAATTTGTCAGTTTAACCAAGATGCTTAATGTTTTCCGTAAATCAACTCATCCTGGTAAAAAAGATCTGCACCTTTATTTGTTATCACAGACTAAATGCTAGACAGGTTTTCATTAATTTAAAATGTTTCTTTCTCTATGATTTCTGAAAAGCTCATCACAATCTTAATATTCTTATTTTCCAGTTGTAATGGTTTCAGTTTGAAACAAATCATGAAAAGAACCAAATGCACATCAACACAAACACTCATTATCTGTTGCTCATACTTTCTCAGAAAGTATCTACTCTGGCATGCTTGTGCATATATCAAGATGCAACAGCTCACAGACTGTTCCCATGTTTTAAATTCAAAACAGAGTCCCATTGTTTTATCAACATGACTGTCAAAATGTAGTAGCTTCCATTTATTTAGTTTATATAATTGTCAATTATGTTTAATAATATATAAAGGATGCTCTTCAAATAGTACCTCAACAGTCACATTTTCGAACTACGGAAGTGTACCAAAGGCCCTCTCTACAGTATGACAAGTTATTTCCACCATTCATCAAGGATTTGCTATGTGGGAATTATCAGCAACAGATGGTGTTGAAAATAAAGACATTTTCCAGCTTTCTTTTTTAAAAAAAGGAAACGAAAGAGAGAGAGAGAAAAAGGAAAAGGCACTAACCATTTCTTCCATATATATTCTTAAACTCAGCATTGTTATTGATGCTACAAAAGCTTTCTGAATCACAACAGACGTGGATAACTGTGCTTCATTATGGTCATGTGGGTTAAGGCGAGCTATCGATAAGACACGAATCATAACACTTCAGCCTTATCACTTTATGACAACAAAAGAAAACAAATGAGATACACAGCCCAATGTGCCTGAGGTGGGGTTACTCAATATGTTCACTCGCCCTTCAGTTGTGAAACTATAATCTTGCAACTGATCCCATATAATCATCTTGTCAAAGATGTATTTTAGTAGTCAAAATGAATTGGCTCATGCTGGGTTGATTCCCATTACCATGCTAAATGTGGCCTCCTTAGAAGCAGATATGGCAGTATTCTACTAAGAAGCTTAAGTTGTTGATATTTTTGAGCCTTTTTTTTTTTTTTTAATATAACCATGGTCACATGGTGATTGGGTAGACAAGCTGACAAACTGTTAGGTTGATAATTTTTTGTGGACTCTTGCAATCTGGAAAAAAGTGCCCTCATCTGGATCAGCTGCATTGAAGACCAAAGAGCAGAGCCATGAATCTTCTGCTAAATAGCCTGCCTTGCCTTATTGAACTCATTCAGCCAGAGAAAACCTTATTTGCTGTCCACTCAAAAAGTAACTCTTAGAAAGACAGTGAAATTAAGTACTATGAAAAGCCAGTAGCCTTTCTGTTACCCTAGTTACCCCAGGAAACAAAGCTGCACATATTCACTGTATTCCTTGTAGATTGTGCTAGAGTAATTAATTAGCATGCATATCAAAGAAAGAAAAATGAGACATTATCTAAATGCATAAACAAAATCATTCTTCTGAAGAGATTGTTTTATGTCTTTCAATTCCTCTCAAGCAAGGAACATGCCTTTTCATTTTCCTCAAGTGAAAAATTCAGCAGCAACAGGAAAACACATCCAGTTCCTGAAGAATGATTGCCAATTGCATTCAATTGCTGACGTGATAAAGAGGCAGCTGGCAGAAGATGGTTAATAAAGAAACTCAAAATAAACATCTTGCAAGTAATGCAAGAAACAGAACGTCACTGCTATGATGCAGTGACACAAAGCAGGTACAGTACTGAAACAATGGAGAGCCCCCTTCTTCATTCACAGAAATGCAATGGGTAACTCTGATCCCTGGTTAAGTCAACCAGGATTAATGCTGGCACATTTTAAACCTCATGCAAGTCAGCAAAACGAAGACAAATTGCAGGCCGACATGCACTGTCTCTCTTGACAACAGGGCTGGTTCAGCCTCAGTTTGTCAGACAAGATGCCCAGTGTGCACCCATCACTGTGCCGACTGACACTGGTCTCTTGTCTGATCAGCACAGTGATCCACCTTCTTCTACCCCTCAGTCACTTTTTCTGTACAAGTTGCAAATATGGACTGAGCTTATGGTTGCAGTCAGAGAGAGGTCAGTTACGAGAAGGGTGGCTATGGTGCAAGAAAAACTACAATTTCATACCATGCTTCACTTCACACTCTACTACATTGACATCATAAAATTGTCTTAACTGTCAGCTGAACATAGGCACATTCAATAATTATTTAGGTCATGTGAGCAGATAGAGGTTTGCACTACATGACCTTTGGATTCCACTAAATTAAAACTAGATTTTAATTTTACCTAGCTGATTGATATTTTTTAGCACGGGGGGGGGAGTTTTACTGAAAACGCATTTACACTTGAGCTTCCCTGTGAGTTTATTGCAAGAGGTATTACACAAGGATTCTGCAGGAGAGCCTCATAACTGCAAGAATTTAACTTTTCTGCAGCTATCAACAGATTCATTTTTTTTTTATTAGATGTCAGGATTTTGGTTTAATTCTTTTTTCCAGCATTTACAGGGAGCATGCTTGCAGGGGCACCACATCATGGATAAACAGGTTCTCTATCTTGTAAAAAACATAGCAAGCAATACTCAGAGACTGTCTGGGAAAGCTTCAGAGCTGTGCTGTTCAGTGGAGCTCTGCTGCCTGTCAGGGTATTTGTAATGCCCATGTGGAACATTAAGGCTTCAAGCTGAGCATAAAAGGGGAAACAGCAGCAAGCTACCAGCACAACACTGAAAGGGAAAAGATCTCTCTACTCTGGCAATTAGCACTCATATGGTAAGAGAAAGAATACAGAATGCAAATGCAACTGAGAGATATACTTACACAGGTAGTTTCACAATTATAAAATCTACCTATAAGAGTGTATATGCAACATTTTTGTTAATTACATAGCCCTTTAGACACTTATATGCAGCTGTTTCTGAGCTCAAGTACATCATTCTTCTTAAAACACACTATACACCATATCCAGAACTGCTATTCCAGAAAGAAGTGTTGTACAGAAAAATGTTAATTGAAAAAGGTTTCAAAGTGTAGATGAGCTCCCTAATGCAGAGTAGTTCATTTTCTACTTATCCATATATAGCAAGCAAGTTTTTAGGGTGGCAACATAATACAGCAAAAGTAATTTGAAACAAAGTGTAAAACACCAGTCAACTGTGAAATCTCCCATCATACACTGAACTGAACAGCAATGGGGTATTGGCTTCATTGTAGGTATAATTCCAACGAGGTTAAATATTTATTCTACCCACCGATTTAAATAAAAATGCCTTGATGTTCTCTAGTGAAGCAATATGTAGGGAATCAATCCTACCTTTCTGAAGTGTCTTGCTAATGCTGCAAGAGATAAAAACCCAACAAAACAAAACCCTCTACATCCACACACTCTGAATTCCACCAGAAATTGGCAGATTTTCTAAAAAAATGTGGTCTAAGGCAACAATGCTTAACCTGTACTTGACAGTATCCCAGGTCTTGCTTGACATGCAGTGCCCCTAAGCACTGAGGGAAGCCTAAGCATCCAGAGATCTGCTGTTCAGCAATAGGAATAATGATCCTAGACCTCACAAAGCCTGATGGAAATCCATCTTGCATTTGATTGCAAACTCTAATTGAAGGCTTTCTTGAAGCTGAGATATTCGCAACGTGCCTCTTCTTGCTGGAGAGTCCCTGATGTCTACTAATCCATCTGCCACTACAGGCTGGGCAGGTGGAGAATGGTGAAAAGTTGCTATGAGAGGCTCCTTCTTCTCCCTGCTGACATGATCTTTGTGCAGACAGTGGGAGCTGGGAAAGCATACTGGGGGTGAAAGAACAGGAGGGGAGGGAGGGAGCACAGGGCCTCTTGCTGCAAGGTGGGGTACAGAGTCTTGGGGAGGAGGGCTGAATATGGCAGAAACAGTATCAGGGCTGTTGACTTCTTTGGAACTCTCAGTATTTCGACTAGACTAGGCAGCACATTAGGACCTGGGGATACATGCGTATGTAAAGGATGTGAGGGGAGACAAGCTACCACAGCAAAATGAAGGGAGATGACAGTATAAAAAGTCTGAGAAACTTCACAGGAATGAAACATACATAGGAAATACCAAAAAATGAAGTAACAAAGAAAACAGCCAGTGTTGCCAGCCCAAGTCTACCCTGTAAATCACTTCCACCACATTCAATTGCTCTGACAGCTGCAACCAAAGGACCTAGTTGGATTATCTAAAGCCAACAGAGTACTTGGTGAAGGCCATATGAGTACAAGAAAAAACAAAATAATCTGACATTACTTCTACTGAAGCACAGTTCTCATCTCTTCTCTAAGGGAAATCAAAGGTTTCCTAAGACTACATAAAGAAAATCAGCTGAAATGACACATACCTGCTCCTAGTAGAGAAGAAAA